>NC_044311.2:3157208-3483042 GCF_007474595.2 Lynx canadensis | reverse complement strand
AGCCACTTATAATTCTTATAATCAGAATCAACATGTAAAAAATAAATTGGGAAATATGAAATGCAAATATGAGCAAACAGCTGTTAATTTCAGAAACCAGAATGACAACGTTTTGCAAAAAGGGCATCTAAATAAATAGAGGAATGCCACGAGAAACAGTTGATAAACAGAATAATTAGAAGTGAGCATATACTTGAAACTAATATAATATTGTGTGTCAACTATACTTCAATCAAAAGGTTTTTAAAAATGCAACCTTAAAAAAACAGTGTGCCAAAGTATAGCCATACTTATATCAGACAAAATAGACTTCAAGCCAAATAGGGTAACAAGAGACAAAAAAGCCTATTATATAAATGATAAGGAGTCAATACATCAAGAAGATATAGCGATCAGAAATATATACACTCCCGACAAATTAAGCCCAAAGTAGCAGAAGGAAGGAAATAATATGGATCAGAGTGGAAATAAATGAAATAGAGACCAGAAAAAAACGATAGAATCAGTGAAACTAAAAGATAAACAAAATTGACAAACTCTTAGCTAGACTATCTAAGAAAAAAGTCAGGAGAACACATAGAGAAAAGTATAAATAAAAGAGGAGATATTAAAACTGATACTACAGAAATACACAAAATCATGAGACTATAATGAACAATTGCATGACCACAGATCACATATCCTAGAAAAAATAGATACATTTCTAGAAACACACAACTCATTAAGACTAAATCAGAAAGCAATAGAAAATGTGAACAGACCCATTACAAGTAAAAAAATTGAATCAGTAATCAAAAAACTCCCAACACAGAAAACTCCAGAACAGACAGCTTCCCTGGAGAAGTCTATCAAATATTTAAAGAAGAATTAACATCAATCCTCCCCAAACTCTTCCAAAATATCAAGGAGGAGGGAACACTGCCAAACATCCAAACTCATCCCACAAGGTCAGCATAACTTTGATACCAAAACTAGATAAGGATGCGACAAGAGAAGAAAAGTATAGACTGTGACAGACATCAATACCACTTGATGAATACAGATGCAAAAATTCTCAACAATGTTAGCAAACAGAATTCGAGAACATATTGAAGGGATTGTACACCATGACCAGGTGGAATTTATTACTGGGATGCAAGAATAGTTCAACATAAACAAATCAATAAATGTAATATGTCACATCAATAAAATAAAAGACAAAAACCACACAATCATCTCAATAAATGCAGAAAAAGCATTTGACAAGATGCAACATCCTGTCATGATAAAACCCCTTAAAGGAGCATGGAAAGAACATACCTGAGCATAATAAAGACCATATAAAACAAGCTCACAGCTAACATTATAGTCATTGGAGAAAAACTAAGTGTTTTCCTTAAGATCAGGAACAAGACAAGGATGTCCTTTCTCACCACTCCTATTCAATATAGCACTGGAAGTTCTACCTAGAGCAATTAGGTGCAACAAAAAAAAAATAAAAGGCATCCAAACTGGGAAAGAAGAAGGAAACTTGTCATTATTTGCTGATGACGATCATATATAGAAATCTCAAAGAATTAGTAAAAGAACTGTTGGAGTTAATTAATAGTTTCACCAAAGTGTCAGGATACAAAATCAACATACAGAAATCTATCGCATTCCTTTACATTAATGATGAAGCAACTGAAAAAAATAAAGAAAACCATCTCATTCACAATAGTATCAAAAATAATAAAATGCTTACAAATAAATTTAACCAAAGAAGTGAAAGATCTGTAAAATGAAAACTACTAAACTTTCCTGAAAGAAACTGAGAAAGACACAAACAAATGGAAAGACATACCCTGTTCATGGATAGGAAGAATGGTTAGTGTTAAAATGGCCATGCTACTGCAAACCATCCACAGATTGGATGCAATCTCCATCAAAATACTAAAGGCATTCTTCAAAGAAGTGGAAGAAAAGCCCAAAATTTATGTGAAACCACAAAGGACCCCCAATAGTCAAAGCATAGAGAAAAAAGAACAAAATTGATGGTACCATACTTCCAGATTTCAAACTATACTACAAAGACATAGTAATGAAAACACTATGGTACTGGCACAAAAATAAACGCATTAACCAAGGGAACAGAAGAGAAAGCCTAAAATTAAACCCCAGCAGATACTCATATTCAACAAGGAGGCTAAGAATACCTAACAGGAGGGAAAGGATAGGCTCTTCAACAAACGATTATGGGAAAACTAGAGAAACACATGCAATTAAATTAGACCCCAATCTCATACCACTCATAAAAATTAATTCAAAGTTGATCAAATATTTAATAAGAGCTGATACCATAAAACTCCTAGAAGAAAACCTACAGAAGAAACTCACTGGTAGTCACGATAATTTGAGGGGCATCATGCCAAGAGCACAAACAACAAAAGAAAAAATTAACAAATGGGACTATATCAAACTCAAATGCCTACACAAAGCAAAAGAAACAATTACCAAAATGAAAACACAACTTACAGAATAGGAGAAAATTTTTCCAAACCACATATTGGATGAGGGTTAATATCCAGAAAGTATAAAGAACTCAGTCAACTCAATAACCAAAAACAAACAATCTGAATTTAAGAAAATGGGTAGAAGAAGTAGACATCAAGATGGCCAATGGACACATGAACAGATGCTCAACATCACTAATCATCAGGTAAATGCAAATCAAAACCATAGTGAGATATCACCTCACACCTGTTAGAATGGCTAGGCTCAAGAAGACAAGAGGCAACAGATGCTCCTGAGGACGTGTGGTGGGAATGTAAATTAGTCTGATCACTATGGTAAACATTTGGACATTCCTCAAGAAATTGAAATTTGATCCACCATACAATCTAGCAATTGCACTTCCTTTATGCACAAAGCAAATAAAAACTGGATTTTGATGAGATATATGCATCCCCACATTTGTCACAGCATTATTCCCAACAGCCAAGATATGGAAACAACCCAAAGGCCCATGAAGGGATGAATGCATAAAAAAGATATGTTCCATATGCACAATGGAGTATTATCCAGCCACGAGAAAAGAAGATACCTTGCATTTGTTACGACATGGATGGACCTTGAACGCATTATGCTAAGCGAGGTAAGTCAGACAGAAAAAGACAAATCCCATATGTACGACTTATACGTGTAATCTAAAAAAGTTAAATCCATAAAAACCAGAGAATAAAATGCTGGTTACCAATGGATGGGGGGGGGTGGATAAAAGTGATGGTATTTAAGGATACAAATTTGTAATGAGTATTAAATTCTGATGGAAAAGACACAGGACTTTAATCCAAGGACTCCATGCTGTGAATAGAAATGTGGATAGCAGCAGATAGTTACAGAGTATTTAACATATATAACCCTGGTGGTTGAGTTTCTTTAATAGAAGCATGAAAGCTTAATAACTTGAAAACCTGTTAAAGTCTTTTCATAGAGACCTAAGGCACAGTATAATGACTATAGACAAAATATTGTAATGTGATAAATATGGCTACATCAGCAATTATAAAATAGACGTGTGTCAAAGTAATAGGCTGTATACCTTACATCTACACAATGTTATGCACCAAATTTGTTCAATAAAAAAGTGACCTTCCTGCATATTCACAGAGACAGAGAAAGACTATTACATTTCTGGAAAATAAATTAACGATCTTACAATATAAAAGTAGAAACATTGAAATTAAACTATTAAATAGGTTGCATAATAGCAAAAAAAGATAGAAAATGAATTGATGAAATGGCACACTGAGCTCAGTGATCATCCCTGAATAAAAAATGAAATAAATAAAGAAATGAAAATCAGACAGAAACAAATCTACAAACATAGAATGTACATCTGCAAGTTCCAACATGCGTATACTGTGAGTTCCCAAAGGATAAAACAGGGATATCGGTTAGAGAAAAATATATTGAACTAACACTCTCCATTGTTCAAAAGACATAAGAAAAAAATCTTAAAAGTAGCACGAAGTAAGAAAAATAAATGACTCCTTAGAAACATTTGAGAAAGAATCAGAATATGATGAATTTTGAGAAAAATATAGTGCAATGTTCAACTTGTGAGTACAAATTTGTTTCAAGGTAGAACTAAAACAATAATAAAGACAAACTATGAATCAGGAAGGAAGGTAGAATTAGGAAAATTCCATACATTCCACACGTCATAAACTTTACTATCCACGAGTTTTTCTAAAAAAATATTTCATATGTTTTCTTATTGCATAAAGGTTGTATTTATAATTCAATTTTTATTTTTTTATTTTAAAAGCTAATCTTCATAAGCCAACTGAAATAACCAACTTGAAACTCTTCATAGTTATGGTAACAAATTTGGCTACTGACTAAATATAGGAGAGAATAAATATTATTCAAAAATGCTTTCATGGGTCCATGAGCAGAAGTGTTGAAAGACTACTTACTGCCACAGAGAGGGCAAGTCTTATGTAAATAAAATCCAATACGTCCTCCATTGTTCCTTCCACTGACACATACTCTACCACCCCATTTTAGGGTACATGAGAGTCTTACTGTCATTCAGAGGTTGGTGTCTTGGAGATTAGTAATAAGAATCAGTTTCGAATCAACCTTTATTCTGATGGAAAAGATATATTTAACATATATCACCCTGGTGGTTGAGTTTCTTTAATAGAAGCAGGAAAGTTGAATAACTTGAAAACCTGTTAAAGTCTTTTCAATAAATGCCAGGACGCAATGCCATCATCACCTCTTGGAGGTTGAATTTGCTTGTGATGGCATTTTAACGATTATTGTGTGTAAAGCCCTAGGGTTTTTGGAGAATACAAAACAAGTTCTGTGAGCTTCCACAACCTGTTATTCCATTTTCCCAGCCTCCAAAAGAAAGGCAATTTGTGCATTTCATACTGTAAGATGTGACTCTGGCCAAGTTTTCCATGATCTTGCAGATAAAGATCGTGACGTTTCTCTCAAGGTTGATACGTGTCTATGTATTTTCAGAAGCAAAATAGACTCAACGTTTTAATTTCACGACAACCTACATAAGCCCCAAAAGATCTGTTCTTTCATTCCTGAAAATAACTTCTGTCTTTCAGTTGCTATATCTTCAAATGATAAGTCTAGATTCCAAATTGTGAAGATTTGATATTGTTAAGACATCCCAATGTGACTTATAGATTCATTACAATTCTTTCTTTCTTTTTCTTTCTTTCTTTCTTTCTTTCTTTCTTTCTTTCTTTCTCTCTCTCTCTCATTCTCTCTTTCTTTCTTTCTTTCTCTTTCTTTTTCTTTCTTTCTTCCTTTCTTTATTATTTTTTTAAAAATTTACATCCAAGTTCATTAGCATATAGTACAATAATGATTTCAGGTGTAGATTCCAGTGATTCATCCCCTATGTATAACACCCAGTGCTCATCCCAACAAGTGTCTTCCTTAATGCCCCTTACCCATTTAGCCCATCTCCCCACCCACTACTACTCAGCAATCCTTAGTTTGTTTCTGTATTTAAGAGTCTCTTATGTTTTGTCCCCCTTTTTGTTTTTATAGTATTTTTGCTTCCCTTCCCTTATGTTCATGTTTTTTATCTTAAATTCCACATATGAGTGAAGTCATATATTTATCTTTCTCTGACTAATTTCACTTAGCATAACACCCTCTAGTTCCATCCACGTAGTTGCAAATGGCAAGATTTCATTCTTTCTGATTGCCGAGTAATACTCCAGTGTGTGTGTGTGTGTGTGTGTGTGTGTGTGTATACACCACATCTTCTTTATCAATTCCTCTGTCGATGGGCATTTGGGCTCTTTCCATGCTTTGGCTATTGTTGATAGTGCTGCTATAAACATTGGGGTACATGCGCCCCTTCAAAATAGCGCACCTATATCCCTTGGATAATTACCTAGTTGTGCAATTGCTGGGTTGTAGGGTAGTTCTATTTTTAACTTATTGAGGAACCTCCATACTGTTTTCTGGAGTGGCTGCACCAGCTTGCACTCTAACCAGCAATGCAGAAGAGATCCTCTTTCTCCGCATCCTCACCAACATCTGTTGTTGCCCGGGTTGTTAATTTTAACCATTCTGACAGGTATGAAGTGATATCTCATTGTGGGTTTAATTTGTGTTTCCCTGATGATGAAAGATGTTGAGCACTTTTTCATGTATCCATCAGCCATCTGGATGTATTCTTGTGGAACATGTCTATTCATGTCTTTTGCCCATTTCTTCACTAGATGACTTGTTTTGGGAGTGTTGAGTTTGATAAGTCCTTTATAGATTTTGGATACTAACCTTTTATCTGATATGGCATTTGAAATATCTTCCCCCATTCCATTGGTTGCCTTTTAGTTTTGCTGATTGTTTCCTTCACTGTGCAGAAGCTTTTTATCTTGATGAGGCCCCAATAGTTCATTTCTGCTTTTGTTTCCCTTGCTTCCAGAAATGTGTTGAGTAAGAGGTTGCTGCAGCCGAGGTCAGAGAGGTTTTTGCCTGCTTTATCCTCAAGGATTTTGATGGCTTCCTGTCTTACATTGAGGTTTTTCATCCATTTTGAGTTTATTTTTGTGTATGGTGTAAGAAAGTGGTCCAGGTTCACTCTTCTGCATGTCGCTGTCCAGTTTTCCAAACCCCATTTGCTGAAGAGACTGTCTTTATTCCATTGGATATTCTTTCCTGCTTTGTCAAAGATTAGTTGGCCTTACATTTGTGGGTCCATTTCTGGGTTCTCTATTCTGTTTCATTGATCTGAGTGTCTGCTCTTGTGTCAGTACCATACTGTCTTGATGATTACAGCTTTGTAGTATAGCTTGAAGTCTGGGACTGTGATGCTTCCTGCTTTGGTTTTCTTTTTAAGGATTGCTTTGGCTATTCGGGGTCTTTTCTGGTTCCATACAAATTTTAGGATTGTTTGTTCTAGCTCTGTGAAGAATGCTGGTGTTATTTTGATAGGGATTACATTGAATATATAGATGGCTTTTAGGTAGTATCGACATTTGACAATATTTGTTCTTCCAATCCATGAGGATGGAATGTTCTTTTTTTGCGTCCTCTTCAATTTCTTTCATAAGCTTTCTATAGTTATCAGTGTATAGATTTTTCACCTCTTTGGTTAGGTTTATTCCTAGGTTTTTATGGTTTTTGGTGCAATTGTAAATGGGATCAATTCCTTGATTTCTCTTTCTGTTGCTTTGTTATTGGTGCAATAATGCACAATAATGCAACCAGTTTCTGTGCATTGATTTTATATCCTGCCACTTTGCTGAATTCATGGATCAGTTCTAGCAGTTTTTGATGGAATCTTTTGGGTTTTCCACATAGAGTATCATGTCATCTGCGAAGAGTGAAAGTTTGACTTCCTCCTTGCTGATTTGGATGTCTTTTATTCCTTTGTGTTGTCTGATTGCTGAGGCTAAGACTTCCAACACTACATTGAACAACAGTGGTGAGAGTGGACATCCCTGTCATGTCCCTCATCTCAGGGGGAAAGCTCTCAGTGTTTCCCCATTGATATTGATCCCCATTGATATTAGAGGTGAGTCTTTAATATATGGCTTTTATGATCTCGAGGTATGCTCCTTCTATCCCTACTTTCTTGAGGGTTTTTATCAAGAAAGGATGCTGTATTTTGTCAAATGCTTTCTCTGCATCTATTGAGAGGATCATATGGTTCTTGTCCTTTCTTTTATTGATGTGATGAATCACGTTAATTGTTTTTGCAGATATTGAACCTGCCCTGCATCCCAGGTATAAATCCCACTTGGTTGTGGTGAATAAGTCTTTTAATGTATTGTCAGGTCCTGTCGGCTAGTATCTTGTTGAGGATTTTTGCATCTGTGTTCATCAGGGAAATTGGTCTGTAGTTCTTTTTAGTGGGGTCTTTGTCTGGTTTTGGAATCAAGGTAATTCTGGCTTCATAGAATGAGTTTGGAAGTTTTCCTCCCTTCTATTTTTTGGAACAGCTTCAAAAGAATAGGTGTTAATTCTTTAAATGTTTGGTAGAATTCCCCTGGAAAGCCATCCTGCCCTGGAGTCTTTTGTTTTGTTTTGTTTTGGGCAGTAGGGGGGAGATTTTTGATTATGAATTCGATGTCTTTACTGGTTATGGGCCTGTTCAAATTTTCTATTTCTTCATGTTTCAGTTTTGGTAGTAATTTATCCATTTCTTCAGATTGCCCAATTTATTGATGTATAATTGCTCATAATATTCTCTTATTATTGTTTGTATTTCTGCAGTGTTGGTTGTGATCTCTAGATGCAATACAATTCTAATGAAAACCCCAGCGAGGTATTGTTTGAATATTGAAAAACTGATTCCAAAGTTTACACGGAAAAGCAAAAGACCCAAAATAGCCAAAATAATACTAAAGAAGAACAAGGTTGGAAAGACAGTACTGAACCTCAAGACTTACTATAAGGCTACAGTAATCAAGACAGTGTGGCATTGGAATAGATCCATGGAACACAATAGAGATCCTAGAAATGAATCCACACATATATAGTCTGTTGATTGTTGACAAAGGAGCAAAGGCAATCCAATGGAGAAAAGATCTTTTCAACCATTGATGTTGGAACAACTGGTCATCCATATGGGGAAAAAAAGAGAGAGAGAGATTTTGACACAGAGATTACACCGTTCACAAAAATTAACTCAAAAGGGACCAGAGACCTAAATGTAAACTCTAAAAGTATAAAATTTCTGGAAGATAACATAGCAGAAAACCTAAGAGGGTAGGCTAGGACTTTTTGGATATAACACCAAACACCTGATCTATGAAAGCAATAATCGGTCGAGTTAAACTTCATTTAAAAATCTGTGTTTTGGGGCGCCTGGGTGGCGCAGTCGGTTAAGCGTCCGACTTCAGCCAGGTCACGATCTCGCGGTCCGTGAGTTCGAGCCCCGCGTCGGGCTCTGGGCTGATGGCTCAGAGCCTGGAGCCTGTTTCCGATTCTGTGTCTCCCTCTCTCTCTGCCCCTCCCCCATTCATGCTCTGTCTCTCTCTGTCCCAAAAATAAATAAACGTTGAAAAAAAAAATTAAAAAAAAAAAAATCTGTGTTTTGACAGATGATACTGTTAAGAGATTGAAAAGACAAGACATACAGAGTAGAAAAAATATTTGCAGGACATATATCTGACAAAATCCTTGCATCCAAAGTATGCAAATGACCCTTAAAGTCTCTTTGATATTTACTCAAATGATTTGGAAATGGATGTCCACACAAACCTGCACACTGTTTATAGCAGCTTTATTTATAGTTACCAAAACTTGAGAGCAACCTAAATGTCCTTAAGTGAATAAATAAACTATAGTACATCCAGACAATGGAATATTATTCCTCAATAAAAAGAAAAAAATAGCTGTCAAGCCATGAAAGGACACGGGAGCACATTAAATGCATATTGCTAAAGGAAAACAAGCCAGTCTAAGAAGGCTACATATTGTATGGCTGTAACTATTTGACATTCTAGAAAAGGAAAAATTATAGAAACAGTAAAAAATATCAGCAGTTGGCAAGGGCTTGTGAGGAGGGAGGAAGGGATGAATAGTCCCGCACAGGGGTTTTGATGGCAGTGAAACTATTCTCTATGATACTGTGATGGAGAATACATGACATTATACATGTATAATGTCTTTACAACGCAAAGAGTAAATCTAATAGAAACTATGGACTTCAGTTAATAATAATGTACCAACATAGATTCATCAATTATAACAAATATACCACACTAATGTAGGATGTTATTTATAGTGGAAACTGTGTGTAGGGTTGAGGGGCTTTATGGGAGCTCTGTACTTTTGGCTCAATTTTCTAAACACTTAACTTAGTTCCACAAAAATAAAGTATTAATTTTTTAAAAAAAGCTCATCATTTTATCAGAAAATCTGTTCCATTAGTGTTGCAATAGCTTCAACCTCATTTAGAGGTTAGCTTGACTACCGATGAGTTCATAGAAAATCAATAGGACATAAGTCTTGCTCATGACATCTATAAACATTTGATGATTTTGAGATATTCAAAAAGTTAAGTTTGGAATCTGACCTTATAATAAATTTCCTGTAACTGAACGGTTTCAAGGTAAAATGTATTAATTTGCTTACTCTTTTGTCTCATGTACTTCCCTATTTTTGTTTCACTCAGCCATAAAAAAAGAATGAAACCTTGCCATTTCTAACAACACGGATGGGATAGAGAGTATTATGTTAAGCGAGATAAGTCAGTCAGAGAAAGACAAATATATGATTTCACTCCTATGTGAAATTTAGGAAACAAAACAGATGATCACGGTGGGGGGTGGGGGGAGAAGAGAGAGAGGCAAACCATAAAACAGACTCTTAACTATAGAGAATATATGAGGGTTTCTGGAGGGGTGTCGGGTGGGAGGATGGGCCAAATGGGCAACGGACATTAGGGAGGGCACTTTCTGTGATGAGCACTAGATGTTAAATGTAAGTGATGAATCACTAAATTCTACACCTGAAATTAATATTACGCTATATGTTAACTAACTGGAATTTAAATAAAAACTTTAAATTTTGAAAAAGACTATTTTAAATATAGACTATTTAGCTTCTACTATATTTAGTTCCTACTATTTTATGTTGAATAATCTATATATTTGGAATATATATAAATAATACGTAATATATTTAATGCAAAATACACATACATGTAGAATGCATATCCATATACCACATAAGGGTATACTTAGAGAGAAAGCACAGAAGGAACAAAATAAAAAGGGAGGAAGGGGAAGCTTAAACTACTTCAACAGAACATCTTAAAACACTGAACTTTTTAACATTTCTGCGCTGTAATTCAATGCAATGAAAGTGAAGTTAGAACATTCAAAAAAAATTTTTGGAGCTGTTGGCTCAACTTATGTTCATGGTTGAAAAGAAAACATATTCAGCCCTTCTTGGCTGTCTCTTGGACACAGGAACCATGAACTTCTCATGTAGCAGTTCCATGAGACCTATATCTACACGGGTCATAGGACTTCTTGCTGGCTGCTAAAATAGGGACACTGTTAGAAGTTAAGGGAGGGTCAGTGAGGGACTGTCTACTGAGAAGGCACTTTCTACCAAAGAACAACACAAATCACTCCATACTGAGTACACGGAGTTTTATTCAGGGTAACTTACCGGCAGGGGGATTACCTGGACTGACTATCCAGGCAGCTATGCTATTCTCTTCCCCCATTCTCTGCCCAGTCCAGAACTTAACCCACAGCTTTTGTAGCATGAGGGGCATGGGATGAGGTCAAAGGGTAGTTATCTAGAATGGTACCAAGCCTACCTGCAGCCGGTCAGGGCATACATTAACCTCCTTGGGGCCTGGGATGCATGGCTCCAAGGTCACTGTGCAGTCATGAAAAAGACGGAGGGCCAAAGATGAAGTCAGTGTCGTCAGCACCCCTACGGGGGCAATGGTGGATCCTCTCCTTGGCCCCGCACCCAGGGTTGCACCAGGGTAGTCATACCTGACTATTGCCCCTCCCGCTTTCTTTCCACGAGAACCAAAAAGTTCTGAGACCTCAAGGGCTATTGTTTCATCGCACATGGAGTCGTATCTATGGAACTTCGGTGTCCTGAGCACATCCCTGGAAAACCCGGAGTTACAAGAGAACGTTAGAAGTCCAAGAGGAAGGATGATGTCCGCGCGATGCTCCGCAGCATGGTTGTCAATTCCGCATGAGATCTGCAATAATTCTTTGGCTCTATTTTACACAAAAAGCCCGAGTCCGCTCTTCAAGTACTTTTTTCAACAAACTGATATTCACTAAACGTCTAGGAGGAAATAATCAATTTTTTAAAGAAACACAGCGACTTCGTTGTAAGACGGCAAACATTCCTTCTTACTAGCTATTTCTTTGCTGAACGCTGACAACCGGTGAGTCCCTTGTCATCACAGGCAATGGCCATTCCTCACAGTTCATGTTCCTTTATATCTCTGCAGCTGTATGGCACAGATGACTCTACCTGTTTCTCAAAAGTTTCCATTGCCCTGTAAACCAAAACATCACAATCTTTTTGTCCTTGCCCTTCTTTATCCACGCTTTGTCTGCGTTCTCCCATGGATTTGCCTCCCTCTGGCACCTAAGTAGAGGCACGCCATGTACTTCTGAAGTCTCCTCTGAACTCACAACAAAATTTACTCAGCCTTCCTTTTTGGTACTCATCAGTTTCTCCCGGTATAAGTCATTCTGTGTATAGTCCCTCCGAAGACTGTAAACTTTTTGAGGTCTTGAATTCGATTTATTTTACAATCATGGTGACCTCCAGGAAAACTGCCTGGGGGGGTGGGGTGGCTAATAGAGCCTCCGTAAATATTTGTTTTTAATAAATGAATTCATTTATACAGCAACTCTGTACTAAATAAGTAGGGAGAGAACCATGAATTTAATAATGTAGTTATAACACAGAGGCCTTGTGTTCCCCAAGAGAAGGTCAATCTTCTCCCTGGCTCAGATGATTTAAAGCAGGAACAGAGTAGCTGTACCTCAGGAACCCCTCAGGGAAGAGAATATTGAACTCCTAACTGCTCAAGAAAACTAATCTAAAAGAAGTGACTTTATGGAGAATGAGTCTGATAGATGCACACCCCTTCGATCTTCTAATTCTCTGGATAATATGGGCAGAATAACATCAGACCATTAAAGAGATTGTGTTTGCCAAAATGTGTATTGATATTATGCTAGCTACCTATATTCAAGACGCTTGAAATACCTGTGCTGGATAACTTATAGCTGTGTTTATACATGGGCCTTAGTGAGGATGGCAATCATGATTTTGTGCAGTGGTCGATTCACGGTGACCAGCAGAAGAAACTTGAAAAGCGTCTCAAAACAAAGAAGGAGGGGTGCTTTCCCTGAGCAAAGATTAGATTCAAATGTGTGGCACCCCGAGCAAAGCATGGAAGCTTTGAAGGGGTCGTTCACCTATCAGTTGGTTCTGGTTCACTTTCTACATTTTTTTCTCCCTTTATTTCAAACTTTCACTTCTTTCTCTAATTCTGCTCAAAACATTCCTCCTTATAAGGCACTTTGCCTTAGTTTCGAACAAGTCAGGTTATGAATAAATAAATACAACAACAGTAGACAAGCAAATGAGACCAAAATTGAATTTGTTGTGTTGGGAAAATTTATATCCCTGGGAACTTTTGAAGGCATGTTAGGAAGATTTACATTTATAAAACTCTGCGCCCCCTCCTGGTATTTTTTTTAAAGCACTAACATCCAAGGGATGAATGTACCACTCATCCCAAATTATCTCCTTATCTTAAAGTAAGCATTGTTTTTCCCTTTTCCACATTTATATTTTGAGAAGTGAAATATATGACTAACATCTTGAAAATAATGTGTTTAAAATAGCTGAAAACGACTTGGAAATATTTTGAATATACATTTCAAGGTCCATATTGCAGATAGATTTTCCTTCCAGAAAACAGCATGTTTAATACTCCCGGTGGTCAGAGCTCTGTGTCTCTGTGAATCTGCTCCCTTTCATACACTCCAGCTGTGGTTTTAAGTCGAGGTTCTCTGGTGGTAACAACTCCACTGTTTGAATTTGAAAAACAGCTCCTTAAAAAAGGGGGGGGGGATTTGGCAAAGATATTCTAATTAATGCTGTGAGACTTAATGCAGATTAGATTGCCTCTGGATGGGAGAAAAGTAGATTCTTTAAAAAGTGAGCCAATTGTTTATTATTATTGAGTTAGTCCTATCTGAAAAAGAATTTGCCATCACTTTTCTTAGCCGGTACCCTGAGATTTTCAGTAGGAAAAATCTCTGAGGAGGAGACAACTTGAATAATTGGAGAATCTATTTTAAGAAAAGTCTATTTTAAGGAGAGGACAGTTCATCCATCCTCTTCTGGAAGCAGGAAATCATATGTGGGCAAAGGCTGCAACAGCATGTCAGGAGAGAGAGTGGTAGCCTGGCTTTGTCACTAATTAGCGATAGAAGTTGTTGAAATAAAGATTGTTACAGCCTGTCTTACTTTAGTGCGCTCTAGATGCGAGCACACTGATACAAGATTTGCATGTGTCATCTTATCTAATGATACAATAACCCTAAAAGACAAATATGCATCATATCCTGTAATCCTCACCATTACCCTAAGAATACGACATTATTATTGCACCCATTTTCAAATACGAACACGAAGAGTGAGTAAACCTATAGCGGTAGTTTACCACAAAGACCATGCTCTCGGTAACAAAAGTGCCTTTCTTTGCATTTCCTATCCGGTTCACCCACCTCCTTATCTACTGAGACCAAGTTAGAAACCTACCAGTTTTCTTAGGTTTCCCTTATGTTCATCACCTCCCCAAATCTCACCTCTCCACGTTCATGTCCTACCCAAACACCATTTTCCAGAAAATTACATAGCACCTGACTCATTGCCAACAGAATTTTCTCTTACTGAGTTCCGATCTCATCCTTTCTCTCTTTTAGGTTCTGTAATAGGTTCCATTATTAGTAAGATAATCACAAACATCTTCCCCTACATATATGTCCAATCATTTAGAACTGTTCCTTCTACCCACTGTTCGACCTAGCCTAGAATGAGTTCCTCTGTTGGCCCAGAAACTGCCAGACACATTCTGCCCACTTCTTTGGTGTGTCGGTTTTCTACCTCTACATAACAAATTATCAGAGATTTATTGGCTTAACATGAAATCCTTTGATTCGCTGGTGCTTTTTGGAGGTCAGAACTTCAGGCTGGCTCAGTTGGGTGCTCAGAATCTAAAGAGCAAATGAAGGTGCTCGCAAGGCTGCAATCCTTTCTGGAGATGCCAGGCAATAATCTCTTCCAAGCTTACTCAGGTGGTTGGCAGAATTCAGCTCCTTCTGTTTGTTGGACTGAGATCCTTGGCCACCTCCCTCTTCTGTCTGACTTCCTCTTCTGCTATATCTCCCTGACTTTAGCCTAGAGAAGTCTCTGTGTTTTAAGGCTCCTGTGATTGGGTAAGACAAGTCAATCCAGGATGATCACCGTATGTTTAAGACCAAAACCTTTAGTTCTAGCTGCAGACATCCCTTTGCAATGTGATAGAACATAGCCACAGGTTTCAGAGACGAGGGCATGGACATCTTTGGGGGTTTCGCCTACCAACCACGCTCATGAGTTAGATGTATGTGTTGTCTCACCCCTCCTTCTTGAATTACAGAACCTCTTTCAGAATTCATCACAAATGGAAAGCCTTTTCAAACTTCTCAGGCAATTGCTTCTTCTATTCTGAGTAAGTGCCCGCTATATATGGAAAATAGAGCATTTAATTTTTCTAGTTCTTCATTTTCTTAAATAAAAAAAAATGGGTATGTATGGTTAAGACCACATTTATCACTTTATATCTACAACTATACCATAAAAATCATCTCCCTGTATGATCTTAATAATATACTCTCTTTCAAAATTCCTTGGCTTCCTGATAATGTATTTGCTTCAGTAGATACATTATCTATTTGAATTTTTATGATGTCTATGAGATAAGTGTTATTATCCTCATTTTACAGATGAGGAAATTGGAGGCTCAGAGAGGTTAAGTGACTTGCTAAGGTCAAATATCAAGTAAGAAGTGAATCTCAAATATGAAGATATTAACTGAGATTACAGTTTATTCCATGCACTGTCTTCACATATGTTTTTCTTGCACCGAGTATAAATCCTATTGCAATTTCTGAATAATAGTAACGGTTGACCTAAAAGTAAGGTAACAAGGGAGAAAACTTGAAGAAGACATCATCAAACTGCTTTTCCACCGAATGAATGAGACATGGGCAAAAATCAATGGCAATTATTATTTATAAGGATTTTCTTAAAACAACTTTAAACATTTAGGTTTAACATGGAGGATAGAACATGTATATACTCACCTCTTTCCCACACCCGGATTCAAATGAAATAAAAGTTTAGAGTTCTCCAAAGGGGTAAGCCCATAAAGGTAAAGAAAATTGGAATCAGCAACAGATGGGACAGTTCAAGAAAATCCTGGACTCTAGAGAGAGAAGGGAATGGAAAAGTGTTGGTGGATAGAAGAACACAATTATGAGGGAACTACAAAAGAAGTAGAAAACATGTTGGGGCGCCTGGGTGGCTCAGTCAGTTAAGCATCGGACTTCGGCTCAGGTCATGATCTCACAGTTCGTGGGTTCGAGCCCCGCGTCGGGCTCTGTGCTGACAGCTCAGAGCCTGGAACCTGCTTCGGATTCTGTGTCTCCGTCTCTCTCCACCCCTCCCCCACTTGTGCTCTGTCTCTCTCTATCTGTAGACATAATAAATAAATAAATAAAATGTAAAAAAAAAAATTCTTAGAAGTAGAAAACGGGTCAAGAGAGTCCCTGGAGCCAGTGGGTATGATGGGGAGCAGGGTGAGAAATAGGCTGGAAGATCATTCAGTCAAAAGTGAGTACCCAAATCAATATACTTCTCCATTTGCACAGCATGATTTTAACTCCCAAGTGGAGTCTCTTCACGGTACCAGCTGAGTCAGGCTAAAGCATCTACTGTGTCTATTGGTGGCCCTGCGTTTGTCCCTTTCCCTACTGGCAGAATCCAACATAAACCTAGTTTCCAATGGAGAAATGTGGTTTGCAGAAACTCTTAGAATACGGAAGGGTGGCTTCGAGCTCAAAGAAGATAGCTTAATCACCAGCACATCTCCATAGGGATGCATTCTCCTCCTCCTCCTCCACTTTGGTGTAGGTTAAGGCTCTACTGTAACTAATTAGAACACTCAGAACCATGCCATTATTACCTAATAACTTCAAATATAGATTCTCTCTGAAAATGCCCTGGACCTCTTTCATCCAGGCTGGATCCCCTTTTACCCTCTCCAAAAGCCCAACATGACTATGCTTCTTTGGGTGCTACTTTTGGCTATACAGCTTCAGGGCAAGCCCTTCAACCAGGTCCCCTTCCTCTCTCATCTACCGGGGCTGCCTCAGAAGAGCTCCCTTGAGGGGTGCCAGGGGGCTCAGTCGGTTGAGCATCTGACTTCGCTCAGGTCATGATCTCGCAGTTCATGAGTTCGAGCCCCGCGTCGGGCTCTGTGCGGACAGCTAAGAGCCTGGAGCCTGCTTCGGATTCTGTGTCTCCCTCTCTCTCTGCTCCATCCCCACGCATGCTCTGTCTCTCTCTGTCTTAAAAATAAATAAAACATTAAAAAATTTTGTTTTCTTTAAAAAGAAGAGCTCCCTTGCTTTATATGCTGACTAGGTATTAGCTTACTGCCTGCCACATAGCACCCCAAAACAAGGCTTTGTTGACCAAAGGGCATCAAAAGCCGTATTTAAAATTCTGAAAAGCTGCACTGTTCAACGAAAAATAAATATTTTTTTCATTCCATTAAGACAGATCCATCATTAGTCAAAATACTTTCCTTCTCTACCAGAAGGAGTGGTCACTTCTTAAATTTTCTGAAAGGCAATTCTTGGCTTTACAAAATTATTGCCATTTAGGCTTTTCTTTTTCCCTTCTAATCATATTCAAGGACTTCTAATTATAAAACTAGGAAACCGAGTTGAATAGAATAATGTAAAGAAAAGCAAACAAAAGAATACTGACAGATAATGGAAGTCACTCATTTGTTGGAAGGGTTTGTTATACACTTTCACTTCTGTTTATTACAAAGAACGAGGACTTACTATTATCACAAGCCTATTGTGGACATTGGCTATTTCTTCTTGGAGCCCATCCATCATTCCAACTGGCAAAGGACATGTATTATTGTCCATTCATTTCCTTTTTGAAGAGTTTTCCTTTTTAAAATTAGAAAATGGGCCAAATAAAGCTATGGCATAATATTCTACATAAAGGACCGTCTTCTTAATTACATTAAGGAATTTCTTCCCAGTCACATTAAAACCTGATTCACTCAGCATCTTTTCCTGGGAAACTTTTCCCCCAGCATCACTTTTTTAATTCATTTAACATCAATGATGATAGATATATAAAGGATAACCCTAATAAAGTATTCCTTGTAAGCTAAAATACCTTTGTGCTGACAAGGAGAGAGAAAATCATCTATTATAGTATTATCTTATTATGTTCTAATCATTTGAAAATTAATTATCTGTTTATGGCCCTTCTGGTTGTCCCTAACTGACACCACTAAAATAATGAAAGATTTTAAATGTTCGAGCTGTGTGAGACCCCTCCCGCCAAGAGTCATCTACTCTATTATCTTGCTGAACAGATGAATAATCTACCCCCACAAATACGAGCAACTTGTCCAAATTCAAGTGATGATAGTGTTGGGACAAAATCCCCAGTTTTCATAATATCATTCAATGCCCTTCACAATATGCTACACCAAACCAAACATTTCTTTCTCAGACCACATTAGACAGCGTTCTTTCACTCTCAATTTATCACCCTAATGTGTATTTGAAAATGCAGACAATATCTGAATACCTAAAGCAATGTAGAGGATGAAACAGAATGAATAATTGAAAGCCATATATTTTGATACTGGGCTTTTGGCGGTTGTTCAAACATCTTCTCAAATAAAACTTGGTTCAAATTTTTTAATACATCACAGACCAAACTAGACTATGGCCACAAAATAATAAAAAGGAAAGCAAACATTTATTGAGTGTACCTGGTATACTCCATGCCTTACATAATTACCCACAGTTTTCAAAACTCTATGAGGTAATTATCATTATTCCACTTTGCTAATCGGAAAACCAACACTCGGATATGTTTATCCACACATCTAAGGTCACACAGTTTCTAGGCCGGAGCGCTGAGGTTTGAACCAACGACCTTGCGATAAAAATGCAATATATATTACGTTATACCATGCCTTCTCTCGTGAACTGTACAATACCCAAAGGAAAGTATCGCTGAATGAGGCATAAGGGACAAAATGATCTAGTTGATTCAAAACACTGAATACCATACCTCTGGATAATGAGAGTTGAGTTGCATGGGTTGTACAAGTTGCTGCAAACACCTCTGCCTGCTAGGTTGGTAACCCAGAGTAATGGGAAGAGCTATGTTCTTCAAGACATATGTTTTCCACTTCTTACTGAGTTTAAATTCCACAAACATCTGTTGAGAACCTGCCGTGTGTCAGACTATTAGACTAAAGGGCTTACCTTAAAAAGCTGGATAAGACTCGATAGTTGTCCTAACAAAAAAATATGTGGTGGGTAGGTAAGGATGTCATGAGGATAGTCACAGGATGTCCCAGGACCAGAAAAGGATCTAAATATGCAGGGTAGAGTGAGATCATGAGAAATCACACTAAGGAACTTGGCCTTTGTCTTTGAGAAGCGAAGTCACAAAATGATCGTTCTTATTGCAGTGCTTGGGATAGACTGGATGGAACAGTTTGAATGAAGGGAGACAATAGAGAAGTTACTCAATCCACCCATGCCATCGAGGAGCACTCAGTGCTTCTCCTGATGGAGATATTCACAAAAGACTTGGATAAAAGTTCCTGTGACACAGACTGGATAAAAGACTTGGATAAAAATTCCTGTTACATGGATGCAACTGGAGGGTATTATGCTGAGTGAAATAAGTCAGTCAGAGGAAGACAGATATCACAGGTTTTCACTCATTTGTGGAACTTGAGAAACTTAAACAGAAGACCATGGGGTCAGGGAAGGGGAAAAAATAGCTACAGAGAGGGAGGGAGGCAAACCGTAAGAGACGTAAACAAAAGAACAAACTGAGGGCTGATGGTGGGGGGAGAGGGGAAAATGGGTGACGGGCATTGAGGAGGGCACTTGTTACGATGAGCACTGGGTGCCGTATGTACGCGATGAACCATGGGAAACTACCTCCAAAACCAGGAGCATACTATATACACTGTATGTTAGCCAACCTGACAATAAATTATATTTAAAAAAAAAAGTTACTGCTAAAACCACAGCTGTTTTTTAATTGTTGGCATTCAACTGGTAATCAAGATCATAAACTTTCTTGAGCTCATACACCATTTTACCCCCCTGAATCTCTTTTTTGAAAGACATGGAGATCAGTCTGTGCAGGCTCTAAGGTACTGATCCAACTGTGGGACTAAATAATTTTATTAATGGCTGGAAATAGCACTTATTGTTTGAATTGCCTACCTTTTTACCATGAAAATCATTTATCTAGATCACTGTTATTTTGATTAGATATGCATATAGGCAGATAGAGCAAATTTACTAAATGGTATTCTCTTTGATACCGATAATTATTTTTTCATAACAGGTCATATTTTTCTTAAAAATAATTTTTAGGTGAATTAATAGTGAATTATTGTTAGGTCTACTGGATGCTAGTTATTTCTGTGAGGTTTAAAAATATGAAATATATGAGATTTGGATGCTACAAGCAAGGGGACAAAGAAGACAATATGTAACGAATTTCGAATTTCTCAAGGTATGTGTTATGACAGTAGTTTGAGTCAAGGGCTGCTGGAGTAAAGTCAAAATGCCTGGTGGGTTTTTTTTTTTAATTTTTATTTTTTAATCTTTATTTTTGAGGGAGAAAGAGCGTGAGCAGAGGAGGGGCAAAGAGAGAGGGAGACAGAATCTGAAGCAGGCTCCAGGTTCTGAGCTGTCAGCACAGAGCCCAACGCGGGGCTCAAACTCACGAAAGCGAGTTCATGATCTGAGCCGAAGTGGGAAGCTTAACCAACTGAGTCATCGAGGTGCCCCCAAATGCCTGGGTGTTATTAGAAGAAAGCTTTACCGAGATATCAAAGGAACTATATTTGGAAGAAAGAAAACAAAAGAAAGGGTGAAACTTATTCAAAATAGAGAAAGAACATGAACAAAAATTGCTGAAGAATCAAAGAACATGGCTTAAATGTGTAATGGAAAATGTTCCTTAAGGCAAGATCGGGGAGAATGTGCATCTCGGTCCTCTAGTAGATTAGAGCTGGAAAGGTAGATGAGGAGGAGATTACCAAGGGCCTTGTGTCCTCTTGCTTTGTGGCTTTAACCTCTGTTGGTGAAGGTTCACAGGGCACCTAAATGAAAGAGGGGACCGGGCTCAATATTGTCCCAATTATTCTCCCAGATCAACTAAATACACAGTGTTCTGCCTTTCTGCGTTCATAGAAGACTCGATCACTACAGAACTCCAAACATCCCTGGTGACATAACAAACAGGCCTGAGTGCTGTGCTCCTCTTAAGATAATGACATTATATCCCTTTAGGGAAGACAGGCATGGTAATGAAAACTAGGTTGCAGCAGGTCCTAAAATGCTAGATGCTCCTGACATCTAGGGATATCACAACAAGATTCAACGTCCCATTCAAGGTTGTTAAACAAACTCTCAACACGTGAGAAAGAATCATCAACAAAAGTTCATTGGACTTGCTGACACAAACAATCATTTTATTTTCCAAAGTTTCTCCTGTGAGATATACAAGTTTGCGCTGTTTTCCCTGGCGCCAAGAGTACTTCCAGGTTCACTTTCTCCATAGAGATACGCATGGTGAGTGAGTTGTTGCTATCTTTAGACAGCGGGAACACTTTTGGACGCCACCATTGGACATCTTGGACTTCTGCACTGCATGTCTACTAAGACATACATATGTAGAGGAAAGTGACTAATGAGAGAGGAAATAATTCTCAGGTAACTGTCACCCAAAGTCACTTGTCTGTCTGGATTCCAAGCTCATAACATAGTCAGTTGGGGAAATAAAGGCACAATACCCACGTGGATCAAGGACAAGCATCCAAAAATTGCTATAAAGAATTATACTAGGGGGCTCCCGGGGCGGGGGGGGGGGGCGCTCAGTCGGTTGAGCGTCCAACTTCGGCTCATCTCGCGGCATGATCTCGCCATTCGTGTGTTCAGGACCTGCGTCGGGCTCTGGGCTGACAGCTCAGAGCCTGGAGCCTGCTTCGGGTTCTGTGTCTCCCTCTCCCTCTGCCCCTCACCAGCTTGTGCTTTCTGTCTGTCTCAAAAAATAAATTAAAAAACATCCAAAAAAAGAATTAGACTACTTCTGAAGATTTGCCCTTGATAAAAGCAAGTCATGAGATGGCATGAAGGCAAACACCTTCATGTGTGCTATTCACATAGGAAGTGCTTTCAATACTTTCCTTGAGGAAAGATTATGTGCTGGAACAGCAAAATTAGCTTAGTAGCATAATTCTTCAACACTCTGGGACTTTGGAAATTACAGATGAGAAGCATGTGGAGGGAGACTATGCTAAATTTGAACACAGCCCACTTTTTCCAAATGTGTTGAAGGATATAAAAGTGTTGTCTTACAGATGGCAATTGTAAACAGCTTCTCGAATGAAGGGGTCTGGAATCACCAGTTTCCGAGGACGGCCTGGAGTGTTTCATTCCTTCCCTGCTCTCTGGCAACGGGATGGGAGTGCTGATCTCGGGCACCATTGCCTGCCTTGTGCTATTCTTAGCCTAATGTCAAGAATGCTAAGCTCATCAGAAGCTCCGAGTATTGGAAATGCTGAATTAGAGACCGACAACCTCTCCAACTCTGGCACATGAGTGACATTTATTTTAAGCCACTTTCCCTAAATATATTAGATGATGAACAGTGTGGTACCTGCCAGATGCACCATCTGGGATTCATCTCTTCTTTGTCTGTCTTCCCTCGGTTCTTTGGTTACAATTCTTGTTCTGCAATTCTTGTTCTTGTACGTGATTCCCCCAGTCATAAATCTCTGTGTCTGTCTCCTGCACTAGCCTGTGAACTTTTTGAAGCAGAGCCTAAGTCTTCTTCCTGTTGGTATTACCCCCACAAAGAAGACACCGCACATGTAACGAGTGCTTGCCGAATTGTGTTGACGCACATAATGGAAGTTCTTTAGAAGCTTTTCCCAATGATCTCAGGATGTGACTTGGATACGGCCCTGGGGAATGCTTAATACCAACCTCAGGGCTCTAATCACTTGTAGGAACTCAACGGAGATCGTCCCAGTGACCAAGATAATTAATCTAAGTTTTCTCGGGCACCATTTGGTCAGTTCTCTGAGGCTCTTTCAGGTCATACTTCTTTTTTTAAGTTTATTTATTTATTTAGAGAGGAGGGGAAGGGCAAGGAGAAAGGAGAGAGAGAGCCCAATGTGGGGCTCAAACTCGCACACCATGAGATAATGACCTGAGCTGAAATCAAGAGTCTGACGCTTAAACGACTGAGCCACGCAGGCACCCCTCAGGTCATACTCTTTAAAACATAATGTTGGCTGTAAGCAATGTAGTTTTTCTGAACATGAAAGTGTGGTCTTTGAGGATCCAGGCTTTCTTAGCGGTGATGGTGGTTGGGGAGGAACCTCCCACCTTCTTCAATTACCAAAAGCATTTGGAATAACATATGACTTCTTCAAGGTCTGTTTGAAGTCTGCCACTAAACCCAGAAAACCCCTTGTCCTAGACTAATGCTACAAAAGAAAACAAGGGTGGATAGTGAATCCAGGATGATAATTGTTTGTTTTTTTGCGTGAAAATCAAAATATAAAAGTAAAATTAAAAGTTACTCATGCAAAACATGCCAAAAAAAAAAAAAATGGAGTCACTCAGTGGAAACTTTCACTGGAAAGTCAGAAAGTGTCCCTAAGATGCCATTAAGCTGATATTTGAACAAAAAGAACACACCAGATGTGGGAAGTTCAGAATAAAGAACAAGCAAGTAGTGACAACAAAGTCTACAGAAACCCTACTGTGGGCACCATCTTGGTGGGTTACAAGGGCAAAAAATATCATGGGACCAGATGATGGTGGCTGGCAAGTCGATCAGAGGCACAAGGCGAATTGGGATGGTAGCTGAAACCATACCACAGAATCACATCACATCAGATTCTGCAAATCAAACTGCCCTCTATTTTCCTTCTAGAATATCTCAGGCTCCCAAATTGCTGCAGCCTGTGGAAAGTGGGTTCTAGCATTAGCAACAACCTTCCTGCGTTGAACTATTAAACATCCTGAGAAAGAAGACCAGTTTGGGAGCAGCATGAATAACTAGAATGGAGACAGTCTAGAGAAGAACAGAGACAACTGAGATATCTCTCTAGAGACGTCTGCAGAAGGTTTTAGATATCTGAGCGCAGAATTCGCAGTGGGTTAAGGAACAAATGGAAGCCATCCTGAGAAGGTCATGGGTCTTGGCAGAGTCACTGCTGATCAGTGGGCCACCTGCTTGCCCAATCAATGCTGACCTGATGGAGCGTTAATAGACCATTCAAGATGTGGTTTCTTCCCTGCAGAGACAGCTTTATTTTGGATGGAAATATATTTTACAAATATTGTGATCTAAAGACAGAAACTCCATCCCCATGAATGCAAAATTCAATCTGAAGAGTCTCTTAGGATAAACAAAAGACTCTGTGCTCCTTTTGACAAACCCAGAATCAGGGAAATTGAAAGCCTACCTACCCCCTTGGAAAATTAAATTCTGATTTAGTTAATGCTCTCCTCATGGCTGAAGTGGCTACTTAAGGAGAGATAATGACAGTGTAAGGATGTTTAATTGCTGCTTAATCAGTATCTCTATAGCTCCTGCTGGAAACAGTGTGTGTGTTGGGGAAGGGGCGGGTGGGGGGGGGGTAGTTAAATTAGAAACTGAACGAAATTCCACGATCTCAACCCCGGAGAAAAACCTCACTTGTATGTAAGACTCACAGACTTACATGGGTTGTAATCGACTCCTGGGAGCCCGTGTGCTTTTTGGCCTCTCAGAGAGCCGACTGGATGGGGCCGCTAGAAGTCAGGTAAGCAGCAGAGCCCATCAGCTTGGTAGAGCCTAACTCAAAGCTTGGGAGGCCAAGTCCAAAGCTGTCATCACTATCCCACACTGAACTCCCATAGGCAGAGAGAGAGAGGGAGACAGGCAATGTGAAGCCGGCTCCGCACTGACTTGCAGGTTTTTCTTCATTCTTCATCCAGCAGAAAACCTCTCTTGATGATGTCTGTTTGTCTATGGCCACTCTAGGATCCAGGCTAATACTGATGGTGACACAAAGCTGGCCAGAATTAAGGAAGTAGCTGGGGGCTGAGCAAGGACTCCCTTCCCTATGCTTCTGTAATTGGCCAGCCAAGGCATTAGACCTGGGAATACTGGGAACATTCTCCACCGCCAAAGCTAAAGCTGACCTGGTCACCAGACACTGTTGAGCACTGTGGCCTTGTTCACTAGCCGAGCTCCAGCTTCCGGCACATGGCCTGGCACACGTGTAGACACACGGCAATGAGTTGTTGAATTAACTGCCATGCACGTCTCGACATCCCTAACGTAGTTCGAGCAATTACATCACATTGGAGGGCTGTTGTGGTGGTTGTCGTTGTTTCCGTGATGCCCAGAACGAGACGAAACAGAGAGGAGCCTCCATATCATAACCACCTCCAGCCCAATGCATGGCGGCTCCTTGCTCTGCTGATACAGTTGTGAATAGAAGGCATTTGCCCTTTCCTTGCAGTGGCCCCTCTGGGGTGAGAGGAAGAGGAAGCAAGAATCAACCAAGCAACGATCTCCTATTCAAGCTGAGCTCTTGAAGACCACAAGTGAGATATCTTCTGGAGGATTACGACCTGTCTCCGGCAGCCAGAGATCTGAGATCAGCGACAACTCGTGAATTCAGCCTGTTGGTGAAGATGTTTAACTGCTTAAGGATACTTCGTTCATCCTAAAATGTAGGGCTGACGAACAATAGCAATTTTTAGGTCAATCACAAACACTCGCAGCATCGCATCATGACAAGTGTGAGGGATTTTGAGATAAAATTCCCTTGTTTACAGGAAGCATGAAACAACTAAATACAGATCCGCTGGGCACACTCTCATAAGTATTTTCAGAAAGCAGCATGATATAACGTTCTAGACTCCTCTCAGTAAAAACAAGGTCCAATGCTATTCCAGATCTACTAAATCAGAATCTGCCTCGTAATAAGATCCCCAGGCAATTCAGGTGCATATTAAAGTTTCAGCGTGGCTGCTTTGGGTTCAGATTATTACCTCCAGCCGGGTGACTTTCAGAAAGCTGATTAATATTCCCTTGCCTCAGTTTCTTCATGGGAAAACTGCAGATGATAATTAAATTACCAACTTTAAATTAAATTCAGCTGAACGGATGATAAAAGGAGACAATGCCCAGATATTGCTCGAGTGAGATATTGCTCCAGAATCTTCTAAGTTCCCAATATAGATCAAGTATCATTATCATTTGGCAAAAGAACATCTTTTAGTTCAAATTACTAAATCCAGGAAGGCTGTGGTTTTCTTTTTTTTATATGAAAGTTGGTCATCGCCAAGGAAAGAATGTGTGAAATATAGGAGTTTTCCTCGAAGTATTCAGCTGAGGTAACACTTGTTTTCTTTGCCAGTACACGTAATGGAGGGTCTATGCTCCTTCCTGCCTCAGCAGTGGTCATGTTTCCCAGACATTCTAGGGCGGTTGCAGGATTTTCCCAAGCATGAGCTACCTTCTGTTTCTGCTTTGCACAGCTTGGAGCTCTAAATGTTCGGAAGTTCTGGTTTTGCCTGATGTGAGCAGGCTTTCTGCTTGGCCATGGCTGATGTAAGTGGCAGACTGTGGCAGGCCCTCCTGGTGCACTGCCCAGATCCCCTTTCCCAGACTGTTGCGTCCATCTCCAGGCTGCCCCCTTGCCCAGAAAATTCTCTTGGGTCAACAGAAGCTGCTCAACAGCTGACTCCTTATCACCTCCCAAGGGGTAGCTCCTGACAATGAGTGAGTGGGCCAGGGGGATCAGAGTGTGACAGTTCATGCTTCCGAGCTCCTAGGACCAGGACACCTAGTCCTCAGGAAGCTCCTTCTCTTGCCCCACCCTGCCTCGCTCACCTCTGCTGCCCCTGGGGGCACTCCCACAATAAGTTACGGGAGCCAGAGCCCGCATCTGAGGAATCCCACCTAAGACAAGATGAGACAAGTCGGAAGGAACAAAGATGGAACCATGATGAGGAAAGAGACACAGTTGCCCAGGTCTCTCAGATAATTTAATGAAGAGTAGTCGCTATTCAGCACTGATATATGCTGTAATACATCCTCAAGATCTGTATGGTTAACTATTGGAAAATCAAAAAGGTCTTGTTTGATATGCAAGTTCAAATCAACGTATCCGTTGCATTTGTAAATACCTGCATTGAACTAAAGATACATATTCGGTTCTGTGGAGGTCCCCGGGTGACCCGTATTGATGTAAACACCCCAGTATTCTGGTGGGCTATGTCTTGCTAACATGGATTTGAAGGTGTGCTACTTTCCCGGGGGATTCTCATTGTTAGCAAAGGTCCCTATCACAACAGGCACTCCTCAAAGACCCCTTTATTCTTGTTAAGTTAGGGCCATACTTGATCTTCTGAATTATTGGAAAAGGTCTAAATATTTAGCATATTTCGCCTATTGGCAAATGTTGCCAATAATATTCTCTCATTATCCACCTGGCTGTTGGTACCTTAAAGGAAAATTTCATCCCCTTTATTTATATAAGTCAGTACTGAGAATAATTCAGAGTATATTGAAATTACTTAAGAAAAGTAGGCGACAAGCTCAAATTCCAAAATTTTTAAATATTTTATAATAAAGACTTCAGGAAGACAATGTTTTCCACAGGAGATTTCTAATTCTTTTTTAAAAAATGTTTAATGTTTATTTATTTTTGAAAGAGTGAGACAGACAGAGTGTGAGCAGGGGAGGGGCAGAGAGAGAGGGAGACACAGAATCCGAAGCAGGCTCCAGGCTCCGAGCTGTCGGCACGGAGCCCGATGTGGGGCTCAACCTCGTGAACCACAAGATCATGACCTGAGCCGAAGTCAGACACTTACCAACTGAGCCACCCAGGCACCCCTCTAAAGTGTTTTTTAATGGTATGTGTTCTGAGCTCTCACAAAGACACTTATCTAGTGGCTAGTGGGAGAATTTTGTAAACATTCAAAGACTTGTTTTTCCTTAATGAAAACATTTAGCTAGAACATATATAGAAATAAGTTCTGCACTTAGCAAAAATTACACAGACCTGGCGAACTTGTTTCAAACCTGAGCTAGTACCTGACAAGAATAATTTGAATAATGTAACTGAAAATTCTTTACACAAGTCCGCACAAGAGTGTATTTGAAGAGCTATTTTCCTACATTATACTGAAAGGCTTTGTTTAGTTTTTTAATTTTATTTAAATCCAAGGTAGTTAACATATAGTGTAATAATGATTTCAAGGGCAGAATTTAGTGGTTCACCATTTACATACAACACCCAGTGCTCATCCCCACAAGTGCCCGCCTTAACGCCCATCACCCATTTAGCCCACCCCCCACCCTGCCCATCACCCATTTAGCCCACCCCCCACCCAACACCCAGCCAGCAACCCTCAGTTTGTTCTCTATAGTCTCTTATGGCTTGCCTCCCTCCCTCTTTTATCTTATTTTTCCTTCCCTTCCCCTATGAATAGTTTTGAGAAATTACTCAGGAAATGTCAAAGTCATGTTGTAGATTTCGCGGCAGAAGGAATAAATGTACAAGGGCTCGGGGACGTGGTGGCTCACTAGGGCTGGTATCTCCGTGACTGCTTCCCGCTGCTTCCTGAAACATGAACTACTTTGAGGCCATCTGATTTATGATCTCTTGTCTTCACCCGGTAGCTTGTGGTTTTTTACATTTTTTTGGAAAAAGAAGTTTGTATCTCTGAGAGCCATATTTGTCTTTTTCTCTTTCTCTGTCTTTTTGAGGGAGGTAGGCAAGAGAAGCAAAAGTCGCTACCCCGAATTTTATGAAAAGAAAACCAAAAAAGATACAAAAAAAAATAGTAATCCTTAGCGCAAAATTCTTTGGACAAATTTACATTTTGGAGGTACCTTCTGAGCTCTTGCACTCTTTTCTTTTAGAGTCTCTAGATGTGTCCTGCTTCATGGAGAAGTTTATGGTTAGTGAGAAGAGACACTCTTAAATCTTCTTCCAGAGCACAAATAAGGCACAGGATTGGTTGTGTTTAAAAATATGTATATATTTTTTCTGGATGAACTTGCCGATCAGCTGTAAAATGACCCTATTGTGGAACGTTTATAGAGACACGATTTTTTTAACGGACTAAATACTGAAAGCAAACATTTTGTTTTCCCCTTTGCACTTCCGACTTTATTTGGTTGAAGGACCTCAGCAGTACATTTGACGCAATTCTTTCTAGACATACAGACTCGTTTGAAGCAACTTTAGAAATCCCAGATGCAACAGAAGGCTTCAAATCTCCAAGTCTTTGAGCTTTCCCAGAAGGTCACCATAGTTCCGTCTCCTTTTAAGGTCAGGGGTCGCTCCTATCTGTACAAGGCCATCATCTGCTATACTGTGAGGCCAAGAGAGAATCATGTGAGTTGCCTGACAGTCCCTTCAGACAGTCAGCAAACACCCAACTAGCAAGGGACACTGAAGACATGAACGGAAGAAGCCGTATTCTAACACCCGACTTTGTGTTTTGAAGGAAGGAAGGTGCAAAGGAAAACAATGAACGTTTATTGAGTATACTCTACCAGGCATTCTGATTGTTTCTAAATATTTCCACTTCCTGGTGCTACTAACTGTGAAGGTATTTTGTCCATATTAGAAATAAAAAAAAATTTGCAACCAAAGGAACATTTTCTACTTTTTGGTATCAGTTCAAAACGGAATATATGATAGTTTGAAACTGGCATTTTTGCGTTGCTATGGCAAAGTGGATGACAAAACTTTGCTTCTGGTGGATCGTACTCGGACTTGTTTCAGGAAAAACTGTGAGGCAGATACATATGTGTCTTCATATATTTAGATTTTCCCACTTTCTCCTTATTGTTTCCTTTCTCACCCCCTGAAAGATATAAGGGGGGGATACTGATTTATAGATATATCGATATATCAATATAGATATATAGCGATATATAGATACATATCTATATATGTGTATATAGATGTGTGTGTGTGTGTGTGTGTGTGTGTGTGTAGACACAGAGAGAGACAGAGAGAGACTTTAAGGAGATAACTGTGGAGCAGAATTGCCTTTGTAATTAACAAAATAACATCTTGAGGCCAAGCATACAACCAGATCCTGGCAGGGTAGAGCAGACACAAAGAAAAAGAAAAAGGTTGTACAAATTTCACCCTATGTTGCTCCAAAGACTTCCTTAGTCCTTCCCTTGGTCTATCATGAAAGTCAGTGCGAGCACCCTTCAACTGGCTGCTCAACCCGAAGCCTCACGTTGTGCAAGACTTCTCTTATTCCCCCCAGTAGCAGCTTCCATTTGTCTATTTCCAACAGACGCCCAAACCTGGTCACTTTTCCCCGTCCCCACCCCCTCACCTTGTCCAACCCTCTATTTCTGCCCTGTGGGTCCAACAGGGCCTAACTGATCTCCTAAGCCTGTGTTTCTCCTTCTTAGGATCTGTTTTCTATGTCATCGGAATGACCGTTTTAAAACTGATTATCGATTACCTTGCACTCCTGGTTAAAGCCTCCAGATGACATTCCCTAATAGCCTTGGATTACAATCTTTTCTCCTTTTCCTCAATGTCCCTCCATGACCCGGATCCTGGTTACCTGCCCTCTGTTCTACCTCCGTCACTCCACCCGAACCCCTCGTGTCCAATTTCCCCATTTTTCTTGAATGTGCCAAGTATATTTTTCCTGATTTTCTTTACATGTAGTTCACTCTGGGAGTGATTTTCACACATGTGCTTACTTTACTAGATTGATATTCAAATATTGCCTATTTAGAAAAGGGAGTCTATCTTACAAACTAAAATGGTCCCTTGCCCTCAGCCTTTCTAAACCTGCTTTATAAGACCTGTATTTAATTTTTCTTCTTAGCACTAATATTTATCAGAAATTACAATACACGTTAATCCATTTATTTTTGTTCTTTGTCTATTTTCTCAACTAAACATACATACATTCAAGGCACGGACTTTGTGTTAGTTACGAGGTACATGATACAAGGTACACATTCAATAGATCATTTGAATGGATAAAATGCTTTTATGGGATGTACATAAGCAAATGAATTCTTATTTATGAAACATTTTTTTAAACTCTAAAGAAATAACTAATCAGCTTAAGTAATTCCATCTAACAAGTATTCTTCATAAATCAGATTGCTTTTATTAGCAATAGATGTCTACCTTCTAACTTCAACCAATATGAACCAGGTGGAGGGCATTTCCGGTTTGTCCCCTTTACATTAAGCGGTACCCTTATGACTAGAAGGCCAGCTGACACTTTCTACTGTTTGGAGGCTTCACGCACCAGAAAATGTGGCCCACTCAGTGTTTTATTTCTTTACGCTTCTTAGTCATTTTCAGCCTGGTGAGTCCTCTTGTTAATAGCACACGAATGAAAACAATATTTCTTAGACTTTTAGAAATGGCCAGGGCTTTGACATCATCCAATCAAACTCCGTCAGCATAGAGTTACTGGTATTACCCCCACCCTTATTGGGAGGACAGACCGGATTTAGAAAAAAAGCGAATGCGTTGTTTATGGTCCCCCAAATCATTAGTGGTAAAGATGGGACTAGAATCAGTTTTCCTGGTTCCTACTCTAGTGCCCTTCATCTCCTTCCCACGTTCCCAGACACGTGTCACACACTTTATCGATGATACGGATAAAACTGAGTACATAGCAGCCTTAGCTTAGTCAGTTCTACATTTCGTAAGATTTTCCCAGAGCAGGTAAAATATTATCATAGAAAAATCTGAGTCGATATTTTTTGAGTTCTTACTCTATGCTAGACAAAGAAATTAGCACTTTATACACTCTAACTAAAAACTGGAACCATTTAAACGATGCCCCTAGTGCGCGCGCGCGCGCACACACACACACACACACACACACACACACACAGAGCTTACTGTCTGCAGTAGCACAACTTTACCATTTCAGCACACTCTTCCCCAGACCAATAACTTGATTGTTCCTTACAGGATCTTCCAGAACAATCCATCCACTTTTCGATAAGAAGCTTCAATGGACAGTTTATGTCTCAGAACCCTGAACTGGCTGTTTCCACCCATCCTAAATGGTGTTATTGTGATCCACACCCAAAGTTGACTAAGCTCCTGCCTTCAACCAGACTTCAAGTTCTCCATATATGATGAGATACTACCCCACCTCCCTGGAGGTGCTGTTCTCTCTTTCCACATGATCAATAAACTTAGTTTTGGCTCATCAGTTGATCATATTAGTGATGTTTGGGAAGCTGCCATTGGACGTACATCATTACCTTCTCATAAAATCCAAGGCAGGTATAATTATCTATCTAAATAGATGAGGAAACAGAGGCATGAAAAGGTAAGGAATTTGCCCAAGCACATGGTACCAGTGACACAGCTAAAACGTAAATCAGGTCGTCTCCAGAATGCATGCTCCTGAGGACCGTTGGGTTCCCCATCACTCTGTAACAACCCAGCTAATCTGGATGTAGTTAATTCTGTTCAGCTGAAACCAGCCGCTACCTCATTAAAACATGAGAGTAAATTTTAGCATTTCAGTATTTTTATTCCAAGTTTCAGAAAGACGTTACATCAGAATCCTGACAGTTAACGGATCAGTGTGTCCGAATGTTCGTGCCATGCACATGTTTTCCTTTGGCTGGGAGATCTGAAGAGAAAGACTCTGCCCTTCCTCAGGGATTCCTTGACCGACTCTGCTTCTGCTGGCTCATCATTTGCATTTCTGTCTGCCCCCCATCTTTATCTTCAACCCCATCATCTCATTTTCTCTTGACAGTGTGTATCACCAACATGGGAGGAGAAGAGTAGTACAGCTAGCAGTACTAGTCATCTTGATCAGTTGCTAGTATCCTGGAGAATCTCAGCCTTTGCCTCTTTGTGGCCCATGTAGAAGGGCACTCAGAGTTATGGAGGATTTGGACTGCATACAAGTAGCCTGTCGCCCGCTCTGTCTGTGAGCAAACACACGCACAGGGCAACCTCGCAAGGCTCAGCTGCTATTTACTTTGGGAGCAAATTCCAAGCTATGCAGAAACATGGTGAGTCTGAAGACCGGACATGGTAGCATAATGAACATGTTGTTAAGGGGACCTCTTTGTTACTGAGAAAAGAAGTCTGAATCCGGTTCTCATGTGTGTAAATATTGACGATATGTGTCGTCCCACTTTTCTTTTGGTGTCCTATTAAAAAGATAATTGCCAAGTTCCTATGTCAAGGAACTCAGTGGCTATGTTTGCTTCTAGAATTTTTATGTTTTCAGGTCTTACATTCAAGTCTAACTCATTCGGAGTTAATTTTTGCATATGCTGTAAGGTAGTGGCACAGTTTCATTATTTTGCATCTGTTGTCCAGTTTTCTCAGCACCATTTATTGAAGGACTATCCTTTCTTCATTATGTGTTCTTGGCTCCTTTGTCATAAAATAATTGACCATATAAGTGTGGATTTATTTCTGGGCTCTCTATTCTGTTCTATTGACCTAGGTGTATGTTTTTATGCTGATGCCACACTGTTTTAATTACTATAGCATTACAGTATAGTTTGAAATCAGAGAGTGTCGTGTCTCCAGTTTTGTTCCTATTTCCCAACATTACTTTGGATATTTGGGGTTTTGTTGTGATTCCACAAAAAATTTATGATTATTTGCTCTGTTTCTTTGAAAAATGTTATCGGAATTTTGATAAGGATTGCAATGAATCTATAGATGGCTTTTGGTAGTATGGTCCAATATTGATTCTTCCAATCCATGAGCACAGAACACGCTTCCATTTATTTGTGTCTTCAATTTCTTTCATTAATGTCTTGTGGTTTTCGACATACAGGTTTTTCACCTCCTTGGTTAAATTTATTCCTATGCATTTTATTCTTTCTGATGTAATTGTAAATGAGATTGTTGTCTTTATATCTCTCTCTCTCTGATGGTTTGTTTTCAGTGCACAGAAACACAACAGATCGTTATATATTGATTTTTTTATCCTGAAACTTTACTGAACCCGTTTATTACTTCTAACAGCTTTTTGGTGAAGCCTTTAGGGTTTTCTGTATGTAATATTATCACATCTGCAAACAGTGACAGTTTTATTTCTTCCGTTCCAATCTGGATGCCTTTTCTTCCTTCCTTTCTCTTTCTTTCTTTCTTTCTTTCTTTCTTTCTTTCTTTCTTTCTTTCTCACTCTCTTTCTCTTGTTATTTCTTTCTTTCTTCCTTCCTTTCTTTCTTTTATTTATTTTTATTTGTTTGTTTGTTTGTTGCCTACTTGCTAGGACTTTCAATAGTATGTTGAAGAAAAATGGCGAGAGTGGGGACCCTCGTCTTGTCTTTTCCTAATGTTAAAAGGAAGGCCTTTCAACACTTCACCACTCAGTATGATGTTAGCCAGGGGCTTGTCATATATGACCTTTATTATATCGAGAGATGTTCCCTCTATACCCACGTAGCATTCTTAGTGTCAATTCCAAATTTCCAAAACTGAGTGCCGAAGCGTTCTATAATCTTCTCAACTGCCCCTATATCAATAAAAATAAACTTACTTATTTATCCTTTAAAAATTAACCAAGCACCCTTGTTCTCTGTTGTAAATGAGAAATGACTGTTGATTCTGTATGACTCATTATGAATGTATTGGTAAAATTTTAGGCTTATTCATTTATTTTGAGAGAGAGAGAGAGAGAGAGAGAGCGTGCACACGAGTGGGGGAGAGGCAAAGAGAGAAGGAGAGAGAGAATCCCAAGCAGGCTCCATGTTGCCAGCATAGAGCCTGACATCGGGTTTGCTCTCACCACCATGAGTTCATGACCTGCGCTGAAATAAAGAGGTGGATGCTTAACCAACTGAGCCACCCAGGTGCCCCAAATATTTTTAAATGAGAAGTAACTACTGGTCACATCCCCCAGAGAAATTGTCCCCTAAGACTATAAAGAATCATGTAAAAGGATATTCCTTAGTGCACCATTAGCTATAAAAAAAAAAAAAAAAAAAAAAAAAAAACACTAGATAACCAGGCAAATGGAAAAGTTAAGCAGAACTGATACACAACCTGCACGGAATAAAACAAAGTACCGAAAGTAGAAAAAGCAACACACGTAAAGTGTCGAAAGTATAGTGTTATTTCAAAAAAGAAATAAGAAAACACAATCTACAGCATGATGTTATTTATGCAAAACTTTAGGCATAGATTTACAACCACGACCACACATTTTTCAAAGATAAATATCAGATATATTTGACTGTGCACTAGAGGAAAAGGTAAAAGAGAAAACAGGAATCCACAGATGAAAGGGGCTAAAATATGAAAACAAAGATGAATAAGGTCAAATGGAGCTTGCCGGCCTTAATGATAATGATGTTCCGGAAACAAAGACACATAATGAATTCTGTGCTCCTGAGATGCTGAGATATTAAAATAAAACAAAGTAAAAGCAAAGTGAAAAAGGAACAAAAATGAAATAAAAACCAAGCCAGACAGAAAGAAACCAAACTCTGTTTGCATCTCGGGACAAACATTTGTGTGGGCTGGTGGGCTGGGAGCATCGCTTTCAAATAATCACCTGTAATTATTAGAAGCCGCAATGTAAGTTGACTGCACTTGCCTTCATGCTCCTTCAGTGCAGTCTTTCTGGAAACTGTCAGCTCTCCCTGCAGAATATATTCAGAATCTGATCACTTGTCATTATCTTCTCCACTGCTTCCATCGCCTGCCATCTGGTCTTTTGCTCACAACTGTTTCCACTCTTGCCCCCTTGTAGTTTCTTCTCCAAAAAAATAGATGGAAACAACCATGCCCCGATCATGTCACTTTTCTGCTCAAAACCCTCCAACGCTTCACATCTCCCCCAGAATAAAGTCTCCATCCTTTAGCTTAGCCTTCAAGGCCCTCCATTACCCCACTCCTTGCTTTCGACTTCGTCTTCTACCACGTTGCCCCCTTGCTTACCATATCCCATCTACAGTGACCTGAAACACACAGAGCATGCATGCTCCTGCCTCAGTGCCTTGGCCCTGGCTATGCCCTCTGCTGCAACAGTCTTCCATTACTTTACTCACTCCCTCGCTTATCGGTGATCTACTCTCAAATGCTACCTTATCAGAGAAGACTTTTCCGTCTACCTAAACCAAAATAACACCCTTCCTCATCATTGGCTCGTTCCTTGCTTTGCTCTTTTTATTTCTTTTTAGCACTTGGCAACACCTGACATATTCTGCTTTCATCATTTCCCTCATTGGAGCTGCGAAAGAGGTTACTGTTCTGTCTACAGAACCTAGAACAATCTTGGGTTCGTGTTTGTGCACATAACGATAGAAGGAGTTCATCACTGTGATATTTTGACCTGAATAAAATGCAATGGAAAATAATTGAACAAGATAAGGCAATAATAATAACACAGCATTTGATAATATTTTGGAATTTAATACACAACCTCATTTGAGGTATGAGAGTTATGCCTCCTTTTATAAAAAAAAAAGTATTAAAGCAAACTGAGGCTCAGCAAACATCAGCCTTTGCCTAGCATTCCTCCGCTAGAAAAAGATAATTTTATTTTTAGGACTAAAGTTGGTGGGCTTTTCATTTTTAACCCTCTTCATTGAATGGCTATTCCTCAATGTATTTTCAAAGATTTCTCATCTGCCCCTGCGGTTCCTCATGTACGCCCAAATTAAGATTCTCTGAAAGTTTCATCTGTGTGAAAATGTGTGAAATGCCAGGCATGCGGTCTCACTCCTAAATAAAGATTCCACTTGAATAAATGTAACAACCAGTCATTATTTGCACCTTCACGATAGTTTTGAACTTGACAGGTTTAGAAGGGGGGGGCAGGTTGATCAGAGGGGAAAAAAGCTAGTAAGCTCAGCAGTATTTGAATCAAGCAGCTGCAAATTAATCATAAAATGTGGAGCTCATTGCAAAGCTACAGCCTCACGCAGAAGACATAGCAAGACAGCTTTGCCAAGGGGCATGAATCAAGAAGGTTCTTTAGGAGCTGGTTCCATAGGGGGATCATCCCTTCATAAAAATTATTTTAGTAAACAAACACATGGTGAAATAATTATGCTCCCTCACTACATAAAATACACTAGTCTCAAGCTTGTTCTGCAAGGAACAAGGAATTCTTTTACTGTAGTATTTCATGCCGTTTATGCAGCCACAGATAGATTGCACCGTTCTCCCTTTGGAACATAAGGGGAATCGGTAGGAAGAACACTCTGGTATGGGCTCTTAAATGCAAGCATTGCTAAGCCATCGGGACTAATTTTCTGCAGCTTCTGTCAGAATGCCAGGGACGTAGTAATGAGGTTCCATGATATACAGCAGATACAGGATTCAAGCTAACTTTTCCTGCAGATTTTACGGAAGGTTTAGGGCGGTGCATAAAAGCATACAGCTTTACAGTGAGAAGATCCCTAACATCTCCCAAAAATGAAAACGGGATAGACATCTGATTCTATCTACGGAAGTGTCCAACTAGCTTTCTTCTTTGTTAGTGATCTTGCTTGGCAATTTAGGTAAATCTCCAGATTCGGTGTTTACCGAACTGAATTTTTACTTTCACCTCTGTGATTCCAGAGTGTGTATCTTTTGAAATCATACTCCCAGCATTAACTAAAGAGTTAGTTAGTCACTGGTTGTTGCCAGAGACTTTAGGTTGACACAGTAAGCAATATCTTGAAATGAACATAAAATTTGCAATGATGTGATGTGTGACTGCCGTAACTAAAGTTCCCAGCTGCACTGCCCTAATACCTAAATTTTGGTCCCGGCTCTCAAGGTTTCTTGTTACGCCTGATCTTAATAATCTGCCAGCCTCCTGCCCACACAACATACCTGAACCCAATGAGTTAAACCCAAGGAGTTACCTGGGCTCCAGAATCACCTCTGTATTCCAGAGTAGTGGAAACTTCCAAAACACCTTCCCCACTCAAAGCCTGAATTTCTGCACCTGTTAGACGCGAGGATCTTACAGGATTGCCCTCACCTCCTCCTTCTGAATCACCACGACTGGCCTTTGCTCAGTGTTATTTGGGAGATTGTCTGTGTCCTTAACCTTTTTTAATCTTTACGTTAATTCCGTGCCTTCTCATCTCTTCTGTTTCTCCAGGAGTCACTCTCATGAAATTGCCTCCCACCACCCAATAAGGCCCGGAAGTCGGCTAGGGCAACCCCTGGACTCTGTAGGCAGGGCTATGAACTCTAGATTCAGTTGCCAACTGAAAATCCTGGCTCCCTACTTACCTGCCTCCAAACTCCTCCATGCCTCAGTCTCCTCACCTCTAAAATGATAGATGTTTCAACTTATCGTGTTTCCAAGAACTAAATGGGACAACAGTCACAAAGAACATAGGAGAATACTTACCAGAGAGTAAGTATTGATACTTGATAAAAGAAACACGCTTTTAATCTGACCCAAATACTCTTAATTTAGAAAGTCATGCCTTCGGACAGTTATTAATCTTTCATACTTCATTCCTTCTAAAGTAAAATATCTATTGCATAATTTATTGAACTGATATCAAAGGGAAGGAAGAAGTCTAAATCCCGTGAGTCCCACGAATGATTTCATATATCCTATGCTTTATTTTTGCTTGTATTTTTTGTTTCTATACTACGAAAAAAAATGTTTTCACCAATTTACCCCTGCTACCAGAACTGGAGACACGTGGGTATTCTGGATACAGTTCAAACTGTTTACGTGCACACTGTGAAACTTTGCCTGTAATATCATTTCAAGGGTATACTCCTTGTTCTTTCTACTAGGTTACAAACTCATCGAAAATAAATGCGAAGTTCTTCAACTTCTCTAACATTTGTCACCGATGAGTTGGGGATCAATTATTCTTATGAGCTTTTCAAATTGGACTGTTGGAAAAGTTCAGTGAAGTGGAACTGATTACTGCCAACATTACATTTAATGAGACTATATAGCTGCATATTCAAAACCTGTAAATGACTTCTTCCTGAGAATTCAGACTTGCGTAGCCTTGTCCGAAGCTCCTCCTTCTTGGGTGAGCTATTCTGAAGCTTTATATACCTCTGATCTGTAACAAGTAATTCCGTCTGAAGAAAGAATACATTGTTCAGAGAAGAGAGAGCCACTTTAACAGCAAGCAAGTCCAAATGCCAGTTGAGTATTTTTAGTTGATGATGGAGATACCATCCAGGCTCAAACACTGCAGCAACCATTTGGGGCCATACGAAAGACGTGTAAATGGAGGAAATTTGTCAGAAGAGACTATTGCCAACAATCAGTATTTATGAAGCATGTACAATTGGCCTTATTTAGACACTCAACTGGAATAACAAAAAATATTGACAGATCTCTGTCTTCATGGAGATTTCAGTAGGGAGAGGGAGACAAACATAATTGAGCGTGGCAATCATTTATTATTTTTTAAATGGAGCAAGGTATGGGGCGCCTGGGTGGCGCAGTCGGTTGAGCATCCAACTTCAGCCAGGTCACGATCTCGCGGTCCGGGAGTTCGAGCCCCGCGTCAGGCTCTGGGCTGACAGCTCAGAGCCTGGAGCCTGTTTCGGATTCTGTGTCTCCCTCTCTCTCTGCCCCTCCCCCGTTCATGCTCTGTCTCTCTCTGTCCCAAAAATAAATAAACGTTGAAAAAAAAATTTTTAAATGGAGCGAGGTAATATTTATCAAGTGCTCACTACGTACGAGGCCTTGACTTGGTATTTTGGATACAAAGGCAAATTAAGATGCAGTCCCTTTTGTCAAGGACTTAGCCATTTAACAGAGGAGATAAACAGAAACAGGGAGACAACTGCCATTCTATGAGTACGGGTCTAATTGTTTCTCAAATGCTCCTTATGTACCGGAGACCCTGCTAAGTCTTTACAGAAGGGTTCTCATCAATTGTGTGCTCTTGCTACTTTGCTGTATGTACCTACAATTAGACTCGGAGCCCCCAGAGTGAACAGCTACTGAGGACATAGCTCGCCAGACTCAAAGGCTAACAAAGGAGACACAGAAGCGTTCTAGCTTTTAATAATGTGAATGTTGGCCTTATGTCCACACCATATCAAGATTCTGCATTTCTCTAAAAAGCACATTCATAAAGTTGAGTCAACGAACTACCCTTTCTTACTCATTCTCATTCTCCTCTTTCCCCCCACCCCCCCAACTTCAAAGAGGAGATACCTTGATGAAGAGTCTCTCCTGGCCCAAAAAGGCGGACATAAAACCCAGGTATTACCATAAACCACTTTTGGACCAAGTCATGTCAAATGATTATAATGAAGTTAATTTTGGGAATCACCCTGTACCTAAATCTTCTCAGAAAAATAAAGTTAAGGGGCAACTGGGTGGCTCAGTTGGTTATCTCCCAACACTTGATTTAGGCCCAGGTCATGATCTCATGGTTCATGGGATCGAGCCCCCCATCGGGCTCTACGCTGATAGCACAGAGCCTGCTGGGGATTCTCTCTCGGCCTCTCTCTCTCTCTCAAAAGAAATAAATAAACTTAAAAAAAAGAAATTTAAAGATAAAAGAACATTGCGAATGTCTATTTTACTCTTGTGGGTGTGCAGAGCTGGAAAGAGCCTCACCTCTGCTTTTACAACAACAGAAGAGCTAGACACAGTGAGCTTATGAATTTTCCTGTAACTAAGAGAGCTGAGGTCACAGGGCAATCAAAAACTCCAGAGTGAAAAGTGTCTGCAGGAGGACGGGGTAAAATGCAACCATTGTCTTACTTGGGGTTGATGAAACCATTCACTGCTAGGAAAAGCTTAGCCAGAGTGGCTGGAAAATTATTAAGAGACAAGGCGTGCAAAGACCAGAGAAATCCTCGTGGCTATAGCGATTAGGGAGTATGCACCCTCCTGTAGGCTCTTTCTTCGTGAATCCCACAAGGTACTTACAGAAAAGATTAAAGTCTTAAGAAATATCCCCTTTGGGGGGGGGGGGGAGGGAGGTTGTCTGTGTGGCTCGGTTGGTTAAGCATCCGACTTATGCCCAGGTCATGATCTCGCAGTTTGTGAGTTCGAGCCCCGTGTCGGGCTCTGTGCTGACAGCTCAGAGCCTAGACCCTGCTTCACATAATGTGTCTCTCTGCCTCTGTGCCCTTCCCGGGCTCGTGCGCTGTCCGTCTGTCTGTCTGTCTGTCTCTCTCAAGAATGAATAAACTTGAACAAAAATTTAAAAGTTAGATGAATTTCAAAGTTCAGTATCCTTACATAAAGTTTTCATGAAATACAATCACATTCATTTACATATTGTATGTGGCTGTTTTGGTGCTACAACAAGAGAGTTGGTTATGGTGGAGACCACACAGACCGGAAAGCCTAAAACATTTACTATTTGGCTACTCACATAAAAGGCTTTCCAACCTCTGCTCAACCAGGAAAGGTGCATACCTACAAGATCACATGGGTAATTTCTTCAGAGACATATAAATGATAAGAAATCAAATGGACATGTTAAAAGAGAGAAACAGTAACAGAGATAAAGGATGCCTTTGATGAACTCATCAATCATATCTGAGGAAACATCAGTGAACTGCAAGACAGTTACTATAAATTACTCAAACTGAAATAAAAAGAATAAAATAAGCAAAAAAATCCAAACAGAGCACCCAAGAGCTGTGTTAGGCAGTCTAATGTCTGCAAATTCAGATCCCAGGACTAGAAGAAAGAAGAGTGTAAAACAAATATATGAAGAAATGAAGAAGCAATGGCTGAATGTTTAAATACTATACGGGGGCGCCTGGGTGGTTCAGTCAGTTGGGCATCCGACTTCGGCTCACGTCATGATCTCCCAGCTCGTGAGTTCGAGCCCCACGTCGGGCTCTGTGCTGACAGCTCAGAGCCTGGAACCTGGTTCAGATTCTGTGTCTCCCTCTCTCTGCCCCTTCCCCGCTCCTGCTCTGTCTTTCTCTGTCTCTCAAAAATGAACAAATGTTAAATACTATGGACACCAAACCCGAGGTCCAAGATATGACACTCAGAGAAATCCAAGCAGAATAAATACAACATGCACGTGCATGCACACACACACACACACACACACACACGCAAACTGCTAAAATCAAAAGATTAAAAAAATCTTGAAGGCAGCCAGAGATAAAAGCTACATTAGGGGGAAAAAAATGAAGTATAATAGATGTCTCATCAGAAACCACGTAAGCTAGAATACAACGGAATAATATCACTTTTTCTTTTTTCCAGAAAGAAAAAAAATGTCAGTCTTGAATTTGCATCCAGTGAAACTGTTTCATAACTAATGTAGAAATAAATATTTTTCCCAAACAAAACTGAGGACATTGATGGACAGAAGACTACTTTACAAAAAAATACATTACGTAATATTATTCGGACCAAAGGAGTGTGGTGTCAGAAAAAATTAATCTACACAAAAATTGAAGTGCAATAAATGAGGGGAAATAACACATTTTTGTTACTTAATATTTAATACGTAACTCACTGTCAAGCAAAATTAATAGCAATGTGCTGTATGCTTACAGCATATGAAAAACCGAAATATGTGTCAAGAATATCCCAGACGATAAAAGAAAGTAACTGGGAATATATTTCTGTTAAGGCCTTTACACATCAAGTCTACATTATAATTTGAAGATATTCTCCAATTAATTAAAGATGGATATTGTAAATCCTAGGGAATATCACTGAAAAAATCAATAAGAAGTATATGTCAACACAAAAGATAAAATTGAATTGCAAAAAAATGTGCAGCTAATCAAAGACAAGGTAGGAAAAGAGAGACAGAGAAAACAGAAGAGACAATCAAATAGAAAATAACTACTGAGATGGTATACTTTAATCCAAACAGATCACTAACTACATTAAATTTTAGTGGCCTAGGGACACCTGGGTGGCTTAGTTGGTTAAGCGTCCAACTTCGCCTCAGGTCATGATCTCATGGCTTGTGGGTTCGAGCCCCACATCGATCTCTGCTGACAGCTCAGAGCCTGGAGCCTGTTTTGGATTCTGTGTCTCCCTCTCTCTCTCTCTGCCCCTCCTCCACCCATGTGCTCTCGCTCTCTCTCTCTCTCTCTCTCTCTCTCAAAAATAAATAAAATATTTTAAAAAATTTTAGAAAATTTAGTGGCCTAAAATCCTACTTATTTTAGACACTGTCAGATCAGATTTTAAAATGCAATCAACCATACATCATTTACAATAAATTAAATTAATTAAAAATACATTGATTATAAGTAAATGGTTAGAAAATATACACAACACTAACTAAAAGAAAACCAGAGTGACTATATAAATCTCAGAAGAAAAAAAAACAGATGTAAGGAATAAGGACATAAAAGGGGATGGTAATGATAAAAATGTCAGTGAACTGAAAGATAAAACAATGGAATTTACCCAATCTGAGCAACAGAGAGAAAATCAGTTGGAAATAAAAATGAGCAGAGCCTCTGAGATCCATAAGACTATAATGAAAAATCTAACATTCCTGTCCTCAAGGTTCTAGAAAGAGAGGAGGAGGTGAAACCAAAAAGGTACTAACAAAATAATGCCTGAAAAATTCCCAAATTTGACAAAAAGCTGAGTAAATTGCAGATAGGAAAAACTCAAATTTTTTTTTTAATCTAAAAAAAAAGCACACCAACTGACATAAGAATCAAACTTTTGAAAAGAAAAACTAAAGTAAAAATTTTGGAAGCAATGAGAGAGAAACGACACTTTAACTATAGAAGAAACGCAACTCTAGTAAGAGCATACGCCTTGTCAGCAACCATGGAGACTGGAAGGAAATGGCACAAAATTTGTCAAGTGAAGAGAAAAAAGAACTGTCAAGTCAAAATTGTAAAGCAGTGAAAGTATCTTTCAGGAATTAAGGGCAAATCAAGATATTCTCAGATGAGCAAAACTAAATTTGTTTCTAAGAAGAACTACCCTAAAAGAATGACTGAAGGAAGGTTTCTAAAAAAGAAAGAAAGTGATAAGAGAAGGGATCTGAGAACATCAGGAAAGGAGAAAGAATGATAGAAAAAAAATTTTTAAATATGGATAAAGTCCATATTCGTCCTCCTAAACTATTTGACAGTTAAAATAATAGGTGTAACACTTAGATGCGATTCTAAATGTAATTGTATGTAGAGCAGTATTAAATATAATTATATTATAAATAAAGTAAATATTTAAGGTACTTTTATTATACGGGAGCATAAGCAGACCCAAAAGTAGGTAAGATTTCTACACTTCACTCAAACGGGTACAGTAGTGACATCAGTAGACTGTGGTAAGTTTTATGTATTTAATATAATACTTACAGAAATCATTTTAAAAGAGATACAAAGGAATATATTCAAAACAAAATAGGCAAATTAAAAGGGAACTCTTAAAACTGATGAATCCCCACAGAGAAGCATGAAAGAGAACAGATAAAAAACAGAACAACAACAACAACAACAAAAACAACACAAAAATGCAAGACTTAAACTCTAATATATCCAAAAATACAAGACTTAAACTCCATTATATCCATAAATTTAGTAAATGAAAATTTTCTCCATAATTAAAGGCAGAAATTGACAACTCAAAGCAGAAATTGACCAGGTAGATAAAAATATGACCCAACTATATGCTATCTACAAGAAACTCCCTTCAAGTATAATGATACAAGCAGGTTGAAAGTAAAAGAATGGAAAAAGCTGTGTATTGAAAATATTAATCAAATGAAAGCAGGAATAGTTATATTATTATCAGATAGAGGAAACTCAGAGCCAAGAAAACTACCAGAGCCAGAGAGACCCCTACCAAATGGTGGGAGGCAAGTAGGTATAACTAAAAGTGTATCATGACAGATCTCTGTGATTATGGAAATGTTTTGTATCTTGACTATATCAATGTCAATACCCTGGGTATGGTGTTGTACTATAATTTTACAAGATGTTACCATTGGGGGAAAGTGGGTAAAAGCACATGAAATCTCTAGGCATTATTTCCTACAACTGTATATGAATGTATAATTATCTCATAATAAAAAGTTTCATTTTAAAGTAATGAGCAAAAGATATGAACAGATACTTCACAAAAGAACAAATATGGATGACAAATAAATATATGAAAAATGTTTAAAATAGTTATTATAAAATGTAAATTAAAATACAATGAGATCTTACAAGTATTGGAATGGCAGAGAGAGAGAAGGGAAGGGAAAGGAAGAGGGCTGGAAAACAAGAAAAAATCCTTATGATTAATACTGTTGAGAGCATAGAGTAACTGAAATCTTATACACCGTTGAGGAAATTTGTAATGGTACTGCTACTTTGGAAAACAGTTTGAAGGTTTCATACATTTAAATATATGTCTACTATGTGATTCAGCAATCTCACTCTTAAGTATCTTTCCAAAAAAAAAAAATGAAAACTTACTCTCATAAAAAATAGTACACAAATGTTATAACAATTTTTTAATAAACTCTCAAAACTGAAAACAACCCAGATAATTTTCAAGGAGCGAATGGGTGAATAAATGTCGGTACATCCACACAATGGGATACTATTATAGATAAAAAGGAATCTAGTATTGATTCATGTAACAACATAGATGAAACGTGAATACTTTTTGGTAAGTGAAAGTAAGAAGAACCAAAGTGTTACATATTATATCATTCTACTTAGATGGCTTTCTGGAAAGAACAAAACCGCATGGATGGAAAATAGGTCCCTGTTGCCAGTTGTTGGGTTGACTACAAAAGGGCACCTTGGGGAAGCACAGGAGGAGATGGGACTTATTATTATTATTATTATTATTATTTTAATATTTATTTATTTTGAGAGAAAGAGAGAAAGTGGGGAAGGGGCAGAGAGAAAAGAATCCCAAGCAGGTTCCGCACTGTCATTGCAGAGCCCAACATGGGGCTCAAACTCACCAACCATGAGACCATGACCTGAGCTGAAATCAAGACTTGGATGCTCAACTGACTGAGCAACTCAGGCGCCCCAGGAACTTTGTTTTAAAAGAAAAATGCTGGCGCTCATACAAATTTATACCAAAAATAGTGAGTTGTACCATACATACATTTTAAAATAGCAACCATAATGCGGGGAAACTGAAGGTACCCTGTAACCAATGAATCTTAAATGTATGAGAAAATGCATAAACCACACTGAAGTGGGCAGGGGGAAGAGGAAGTGACCTAATTAACTTTAGAGAACAGCATTTTGACTGGACGTTGTAAAGGTGAAGACAAAATAGCTAACAGTGCATCAATATTGTGATCTAGATGGTAAATTTGTTTTCAGAGATGTATGAGTTAGCAATATTCTAGGGTATAACAGAATTGCACATATAAGCAAATATAGCACAGATAATTCGAACCAGGTTTTTCATTGTCAGAAAAAAAAAACAGATTATAAATAAAGGAAAGGGGAAAGCTAGAGCCCTCTAATGCTAGACTGGACTCAGAATTATGGCTATAAAAGTTACACACACACACACACACACACACATTCACACACGCATATGCTTTCATGTGTCTGCTGAGTGGGTCTAGAAGCAATGACATCCTATTATTAATGAATGCACTCAACAGCTGGGTCTTGCATTCTAAATACTTTTCAAAAAAGGGCCAGAGGGCACCTGGGTGGCTCAGTTGGTTAAACTACTGACTCTTGATTTTGGCTCAGGTCATGATCTCACAGTTCATGGATTCAAGCCCTACATCAGGCTCCACACTAAAGGCTTGGGATTCTCTCTCTCTCTCTCTCTCTCTCTCTCTCTCTCTCTCTCCCTCCCTCTCCTCTCTGCCCCGCTCCTGCTCATGCTGTGTCTTTCTCAAAAATAAATAAATAAACTTAAAAAAGGCGGGGGGTGGGATGCAGAGCTTCTTGATAAGGTAATAGATTCTGACAATCAGGCAGGAAAAGCCCAAGAGAAGTTTGAACTATTGCTGGTGCCAGATTATTAGAGGAAAAGGAAAGAGAAAAAGAAAAACTGGAAAGGAAGGAGAAAATGAGGCATATGAAAAACAAACAAACAAAAAACACAGGACTCAACCTGAAAAAGGGTCCAATAGCCAAATCAGGGATAATTTAAGAAAAATGTAGCAATAAATTATAACAAAAAGAATAAAGGAAACATTCATGAACCCATACTGTGAAAGAAAGAAAGAAAGAAAGAAAGAAAGAAAGAAAGAAAGAAAGAAAGAAAGAAAGAGGGAAGGGAGGGAGGAAGAAACGAAGGAAGGAAGGAAAGATCATCTTCAAGACAGATTTCAATGATTCAGTGTAGAAAGAAGGAAGAAAACAGAAATGCACGTTTAGAACACCATAATTAGTAACTGCTGCACTCAGGCCCCATGCTAAAACTAAGCAGATAAAAGTATAAGGAGAAAACGGATATTTGCAGTCTCAAAATATCCCCCCCCATATGTATTAATTACAAAGGGAAAACAGGAACTCTAGTGGAAAAGAAGTATAGCAAAGACCACCTTAACCATGTGACCAAATTTAACACCATCAGGAATGAGACATATCAATGTAATGCACCCCCTGGCACAATGTACTAAGAAGAACATATTGCATCCATTGAATAATTCTCAATAAAGCATAACTTTGATCATAACACTCACAAATCGAGGGACATTCACCAAAATAAAGGTAAGAGAGAGTGAGAAATTTTCAGTTTGGAGGAGACTAAGAAGTCCTAATGACTAACTGCAATGTGGGTTTTAGATTTAACCTTAGAAGAGAAAAAAATGTTAGTGGAAAAGCTGGTGAAATCAGCATCATTTTCACAGAATGTGAAAGTCAAATGCATGATGTAAACGTGCAAAAAAAAGTGCAAACTTGGTGAATTTTCTCAAGAGTGGAGATCCTGATTCAATTGGAGCCACGGAGTCTTAGCTCTTTACTAGATCGGTGTTCGTACCTAAATTGAATTGATAGATCAATGTTGGCCTATGAACCAATTTGAAACCAAGACTTCGTAATCTGCCGAGTCTTATGACCAGGTCCCTCATCGTACATCTGATGCTGGTCAGATGGACGGTAGTCAATAATTGCACAAACAACAATTGTGTAATGAACTTTGTTTTCATAGCCCAACTGGCTTCAAATCCCAATTTTTCCCATGGCAAAATAGCGTGACCATACTATTTTGACCCTACATAGTCTTCCTTCTCACACCTGTCGGCATACTGTCATGAAATCGCATGTTCAAAGTCGAGGGTGGGTGGTTAACTTTTAATGGGTTTTTATTTTTCAACGTTTTTTATTTATTTTTGGGACAGAGAGAGACAGAGCATGAACGGGGAAGGGGCAGAGAGAGAGGGAGACACAGAATCGGAAACAGGCTCCAGGCTCCGAGCCATCAGCCCAGAGCCTGACACGGGGCTCGAACTCACGGACCGCGAGATCGTGACCCGAGCTGAAGTCGGACGCTTAACGGACTGCGCCACCCAGGCGCCCCTATCTTTTGCTAATTTTATCAAAGTCTCACTAAGGCAAAGGCACTTGTTACATGGACTCACACTAAACCAATGACACAATCTCAGGTAGTTAAAATAAATTCCTTTATGTAAATACAAGCTGAGATTCATCAGTGAATAGAAGTATGCGGCTCGTGGAAAGGAAAGAAGATTTGGATAAGACAAATGTTTAAATTGGGCTAGATTTTTCATATTCAAAAAAGTTGGGGCACCTGGGTGATTCAGTCGGTTAAGCCTCGGACTCTTGATTTCAGCTCAGGACATGATCTCACAGTTCGTGAGTTCAAGAACTGCATCGCGCTGACAGTGTGGGGTCTGCTTGGGATTCTCTCTCTCTCTCAAAATAAATAAATAAACTTTAAAGACTAATAAAAATAATATGTATGACATTTTTAAGAAAAGCACACAAAAGAACTGTACAACAGAATGGATTATCTATATTGTCAATATATCAGAAGACACCCCCATCTGTATCCTCTCTAAATCATTTCCCATCCCTTCTCCCCAGTGTTATAGGATATTTTTATTTCTAACACTATAATTTATTCTTGTCTGCCTATGTAAATTGTAATAAAGGAGATACACACACACACACACACACACACACACACACACACTGCATATATAAAATGTATTTGCTTGTGGCTGACTCATTGCACCTACATATATCTGTAGTTCATTCAGTTTCATTTTTCTCTACTATTCCAATGCATAGATACACCACAATTGACTTATCCATTACACCCTTGGTGGATATTTGGGTAGTGTTCAGTTTTCATCTACTAATATTGTATGGGTCTGCTCAGTTTTGTACTTATCTCTTAGTATACAGGGAAGCCTACAATCTTGTCATTCATCACAATTGTTTATTTAATTAATTAAAGGATTAACTTATCAGGATTCTCAAAGGCCTATGAAAAATTTAAACATACACTTTGAATGAAATATATATATGAAAACGTTTGCCACTTTTGTTATCATCCTCCACACACGCAGAGTAACATAGTAGATGTTATCAATTTCCGGTGTGTCGGCAATATGAATTGAGAAAAATAAGTTCGTAACATCTCTTCGCTTCCCATCTCTCCATAAAGAGCATCCAAAAAACTTTTTGATGTCTTTTTACGTGTTTCTCCTTGCAATTAAGCTCACGTTTTACTCCAGTCTAAAATTCTACGAAAATTTTGTTGTGTACTCTTGGCTATATAACACGCATCAATTATTATCACCAAACAAGCCGAATTAAAAAAGACTTGTATCCATTTTCACCTCACTTCTTTTCACACGTGTTGCTCAGGGGGGTCACACTGGATGAGGACAGAAAGAATCTGACAGTTACGAGCCTGCTTCCTTATTAAGAAAACTGTAACCTTAAAGTTCTTTAATACTAACATTATTGACAATTCTAGGGATCCTGTCATTTAATATTACTGTAAATAATAGTAATAACATGAAAAGAAAACCACGTTTACCTGTTAGGAAACCTCAGTTTTTATCCCTCAATTGTACTTAACACCTAATGACTGCATCCTACGGAGTGAATAGCACGCTTCCGTAAGAACTAATTGAGCAAATCACCAGTGAATCGCATGAGATCAAAGAGTATTGATTCCCAGTTAGCCATGTGACAGAATCAATTGCTTCTGCTGTATCTGGAAAAGCTGGAAGGTGTCACTATTTCCTCATTGACGATATACAACATAGGAATGGCAACAGAAATAACAACTCTGTTCTGGGCTTGCATGAATTGCAGGACATCAAATAATTTATGTGTAGCTCAGTTTCTGGGTTGAGGTTAGCCACACAAATGACAGCTTCTAGTGAGACAAAGCGGTTCCTTAGTTTAGAATTTCCCAATTTGGACTCCCTCAAATCGTGTTGTATAACATACCCCAAGAAACAAAAACCCAAAGGCATATAAACTTGTGAAATTTTGTGCGTAGAGCCACTTGTGATTCTTTGGCGCAATAAATAGTACGGGAAGTCCTGAAGTAAAGAAGCCAGGCTTACATCTATGCCTGGGCTGACCCATAAAGACACTGATTTGCACCAGGTTGTGGTGGCTGTAAGGTCTACCTATATAAAATAGTGATATCCTCCTGTTTTCTGACTCCACCCTTTCCTTACTTAAAAGAGCGTGGGCTTTTCTGTTCCGTGGTTCAGCTTCTTGGTAACCCCAAAGGTTGGTTTCATCTTTACTGGTCCTGAGCTACCTTGGAAGGGGAAGTAACAGAGGTTGTTTGGAAGGTGGAGGATGGACGAGTACACAACTCTATGAAAAAGCCTAAACTCACAGGGAGAAAAGCGTACTGGCTACATTAGGGACGGCCTACAACAGAAAGGCGGGCTACAGAACACAGGGGTCCCTGCAGCATACCCGGAACAGGGAGCACAGAGCAGAAATAAAGTCTAGATGCTGACCGAGGGGTGGTAAGCTGAAGGGCATCGGTGACCGTGGCAAGCCCAAGTGTGAGAACCTCTAGAAAATTTGCTGGGTTATAGAAGCATAAGAGGTTACTATAAAATCAACAGGAACAGGAGTGACACTTTAAAACACAACTCAGATTGGATTTTCTGCCAGTTTTAGTAGATGAGGGCCAAGCTGGATTTAATTCGATGTGGGACGGATAGGACTCAAAGCAAACATGATTATTAATGACCTTCCCCTGTACTGGTTTCAGGCACTTTTCCCACTTAGTAGATATTTGTTGCTTTTTGCCACGTTTCCTTTCTTATTTTATTGTACTTTATTCTAAGGCTCACCTCATCCTTCCAAATTTATGTCATAGGTGTTTGGTACAAATGCTTGGCTGTGCATGCATTTTTGAAAAATATGCAGTGTTGTTTTGAATATGCGTGTGCGTTTTAATTTCACGTATGCATTACTGCACTATAAATCTTGTTCTTATTCATAACTTTTTTTTTACTCAAAAATATGCTGTTATGATCCATTTTTATGATGGTGTGTCCCTGTAATTTGTTTTTGACTGCTTCAGAGTATCCCGTAGAAGCATCTGTCATCTTCCGTACGTTTATTACTCTAGTCACCTCCAACTCCCTCACTACCACAAATAATGCAGTGTCGAAAAATCCTTCTACGTGTCCCCAAAAGGACACATATTCGATCTTGCTTGGGTGGATTTCAGGTAATAAGGCATATGAGAACCTAATGTTACTAAATACCATGTCACTAAGTGATTAACATCAGAAGTCTATTACAAGTTCCTATTTCCCAACATCCTGTCAACATTTGCAATAAGTAAGGTTTTATTAGTTGCCAAACTGATCTCTTTTACTGTTTAGTTACTGTTTCTCTGATTAATATGAGAGGATGTCTTTACATGCTCACTTGTCATTCTGGTTTCCTCCCTTCTAAACAGTCCCAATCATTTTATATACGTGGGCGGGGGGAGGAGGGAGGGATGAGGATGTGCACTTGGATGTGAGTTACACATTTCTTACAGTGATTTTCAATGCTTCTTTGAATATTATTCAATGTGAATCAATAGTTTCTGTATATTTAGTGTTTGTGTTTTATTTATGAATTCATTTTCCATCCTTAGGTTCTAAAGATAGTCCTTAACATATTTATTATATTAGTTTTGCAATGTCAGTTCCCCAATTTTTGGTCTAAGAAGGAATAAAACACTGTTTTTCTCAATATAGTGTCTCAGTTTTCCCAATACCTTCTGTTTATATTGTTTACTCACTGGTTTGTGTTCCCAACTCTATAATATGTCGTGTTCCATATGCACTTTTGAGAGGTTCTCTAATCTGTTCCATTGGTCTGTTTTATGTTATCACATCACTGCCACCCCTTGAAAATACTTTGGCTCTAAGAGTGTCTTTAACTTTGAAATGATGGATTTCACCTTTCATTTTTCATTTTTAAAAACTGCTTTAGCTTCTATAGAAATCTTCTTCTACATAAACTTAAGAAAAAGTAATCAAATTCCTCAATAAAACTTTTGAAATCTGGAATCTAAATTGAGTTTGTAGATTCACTTAATGTAAATTAACGTTTTTATAATCTTAAGTCATCTGTTCCATGAATGAGGTATTTCTTCACATTTTTCTAAGATTTTCTCCCTGTGAATTCAAAGTGTATATTTAAATTTTTCATAGACCCTTGAGAATCCTGGTAAGTTAATTCTTTAATTAATTAATTAATAGTTTTGTTTTATTTCAAACTATATCACATTTTTAACTAAACTTTTCATTTATTTTTGTTGGTATATAGAAATGCTATTGATTTTTGAAATTTGTTTTTTTTTGACTCTCTTACTGATTATATCATTTGTATGTGGAGTCTGCTGAGGTTTCTATGTAGGTGATCATATTTTCTGCTACAGATGAGGGTTTTATTTCTTCCTTTCTCAACTTATTCTTTCAGTTAATTTATTTATGGGCATTCATTTTGTTTTTTCTTGTCCTATTGCATTGGTTGGTACCTGTAAAACTATATTGAGCAGTAACAATGACAACAAAATTGTCAGCTTTTCATTGTTAAAGCAGATACACCCGGGGCGCCTGGGTGGCGCAGTCGGTTAAGCGTCCGACTTCAGCCAGGTCACGATCTCGCGGTCCGTGAGTTCGAGCCCCGCGGCGGGCTCTGGGCTGATGGCTCAGAGCCTGGAGCCTGTTTCCGATTCTGTCTCCCTCTCTCTCTGCCCCTCCCCCGTTCATGCTCTGTCTCTCTCTGTCCCAAAAATAAATAAACGTTGAAAAAAAAAATTAAAAAAAAAAAAAAAAGCAGATACACCCAAAGATTTATATAAAGTAAGATGTGTGTTGAAGGTTTTGATCTATAACTTTCAAATTTAGGAAGTTGTCTTCTATTTGTAGTTTTCCAATCGTTTTTATCTTAGCAAATGCTAAACAATATTAAATGTGTCTTCCAAATCTATTGAGATAAATTGTTTTCTTTTTATATATTAAAGTACACTAACACACTTTTTTCTGTTAAATTGTTCCTTCTGTTCCTGGGAAAGACTGTTCTATATAAAATATTAATTAATGTTTTAATTAGGTCATACCCTTTATTTACAATTTCTGGCTTTATGCTAATAAATTATCTTGGCTTATCCCTTATTTACTTTTGGAATCCAGTTTATATTTAGCCTTACAAAAAAAGAAGAGAAGATTTCTCTCTTTTTCTTTCTTAAAACAGCTTATATAAGATCGGGATTAACTATATGTGTATATGGAGAGGGATTGATAATATTCTGATTTTTAAAAATTTTTTACTGCATATATATATATATATGTGTATGTGTGTATATATATATATATATATATATATAGAGAGAGAGAGAGAGAGAGAGAATGAGTGGGGGAGAGGGACAAAGAGAGAGATAGAGAGAGGGAATCTTAATAAGGCTCCATGCTCAGTCCAGAGCCCAACACAGAGCTTGATCCCACGACCCTGGGATCATGATCTGCAGAAATCAAGACTGGAGTGTTCAAACTCCTGAGCCACCCCGTCGCCCCCTGTTTTTTTAATATTTAATTTTCTATTGAAATTATCTATTTCTTTATCATCAATGTGGAAATTATGCATTTTTCCAGAAACATTTCATCTAGATTTTATTTTATTTTAATTTTTTTTAATGTTTATTTATTTTTGAGACAGAGAGAGACAGAGCATGAACGGGGGAGGGGCAGAGAGAGAGGGAGACACAGAATCGGAAACAGGCTCCAGGCTCCGGGCCATCAGCCCAGAGCCTGACGCAGGGCTCGAACTCACGGACCGCGAGATCGTGACCTGAGCTTAAGTCGGACGCTTAGCCGACTGAGCCACCCAGGCGCCCCCACATCTAGATTTTAAAATATATTAACATATACCTATTGATGGTGATATTTTACTATATTTCAAATATTCTCATTGTACTCTTCATTCTTCTTTTTGTATGCTCAGTCTTTCCAGAGGTGTGCAGCTTATCGTTATCTTTAAAGAATGAGCATGTGATATTGACCTGTTACTCCCTTTAAGTTAAGAATAATGCCCCAAGGTGCCTAGGTGGCTCAGTAAGTTAAGCGCGCCCTCTCTTGATTTTAGCTCGGGTCATAATCTCACAGTTCGTGAGACTGAGCCTTGCACTGAGCTCGATACTAAAGCATGGAGCCTGCCTGGGATCTCCTCTCTCCTTCTTTTTCTGTCCCTCCCCTGATTGTTCTCTCTCTCTCTCTCTCAAAGTAAATAAATAAATAAGTAAATAAATAAATAAATAAATAAATAAATAAATAAACTTAAAAAAAAGTATGCCTCTTTGTCCTTTAAAAATACCCCTTTAAAAATCGATGTTGTTTCATATTTAAACTACTAACCCAAATTTTGCAGTTACATTTTTCTGCATAACTTTTTTCTTTCCTTTATTCTCAGGCTTTTCTGCACTTTTACTTTAAATATTTAAAGACATATAAAATGTGTGTGTGTGTGTGTGTGTGTGTGTGTCTAATGGACCTGATTTTTTTTTTTTTAACATTTATTTATTTTTGAGACAGAGAGAGACAGAGCATGAATGGGGGGAGGGCCAGAGAGAGAGGGAGACACAGAATCTGAAGCAGGCTCCAGGCTCTGAGCTGTCAGCACAGAGCCTGATGCGGGGCTCGAACTCACGGACCGTGAGATCGTGACCTGAGCGAAGTCGGACTCTGAACCGACTGAGCCACCCAGGCGCCCCTGGACCTGATTTTATTGGATCCTTTTACATTTAATTTAAAACTCTTAGGGTGACTGTGTGGCTCAATCAACTAAGGATCCGACCCTTGATTTTGGCTCAGGTCATGATCTCACCATTGGTGAGTTCAAGCCCCCCATTGGACTCCACACTCACAATGTGGACCCTGCTTGAGATTCTCTCTCCTCTCTCTCTCTGCCCCTCCCCTTGCTCTCTCTCTCTCTCTCTCTCTCAAAATAAATAAATAAACTTAAAAAAAAAATAAGGGGCACCTGGGTGAGTCAGTCAGTTAAGTATCCATCTCTTGGTTTTAGTTCAGGTCATGATCTCACTGTCCTGAGATCAAGCCCGCATCAGGCTCATGCTGAACATGAAGCCTGCTTTGGATTCTCTCCCTCTTACCCACTCACATGCTCTCTCTCTAAAATAAATAAATATTTCAAAAATTAAAAATAAATACAAATTAAAAATAAAAATAAATTTAAAAATAAACTATCTTTTGATCAGTGAGTTGATCCCATATACATTTATATTTATTATAACCGATAAATTTGAATATATTTTAGGTACTTCATTTCATTTTGTTTTTACTAACAATAATTTTTCATGGGTGCTTTTTTCCTCTGCCTTTCTTTGCAAGATTGAGTTCATTCTACTTGTGACCCTCCATAAATTATTTAAGACCTATATTTTTTATTTAACCATATAAATTAAGATAATCAAGCCTTATATTTTCCTCCTCAGAATTAGAAGCTCGGAACAAGTCTTCCAGTATTTCTGGTGTTGTAATCTACTAGAAAGTATTATTAGACCCCTGGGGTAAATGTATGAGGATACTCCCACTTTCAGCTGGAAATCTTTCTTCAGGGACTGGCCACACCAGCCCCTGCCACCTCTCCTGGAGGGCAGAGATACCATACTCTCAGACACATGCTAACCATTCACGCATACCAATGGGCTACCCACTATTCTAGAATACTCTCACCTCCGTCTCCCTAATCTCTAATCACTGCCATCCTGGTATCATCTGGGATTCTGGTTGCCTCAGGAGCCAGTGCCGGGCTAGTGCTTTTGTTATTTTGTTTGCACTAAGAGGGTTACCAGTGCCACCTGTAGGGAAATGGGGTGGAGGGTAAGGGAAGTGCTCCCCTAAAACATGAAGCATGCCCCCTGCCTCCCCAGGCCTTAATGAAGGTGTTCTTCCCGTCAGAGAAGCAGTTTCCCACATACTTGGCCCTAAACCTTCTACAGACCCAAGTTTATTCAATTTTCTTGTTAGTTTTGCTTATTGAAAGTTGAGTTCAATCAAGGGCATGAGCACATAGTTTGCAAACTGTCAAAAACCGGGAACCTTTTCAAGGCCCATATGCTCTTTGTACTTTGTGAATCCCCATTCTTCCTAATGTATCACTGAAAATGTATGCCCAGTAAAGTTTCATTTATTGGCTGATTTTTCTCTTTTGGAACTCGGTTCCCAAAAAAGAATAACAAAGTGAAAATAATAACTTGACTATCATTGTCTCCTGTGAAAGACACCTTGAACATTGGGGTCTGCGGAAAAGAAAATCAGTGGGATAATATGTAAAATGGATTAATTGCTGATACAGAGTAAGAGACCCAGGCAGTTAGTGCAATGCATGCATCACACACGATCATAAACATTAGGGTGTCTAATAAACACTTAGTGAAAACAGTTACCTCTTGACTATTTGTGTCAAATCTATTCTTTATAGAAGATCCAATAAATTGGATCTGTTTGTAACATCGCACAACACCTTTTAGACTCTTTGCCTACACCACCATCCCAAAATAGGAAACTGTAGGGTTTGGTTTTTGTTGTTGTTGTTGTTTGTTTTTAATTAACATTGCCATTGATTCCTTTCCTATTCAAAAAAGAAAACATTTTGCCTTTGATCTGGCAAATGAAAATTACTGGTAACTCAGCTCTTGGCTTCCGCTAGACTGTCTAGTTATTATAGACAGTTATTACATCATGACCTTCATTAGCTAACACTTCACCAAACTTGACATCTTTACTATAACTTAGGTCATGTTTTCTTCCTATTAAAGGCATTTCTCCTACTTCCACAGCTATTCCAGGCAAAACTGTGTCCTAGTCTCTGTTAAGACGTTAGATATTTCATATGAGTTGCCTGATAAATGTACCATTTTCTCTGGCCCTCACTTCTCTGTCAAAGAAGCCATTTAACAGAATAATTATACCAAGTATAGAATAAAATGAATAGAGAATTCCAGATGTCAATTTACAGGCTATGGATAGAGTATAAATTATAAACTACATGTAGAAATTGGGTTTATTCTCTTGGAAACATGCATATTGTTTATTAAATGAAAAGACTGCTTTCAGACAAAGCATTGAGAGTCTTAACACATTTTCATTCAGTGTCTTAGACAAATCAGGCTTCCTTTTTTTAAATTTTTTAATGTTTGTTTATTTTTCAGAGAGAGAGAGAGAGAGAGAGGGTGCGTGGGAGAGGGGTAGAGACAGAGGGAGACATAGAATCTGAAGCAGGTTCCAGGCTCTGATCTGCCGACACAGAGCCTGACGCGGGGCTTGAACCCACAAAATGTGAGAACATGACCTGAGCCAAAGTCAGACGTTTAACTGACTGATCCTCCCAAGTGTCCAGATAATTCAGGCTTCTAGAACAATAATATCGTAGGGGTGCCTGAGTGGCTCAGTTGGTTAAGGGTCCAAGTCTTGATTTTGGCTCAGGTCACGATCTCACAGTTTGTGAGGGCTGGACCCCACATTGAGCCTGGAGCCTGGTTAAGATTCTCTTTCTCTCCCCCTCTACCCTCTCCCCCACTCATGATCATTCTCTCTGTCTCCAATAAACAATAAAAATAAATGAAAAATAAAAAATAGACCTCCTCTAAAAAGCTCTCACCCTCCAATATTCTCTTTTAAAGAATCTATTATACTCATGTTTATTTGATGAATTGCTTACCGGTTTTCCATTCTCCCGCCCTCACAGCCCTCTCAGACACTTTAGCAATTCTAACTTTAGAAAGACATGAGCAAGGTTTCCGGGAACTTATCATAATGTTCAGCACACAGTAGGTACTAGTTAATATTTGTTGAATCCATAAATAAATGAATATATAACTAGCCTCTGAATCTTCTATAAGTGGACATTTTCTTCTACAGTAATAATAACTAGGACACGGTTTTTGGTTGTCCCAAAGTCAAAACTAGGAAGAAAACTCTCAGCCCAAATATGAAAATGGGAAGATGCTTTCGCCAGGGAGAGGGAGGATCTTTATTTTAAGGATATATTGAACTATCGTGTAGGCTCTGTCCGGGTCATAGCTTCCGACGTGAATTATAACCAATGACCAGAGTTGGAAACCTATTCTCTCCACTGCCATCCATCTCGAAAAATCCCTACAGATCAGTTCTCTTATGTGCATGTGGTTCTTCACAAGTTATGGAAGGCATGAGATCCAAGGGCAGCCCCTTAGGGTATTCATTTCAATCATGAACCTCAAGTCAATCTACAAAAGTGGACTACTCTGTCTATACAGGAGAGCTATGCGGAATGAACTTGGTGGCCTGTAGACACAGGTCACAAGAGTGAACTCTCTCACCACATATATGCCACCCAGTCAGCAGATTTGGCTTCTCCTGACGCCGCTCTCCTTGCCTTCTCCCTGTGTTCTCACTTGGTCTCCCTCTGTGCACGAGTGTCCCTAGCGTCTCAGTCTAATCTCCTCTTCTTACAAGGACACCAGTCAGAACCATTTCGTTTTAACATAATTACCACTTTCTCAAGGCTCTATCTCCAAATACAGTCACATTCTGAGGTAGTGGGGTTAAGGCCTCAACACGTGAATTTTGAGGGGAGACAACTCGGTCCACAAAAGAGAGAAAGCAGTCATCTCGTCGCCCAAGTGTACACAACAGTACTTAGCTGGTTCCGTTCCCTGCTTGCTGTGCCTTGCTGGCATCCTGTCTTCCGTATCATCGTCCACACCCCATGAAGCTGATCTAACAGACAAACTCCTATGAATTTCAAAGGGGGGGTCTTCCCCTTAGAAGAGCTCTACAGGATGCGGGGGAGACATGGGTAGACTGGATTCGCCTAGGACTTCAAACAAAGCTTCTAGCACTCCCACAGCTACATTTCCTTCTTGTTGACTCTCATCAACCCTCATCAGAAAACTCCCAACTTCTTTGGCTGAAACACCCCAAAGTTCACCCCAGAGCCCGGTCATTATCATGGCCATACTCAACAGCCCTATTTGGAGGCACCCCACGTGTGATCTTCATAAGGACCTTGAGGGGATGCCGCTTGTAACAGGCCAGCAGAAAACTCTGGTTCAGCTCAGAGGTTCCCAGGGCACTCAGGCTGTCCGCACCCCAAATGTGGCAAGAGTCCCGTCGGCCTTTGGGAGCACTGGCCCACCAAAGTAGTAGGCAGGTAAAAGCAGGTTTTTCTGCAGTTTAAACCAAGCAGCCCCCTCACAGACCTCATGATTGTCAGCAAAGCTGTTACTCCATCAGGAAAAGTGGAGGATACTTTTTTATTAAAAATTACTATCATCATTATGGCTTATAAGCTGCAGGACAAGGTCAGTTCAAGGGGCAGGTATACTTCGTTAGAAGAAAGTGTTTTTTTAGATAAGTATTTTCTCTTCATAGCAAATCATTTTAAGAAAACAAAACATCAAATAGGCTTTGTTAGGTGAAGATATAAAATGTTATTAAAGTTACAATCATATTAGAGGAGGGACTTTTACCCTTGGCCTTGCACTGAAATAAGTTAAGTGTTGAATGAATATGAGTATGCGGCATGGTAATGAGGAGTTTTGGAAAATGCACTTCTGTTTTCCAAACGCCAGATTAATCAAGAGAATTCTAGAATGATGTTTTACTAATTAACCAATTAACTTTTTTCATTTACTAATTTAATTTGCTGATTAATGTGATGGGCAGTTTTCGTCTATCTTATCGTTGCTGTTTTGTTTTGTTCCCAATCCACCATGGCCTGATATTTTGGTAAAATGCAATGTAAATGAATTATTAGAAAAATGAAATAAAAAAACAAAGATAAATAAACCACAAACCCCATTTGGTTTCATCACTAGACTAAACAGACATTAAATTACTTTGCCTCCAAAGTTTCCAACTGCTTACTTTCAGTTTCTGTAGTCATCTTCCTGTGCACTGGTGACAGAGAATTCACATGGTTGGAAAAATATGACAGTTATGATTTCAGAATAGATGAGCTCAGTCCAGCCAGCTGAAGCTCAGGTTGCAAGGAAACATAGTTTGACAACCACTGCTAAAGCACTAAATGTGTCAGGCATATATCAACAATTCTGAAAAGAATTATCTTTAAAACATACAGTTTTGTAAGGCTCAGTCTTTTGTTTTAAATTTTTGTGTTTGGTGGTTTTTACTTTTCATTGCAAACACATTGAAGATACCATTTTTGTTTTATTTCATTTTTTTTATAATATTGCTCTTTTTTAATGTTTACTTCTTTCTTTTTGAGAGAGAGATAGAGAGAGAGAGACAGAGAGACAGAGAATGAGTGGGGGAGGGGCAGAAGAGAATCCTAAACAGTCTCCTCATTGCCGGTGTAGAGCCTGATGCGGGCTCGAACTCACAAACCCCAAGGTCATGACCTGAGCCAAAACCAAGAGTTAGACACTTACCCAACTGAGCCACCCAGGCACCCCAGTTTTATTTCAAAAAAGTAGTTCTAATTTGAGTGATTTTACTGATTTTATTTTTGTTTATTAAAAAAAAAATCACTTCCGGGCACTCAGGTGGCTCAGTTGGTTGAACGTCCAACTTCAGCTCAGGTCATGATCTCGCGGTTCGTGAGTTCGAGTCCCACGTCGGGCCTGCTGCTGTCAGCCTGTCAGTGCAGAGCCTATTTTGGATCCTCTGTCCCCTCTCTCTGCCTCTCCCTCACTCGTGCTCTCCCCAAAACAAATAAATGCTTAAATAAATGTTTCAGAATCACTTCAATCTGAATTCACACACCTAATAGATGTCCATGCTTTATGGTCTTTAAAGGCAACAATTGGCCTGCAAAGTTGTTTAGATTGGGTGAGAAAAAATGAGTGATTTTATCTGACCTTCATAAGCAATTTAATACGAAAGAATAAATTAATGGAAGCCTGGATGGATGGATGGATGGATGGATGGATACTGTGTTTAGACATTCTAATTTTTCTAGAAACCAGAAACTGCTCCTCTCCTGGATGCCCTTCAAACTGAAAAAAGCAGGAAAAATCAGATAAGATCTTAGCATGACTCATAACTCCCTATAGGCTATCTAATTCTGACCTCCAATCCTCATTCACACTTGAATTTGGGGAGTGAATTACAGGGAGGTCTACAACCTATGACCGCCACAACAGGACCACGCACATCTCCCTCAGAGCACTCCGAGAACGTGCCTCTTTTTCTGACATACCTAATAAAAAATCGGCTGCACCGAATTGCCACGGTGTTTCGTTCTGAAAAAGCACTAGACACAACTTTCACAAACTTGCTGGAACTACAATAGATAAGCGTCCACCCTACCACTTACCGTGAATGCTTTTCTACCAGAAATCTCTGCAACATTGCATTTCCAGAACAAAGAGACTGTGTGAAGGTTATACAATGACAAAGAGTGTGTATTGCATGGCTTGAGTGAAGCATCCTAGTCCCTCTGATCGCATTAAAGCCTGTGCATACACACCGCCGCATCAATACTGAAGCAGACGTTTCAAAACCAGATGAATGGCATTCGTCCAGTTGAGGGCGGTTTGCTTTCTGGCTCCCATTCAAATGACAGAAAGAGCTTTCTGTCCAAATCTGTGCTTAGAAACTGATGGAGACCTAGTAGCAACAGCTTCAGGGCTGTAGCTAATTTCCCTGTGTTTGAGTTCTCTTCATTCCATCCCTCTCAAGCAGCGTTTTGTCTCCAGGGGCTGTTTAAATTCGAGTTCTGTCTTTGTGATCGCTGCATTAAGACGAAAGTCAGAACAGAATTTTGAAGGACTGTCTCCGGCAAAATCTAGAAGAGTAGCACGGTCTATTTTCTGTTTAAGGTTTGTAAAATGCCCTTCTGTGCAGAGAAGAGGCCTTCCTCTCGTCCTCTGGGTCTTCCGCGGCTCATTCCCAGGGCTTCTTAAGGCATGACACGCATCCTCGGCAGGTATGCGGCATTATTGTGGGGAGGGGTGGGGCGACAGAGGGCCAGTGATAAAGTTAAAAGATAGACATAACTTATTTTCCCATCTTTTTGGAGCTCCACTTGTATCCAACGGTAAGTAAATTTAGTGTTATTTCATGTAAAGATAAATACAGAGATATCAGGAAGTAGAATGGAAATTGCACATACATGACGATAAACATACAAGGGTTAAAAGTTTCCACCGTGCATAAGCTACTCCTGCTTCCAGGTTTCCCCTAGAATGCCTAGGATGCATCCTCATTGGTCTCTGCTTGTAGTGGAACATGATGAACGGATCTGCTATTCCTGCTGGAGAAAAGGTTCCTTGGGCTCTGAGGAGGTAACCATGGCTACGCATAAAATGATCCCCTGCAAACCAGGATTCGTAAACTGCAATTCCGGAAGCAGTCTTCGTTGTAACGTAGTACTTTTGAGGACTTCTTGCCCCAGGATTCCAATCTCATTGTACGTGCCACCGATACGATCCTGGTCTCACCCCCTCTATGTCATCTACTTCATTGGCCAACTGGTTTCCTCCAGGCTCTTTTACATACCTGGTGTCTTAATCTGCGTGGGCTTCCATACCCCACAGACTGAGTAGCTTAAACAACAGAAGTGTATTTCCTCATGGTTATGGGGGCTGGAAAGTCTAAGGTCAAGGTGTAGCTGGTGTCGCTCCCAGGGAAAGTTTTTGTTTGTTCGTTTGTTTTTTCAAGGTTTGCAGATGGCTGCCTTCTTCCTGGATCCTCACGTGATGGGTACAGACACAGACAGACAGAGATAGAGAGAGACAGAAAAGTCTCTTCCTCTTCTTATAAGGCTCTTTATAAGGCCTGTCTCCAGAAATAGTCACTTGGAGGCTTAGGGCTTCAACATATGAATTATGGGGGAACACGATTCAGTCCATAGCACCTGTAAAGCTCCTCCAACCAAGACTCTTACTCATATTGAACAGTCAGGATTATAAATAGATGTTGCCATTGAGAGGCTGAGAGACACTCTTCCTCTTGAATACACAGTGCTCAAGAATGCCCCCCCGCCACAAACACGTACCAAGGATGCGGCAGGGGCCATGTTGGAAAGAACTCAGTCTTGCTCTCCACAGTGAGACATCTTAGAAGGAACTCCTACAACATCAAATGATACTCCACACAATAATAAGGAAGACTAAGGTCAGAACAAGTCAAGCTACAACAGTGATTTGATACTGACCTCACTGACCAGTGCCCGCTACGGAAAGATTTTCGACATATATTAAGCGGGGGGAAAAAGTGGGAAACGGTATGTAGCATATGACCTCTTTTACATAAAGAACATTTAGTAAATATACTCACATTAACAACAAATGTATGTTCACACACATATGACAGATTTTACACTATAGATAGATAGATGATAGCTAGGTAGATAGATCGATTGATAGAACTTCTAGAACAAGCCAGAAATTGTTAACTGTCATAAACTGAGGGGGAAAGAATGATCGGTATGAACACCAAGGCTTTTATTTTCCATTTCATTGGTTCACTTTCTGTTTAAGTGGTCTCAGCATGCACCTGTACTTAAATAATATATGATCTAAATGTTGAATAGCTAAGTAGATTTCTTGGTAGTGGATTTAGAGATTTTAGAAAATTTATACCATAATAAAATTTTGTACTATTAAAAATAAAAGTTAAAAGAAGTTTAAAGCCCTTTAAAAATCATTATTTAAGGGCGCCTGGGTGGCTCAGTCGGTTAAGCGGCCGACTTCGGCTCAGGTCACGATCTCTAGGTCCGTGAGTTCAAGCCCCGCGTCCGGCTCTGTGCTGACAGCTCAGAGCCCGGAGCCTGTTTCAGATTCTGTGTCTCCCTCTCTCTCTGACCCACCCCTGTTCATGCTCTGTCTCTCCCTGTCTCAAAAATAAATAAAATGTTAAAAAAATAAAATTTAAAATAATAAAAATCATTATTTAATATGAAGGTTCAACTGGGGAGATCAGTAAGGCTATGGCAGAAGGTTCTGAGAAACATTTCTCCCCCCACCCAACCCTCCAGGTCCCAACCCCCACCCCAGCCATGAGGTCACCTAGGTGAAACAGTGTGTGTGACAGGCCACAGAACCTGGAATAAAACCCTGGGGGCTCGAGTCCTGTTTCTACCACTGATAACAATATAAACGTACACATTTTAAACCATGGAACATTAATTTTCTCATTTGTAAGAGAGATATGATATCTGCCTTACAAAGCCCTGTGAATTTAAATGATAAAATATATGTGAAAACATTTTTCAAACCATAAAACAATACATAAATATTCTTTAAAATGAGTGAAACTGCATTGTAACAAGGACCTCATAATACTTAGTAATTAGATTTATCTCCTTGGTAGGACTGGAGATGGAACGTCTTCATCAGTTTTTCTCTTTTAAAAATGACAGTTTTAGGTCATCTGTGCTCTGAAAAGCCTGCGGAGAAGAAACAAAGGATGAAGCAGGAGGGAAGAAAGGAGGCAAGATTTGAAATTCTTTCCAAAAAAGAAAGAATGTATTGTTCTGACCAAAGAAACATTGCACTAGCTTAATCTCCTTGTATCAAATATTAATAGAAAAAACACCAGCAGATTTCTGAGTAGTGCCTGACGTATAGTAAGCATTTGGTACAATTTTTTTTCGGTAGAGGTAATCAACTTCAGATGATAACAATTTGACTAACATGTTCATGGCATGAATGATCCTAAGCCTGCCATAATTGTATTAGGAGAAATCTCCGAACTGAGGTCAAGAAAAGCGAGCCGGTCCATGAGGGCCTGCCTTATTTTCGCTGTTCCCATTGGGGCCAGGAGACTGGGGATAAATGGACTGTAAGGTAGGAGAGCCCCCTGAATAGAAAGGATAATTAGTCATTAAACCAGGTAGAAACACAGTTCATATTAAACACAATACAATCTGCCAAAGTAAAAACTTCTTTCTTTCTCTTTAATAAAGACAAAGGGGAATACAGTGACAAAGATATAAAAAGGTATTTTTTCCCATTACAAAAAGAAAACTACTTTAAAATATACTATTCTGTCAGATCTCTCTCATGTCTCTTTCTAACCATACATAAAAACACTCATTTCATTGAGGATCGCCTATCTGATATTTCCCATTTTTTTTCTCAGTTCTTCAGTAAGTTAAAAAGAAAAAAAGAAAGAACAATTGAAAATGTTTAAGTTATCTCCCTTAATTAAAAAAAAAATTAAGTGGCGCCTGGGTGGCTCAGTCTGTTGAGCATCCGACTTCAGCTCAGGTCACAATCTCGCAGTTCATGAGTTCAAGCCCCACGTTGGGCTCTGTGCTGACAGCTCAGAGCCTGGAGCCAGTTTCACATTCTGTGTCTCCCTCCCCCGCTCTTACTCTGTCTCTCTCTCTCTCTCTCAAAAATAAATAAAACAAAAATATTTTTTTTAAATTATAAAACATATCAAACATTGAAATATGAAAAAAATAATAAAACACACACCCATATATAAAACACACATATTCAACATCTAGTAGAATTTTACCAAATTTTTTCCTTCTTATCTTTTAGGAAAAATATTGACCAATTCAGCTTTTGATTTTATCTTTTCAATTTTTCTATTTGCTATCTTATTTATTTGTCTTTTATCTTTATTATCTTGATCTGGTTTATTCTATTACTTTCAAACTTGTGGATTACTAATTTAGCTCATTAATTTATTATCTAGCCTTTTCTCTAGTGTATGCAGTTACTTTGTTTTTATTTAAATTCTAGATAGTTAACACAGTGTTATATTAGTTTCAGGTGTACAATATAATGATGCTCAACACAAGCACACTCCTTAAGCCCCATCACCTGTTTTACCCACTCCCCACCCAGCTCTCCTCTGATAGAGTCTCTTTCATGGGTTGCCTCTCTATTTTTACCTGCACTCATTTGTTTTGTTTCTTCAATTCCACATAGGAGGGAAATCATATGGTATTTGTCTTTCTCTAACTGGCTTATTTCACTTAGCATAATATTTTCTAGCTCCATCCATGTTGTTGCAAATGGCAAGATTTCATTATTTTTTATAGCTTTTATCCATTATATATATATATATACACACACACGTATATATATGTATATACATATACACACACATATATATGTATATGTATATGTACATATGTATATATATAACATTATGTATATAATGTGTGTATATATGTATATATATGTATATGTATATATGTATATATAATATTATGTATATAATATGTATATATGTATATACATGTATATGTATACATATATATGTATAATATGTATATCTGTATATATGTATATTATAATATTATGTATATATGTATATATAATATTATGTATATAATATGTATATTTATGTATATGTATATATGTATATATATAAAATTATGTATATAATGTGTGTGATATACCACTTTTCTTTATCCATTCATCAGTCAATGGACATGTGAGCTGTTTCCATAATACAGTTATTGTAGATAATGATGCTATCAACATTAGGGTACAAATACTAATTTTAATTAGTATTTTTATATTCTTTGGGTAAATACCTAGTAGTGCAATTGCAGTCATAGAGTAGCTCTATTTTTAACTTTTTGAGGAAACTCCACACTGTTTTCCACCGTGGCTGCACCAGTTTGCATTCCCACCAACAGGACAAGAAGGTTCCCTTTCTCCACGTCCTTGCCAATACCTGTTGTTTCCTGTGTTATTGGTTTTAGCTATTCTGACAGGTGTGAGGAGACATCTCATCGTGGCTTTGATTTGCATTTCCCTGATGATGAGTGACACTGAGCATCTTTTCATGTGTCTATTGGCCATCTGGATGTCTTCTTTGGAAAAACGTCTGTTCATGTCTTCTGCCCATTTTTTAACTGTTTTATCTGTTTTGGGGTGGTGGGTTTTATAAGCTATTTATATATTTAGGCTACTACCCCTTTATCAGCTATATCATTTGCAAATATCTTCTTCCATTCCTTAGGCTGGCCTTTTAGCTTTATTGATTGTTTCCTTCACTGTGCAGAAGCTTTTTATTTTGATGCGGTCCCAGGAGTTTGTTTTTGTTTTTGTTTCCCTTGCCTCAAAGAGGTTACTTTCTGTATTAGCCTGTAGGGTTTTCATGGCTTCAAGTCTCACATTTAGGTCTTGAATCCATTTTGAATTTATGTTTGTGTATGGAAATGGTCCCATTTCATTCTCTTTCATGTAGCCATCCAGTTTTTCCAACAGCATTTGTTGAAGAGACTTTTTTCCCATTACATATTCTTTCCTGCTTTGTCAGAGATCAATTGACCATATAGTTGTAGGTTCATTTCTGGATTTTCTATTCTTGTCCATTGAGCTACATGACTGCTTTTGTGCCAGTATCATACTGTCTTGATCACTATTGCTTTGTAATACAACTTAAAGTTTGGAATTGTGATGCCTCCAGTTTGGCTTTTCTTTGTCAACATTGCTTTGGATTCGGGGTCTTTTGTGGTTCCATACAAATTTTAGGATTGTTTGTTCTACATCAGTGAAAAATGCTATTAGTATTTTGATAGAAATTACATTATGTGTGTAGATTCCTTTGGGTAGTATAGAAATTTTAACAATATTTGTTCTTGCAATCCATAAACATGGAATTTTTTTCTATTTCTTTGTATCATCTTCAATTTATTTGCATTTAGTTTATGAATTAAATAAAACTGCTTATGGGTTTTACATAAGTTGTTTTCATTGCGATTTTCTCTAAAATATTTGTAACATTAAGTATGATTTCTTCTTTCATCTACAAATTATTTGGATACACATAGGCATAATTTTCAATATATGATAGCTTTTTTTCTATTTCATTTTGATCTCTAATGTAATCTAATCCACTTGGAATATTAGTTTGTATGGTGTTGTTTGTATCTATTTTCATATTTTCTTCCATGTAAACTTGAAAAGAGTCATATGAACAAAGACAAAGCAGTAATCAGAATATTCTAACACACAGAGACCTATGGCATTAGCTTATAGATCATGGTGTCCCTAGAAAAGAAATAGAAGGAAATCTACTGTTTTTTTTAATATTAACTATAATTTATTGTCAAATTGGTTCCATACAACACCCAGTGGTCATCCCAACAGGTGCCCTCCTCAATGCCCATCACCCACTTTCCCCCTCTCCCCCACCCCCCATCCACCCTCAGTTTGTTCTCAGTATTTAAGAGTCTCTTATGGTTTGCTTCCCTCCCTCTCTGTAACTTCGTTTTTCCCCTTTCCCTCCCCCATGGTCTTCTGTTAAGTTTCTCAGGATCCACATATGAGTGAAAACATATGGTATCTGTCTTTCTCTGCCTGACTTATTTCACTTAGCATCACACTCTCCAGTTCCATCCACGTTGCTACAAATGGCCAGGTTTCATTCTTTCTCATTGCCAAGTAGTATTCCATTGTATATATAAACCACATCTTCTTTATCTATTCGTCAGTGGATGGACATCTAGGCTCTTTCCATAATTTGGCTATTGTTGAAAGTGCTGCTATAAACACTAGGGTACAAGTGGAAATCTACTAATTGTTACTTGATCTGTAAAAGCAAACCAGTTCCAGGTCTAGTGAACAGAAGTCTAATTTGAATAGCCAGAATGGAGAATTATAGCCCCTTGCGCCCCTTGACTTGAGCCTGTTTCCAGATTCAAATCCCCTTGAACTGAGGAGTATGGTCCATTTGAGGAAAGGGCCTGGAACACCACCAAAAATGTACAGTGCTGATCTTTTTCTTAGCTTTATTCAAAGGAAACTCAGGCCATTTACCAGGGTGACTGTGCTTTAGAGAAAGGCAACTAGACACTATCTTTGAACTGACACTAATTCCAGGAGACACGGAATGCCACTGTTGTCCACCCGTCAGAGTGAGAGCATATGGAAGTTAGGCCATCAATGGCGCTTCAGCTCGATCCCCCTCAGAGTGATCCCACTGGGTCCCTAACACTATCCCGTGTGTATTTCCCCAGTCCTAGAATGCGTAATAGAATAGATCTACTCAGCCACTGACAGAATCCCCACATTGGTTCTCTGATCTGTGCTGTGAAGGCTATTACGGTAGGAGAGGCCAAGTGGACAACATCAAAACCTACAAAAAAAGAAAAGGTAAAACAAAGGCAATACCATATTCTTGGAGGAATCACCCAGATTTGGCCCTGCATTAAGGACTTAAAGATGCTGGAGTGGTGATTCCCACCACATTCTCATTCGCTCACCCATTTGACCCATGAGAAAACAGATGTATCCTGGGCCAAACCATGCTGAAATCTCATCTCTGCTCCTTGGAATTTGTGTGAGTGAGTTACATCATCTTTGAGGACTCTTTATCTTTAAAATGAAGCTAGTTACACCATTGCACACAGTTAAATAATGAAAATAAAACAAAATGCCATCTAAAGAGTTGTCAATCAGTTAATGTTAACCAACCTTCTCCTTGAAAATGCTGATTATTGAGGGGTTTAGCATCATTCTCTATTTCTTCTACTGTTTTTTCCCTCCACTGGGCTCTTGTTCATTTATTCATTCCTTTATCAAACATTTATAACCACTACATGTCAGACACCACGAAAAGCACCCAGAAAGCAATGATGGACAAGCCACACTTAGTGTCTACAATCTTACAGTATTTGGCTAGCTAAGAAGATAGAGAAAATTTAACTAAAGTGCTATAAATATTACGAAGAAGAGTTGTAGAGGGCTTGGGGAACTTATAAACAGGTACCTACTCTAGTCTCAATGTTCAGAGAAGATCCTGGTGGATAGATAAATCAAGAAGAACAAACAGGCTTTGGCAAGGAAAAGGACCACGAAAGTCCAGTCAGATGAAACACATGTAGATATCCAGAAGGTGGAGACAATCTGGGGTATTCAAGGACCAAAGAGAAAGTCACTGTGACTGAACCAAAGGGAATTTGGAGTACAGAATTTTAGCCTACAGAAGTTGGCAGGGGCCAGATTAAGCCCCACCTTTCAAGCTTTTCTTAGGGTTTTGATCTTTATTCTGAGAAAATAAAAATGGAACACTACTGAAATGAAGAAAGTCAGCATTCTACTACCGGTTGCTTTAATAAACAGGAAGATTGTGTTTTATGGCGTCAGGGTAAATTGATTAGGTATTAATTAATCATCTCTGTTTTCAGAATGTGAAATCAAAGTTTCCATCAGCTAAATACCATTCCCCCAAATCACACACACCTGCATCGTCCCATTATGAAATGAGCCTGAAGTGGCAAATGTCAAGGTCAAAAAGAAAAGCCCAAGTATGTTGCCTCATTTTTCAGGCTCCCATGATACTTGGCTGTCATCCCAGGACAAAACGTAGTCAGGCAAGTCACTTACAGCTCTGCCTGACCCAGAAGATCATGTAACTGCCAAACTAGGAAATAAGTAATATCACAGGATGGCAGCTCCATATTTTAATGGTCTGTTTCTGGAAAACAAAGAAACAAGGGTCCCTCATTTTTTTTTTTTCAACGTTTATTTATTTTTGGGACAGAGAGAGACAGAGCATGAATGGGGGAGGGGCAGAGAGAGAGGGAGACACAGAACCGGAAACAGGCTCCAGGCTCTGAGCCATCAGCCCAGAGCCCGACGCGGGGCTCGAACTCACGGACCGCGAGATCGTGACCTGGCTGAAGTCGGACGCTTAACCGACTGCGCCACCCAGGCGCCCCTGGGTCCCTCATTTTTAAGAGATTCTGTACTCACTGTCTCGACGTCTTCCAGGCAGATGTGCCTGCCTGAAAGTCTGTGTAACCAAATGAATAAATAATCAAAAATAAATGCAGACCCACAGCATCTACATCTGTTCAATAAGAGCATAATAGGTCATCTACACCAACCAAACAAGGTGAACTGTGGAGAACTGAGGACTTGAAGCCCAAAGACTTAGTTTCCAACTTTTAGCTCTGCTCCTTCCTATTTGTGTGACCTTGGGAAAAATCACCTGGATTTTAAATTTTGTCAGTCACCTTGACAAAATGGGTCAAAGTATACTTAAATAATTATATATTTATAGAAATGTACCTCCAGAAAGTTCTTAAGTGATCATTAAATCACTCAATGGATGAGGATCATGGGGCCAGCAAGAGTGAACCTGGACCCACAACTTTGACCTTGCCCTGCATATGGTTTCCAATATATCACACACTTATTAAATAAAAATAAGATAATGTTAGTCTTCCAGGAGCTTAACTTACCTTAGATCATCTCCTCGTTACAACAACCTGATGATATAATTATTACGATCCTTAATAATGAAGGATATTATTTATCCTTTAATGCTAAAGGATAAAGAAATGGAAGATTATAAAGTTTAGGAAAACCACCCCAAATTATAAAGCGGAAAGATTCAGCTGTACTTTGAACTTAGGCCTTTATTTTATTTACTCCTTCTCCCTTAAGTTCCAAGCCACCAGAGAACCCATTGTGCATTCTTCTCTTCTTCGCCTCTACCTCTATGCCTGATTCTCTCCTCACATACACAAATGTATTTTGGAAGAACTTCAGTACTGCTCCTGGGCCCAGAACTCCCTACCGGAAGGCCTAGGGCTTGGTCCATGTGGAATATGCTGTAATTAAAGTCTCAAGGTTGAGCTCGTCAACTTCCTGATCTCAGTAAAACATTGAACACATCCCTAGAAAATAAACAAGCAGGCATTTGGTTCAAGTATGTATTTTGAAATATCATAAATAATTGAGGAGGACAGAGGGCAATGACTAAAATTAGCATCTGGCTAGGACTTTTCAACTCTCCCGCTTGTGTTAAACTGCCATGAGCCCCCACATGGTTTGTACCATTCGAGCAACAAGGAGGGAATTGATGAGTTTGAAATGATAAAAGGCTAGTCGTGCCTTAAACAACCTCTCCTGCCATCCTGCTCACCTACGCAGGGCAACATTCAAAGAGTAAAAACTAAAACCAGAAGATAGCCTATCACCATAATGTATAAAATTGTGGAATCACTATATTGCACACCTGAAACTAATATAACACTGTATGACAACTATACTGGAATTAAAACGTAAAACTTGGGGCGCCTGGGTGGCTCAGTCGGTCGGGCGACCGACTTTGTCTCAGGTCATGATCTCGCGGTCCGTGAGTTTGAGCCCCGCGTGGGGCTCTGTGCTGAGAGCTCAGAGCCTGGAGCCTGTTTCCGATTCTGTGTCTCCCTCTCTCTCTGACCTTCCCCCATTCATGCTCTGTCTCTCTCTGTCTCTAAAATGAATAAACGTTAAAAAAAATAAAAAAAAATAATAAAATGTAAAACTTAATAAAAAATAAAATAAATTAAAAAAGAAGAAGAAGATTGCCTATCTCACCAGACACTAGGAGAAAGCTCCACTAATGGCAACAATAAAACAGGACTTAAGGGAAAAGAACTGCTGATCTAAACATACATTTGGCTCCAGAAGTGAAACGACTTTAACCAGCTGAAAGAAAGTAAGAAAAAATTTTAAAGTCGGGTTTTCCTGAATGGAAATTTACATGCGGTAGACTTACTGAGAGGAGTTTTCAGGAGCAACACCTACAGGGAAATGAGAAAGACACGTTTGGCTTGGGGACGAAGTTTAACTGTGGTTTAGTTATCAGCCCTGAAGCGTGGGCAGTTCCACAGAGGCCTCCTCAACGGGGAGCAGGGGCCTTTGCACCCCCACACTGATCAGTCCCCAGGGAGTGTGCTTAACCTTGGATGCTTCGGTTCCCTTTGGCGATGGGTAATCCACAGGGAGGACCTTGCATCATCAGAGGCAGTGCTCCCAACAGCTGGGAGAGCATGTGTCTGTCCCGAAGGGAACATCGGGGACGTGCACCACAGCAATCGCTAATAAAACCCTTTCTTTTCCCATTTCTTGCTAAAAGCTTCCAGAATCAGGCTTTACCAAACGGAAAAAACTAGGAACGTACATTATTTTAGAGTCTGACTACATGCTTCTCCCCCTGTATCCCACCTATCTACATGAACTCAGAGACGATAAGTCCTTGAAAATAACAAATAAAAGGGCACTCCAGGGAAGTAGGGAAGCGATGTGTTAAATCTCTGGAGGCATAATTCCTAGAAAGAAAACATGTTATGAGTACGTAGAGTCATGATGGCTGCTGATTTTTTTTTAAATGTATGCACTAGTTCAGAGTTTAGATAAATCAACATAGGAGATACAGGGCCTTACTAGAGAAATCCTGTTAAATACCTGTAGTTGGACCAGAAACTATGCACAGTGATGTTCCCAAGCCATAGATCAGATAATGCGATAACCAGAGTCCAATTAAAAAAAAAAAAAAAAAAAAAATAGAGGAGCCATAGCCACACATCTGCCTACAGGCTGGAAAACTCTACCTCTAGAGAGATGCACCCTCATTTTAAATAAGAGAATATATATATACACACACACACATACATATACATATACATATACATATACACATATATAATGGGTATATGTTATGGGTATATATAATATTATATTATGGGTGTATATATATATATATTACGAAGATATATAATATTATGTCATGGGTATACATTATGGATACATATAACGTAGATACACACACACACACACACACACACACACATAATATACACTTATATAGAAGAAGAGGCTGGGACTGGAAACTCTGACCTGGACACTAGAATAATATCTCTTAGTCTTATTTCCTGTCGTATGAGATTAAATTTTATAAATAAAATGAAAATCCACTTTACGTGGAAGAACTAGGATAAAATAACAAAGACATCGGGAATGACAAAAAAAGTATTTAAAAAAAATTTTTTTTTCAGCGTTTATTTATTTTTTTGGGACAGAGAGAGACAGAGCAGGAACGGGGGAGGGGCAGAGAGAGAGGGAGACACAGAATCGGAAACAGGCTCCAGGCTCCCAGCCATCAGCCCAGAGCCTGACGCGGGGCTCAAACTCACGGACCGCGAGATCGTGACCTGGCTGAAGTCGGACGCTTAACCGACTGCGCCACCCAGGCGCCCCCAAAAAAAAGTATTTTAAAAAATGAAATAAAAAATACCGGCTAAAATTTTAAAAAGACAGCCCATATGACACAAACAATAGGATGTGTAACTAATGTGGCTAACAGATAAGAAAGCTTACCATAAGCATTGAGCATGGGAGGAGCATAGAGAGAGGGAGAGAGAGAATCCCAAGCAGGCTCTGCACTGTCCGCACAGAGCCCCAGGCAGGGCTTGAACTCACAAAACCGTAAGATCATGACCTGAGCCAAAACCAAGAGGTGGATGCTTAACCGGCTGAGCCAGCCAGGTCCCCCTGGCCTTGGAATCTCTAACCAAGCAAGCATGCGTGGAAAAATCAAGCCAATGATGTGTAACTCAAATATGAGGATGTCGTCAAAATGCAGAGCTGATGGTTTAGTTGAATCTGAGTCCGAGGGGCCGAGAGCCAGTAGAGTAGGTCTCATTCTAAGAGCAGAAGACAGATGTACCAGCTTACCCAGTCAGCCAGAAGGAACACCATTGCTAAAAATGAGTATATATTCATTAATTCATTCATTCCACATGTATTACAAAACGCATGCCGCCTACCAGGCACTGTACAAAAATTAACAAGACAGACAAAACTTCTTTCCTCGAGTAATCAGGGTGTTGCAAAACAGACAGACTGAGCAAAAACTCATGTTAAAAAGTGATTTCTATCATGACAGGGGAAGGAGAAAGTTATCAGTCATTCATTAGGACAAAAGCTCAGTGCCTCCGACAACAAATAGGCCTGGCACTCCTTCAGGTCTGGGCAGTGCTAACCCAATCTTTGCCAGCTGGAGGGGGTGGCTAGACCCGTGTCTCTCTTCCTCCGACAGACTTTTCACACGGTGGAGACAGGATCCAAGGGATTCGTGGGGAGCGGGAAAGTGCCAGGTGCGGAAGTAGCCTCTGTCATTTTTGCTACAATTGATCAGGCAAATCAAGTCACAGGTGCCACTCAGACTGAAGGGGCAGAGAAATCAACTCCATTCCTGGACTGGAGGAGCTGCAAAGCAACACTGTAAAGGGTTGGAATAAAGGAGAGGTGAAGCATTGCCTCCAATTACGAAAAAAAAACTGAGGTGCAATTCACAGAACGTGAAATTAACCATTTTACAGTGAAGCCTTCAGTAGCATTTAGTATTTAGTACTTTCACAATGCCGTCCCATCACTACCTGTCTCTACTTCTGGAACATTTCCATTACCACCTGCACCCCCTCCAGAAGTGAAACTTTCAAACATTATGCCTTATCTTCCCTGTCCCTGCCCCTAGCCACCATTCATCTTTCCATCTCTAGGGACTCACGTATTATGGACATTTCTTTCACTTAGCACAATGCTGTCAAGGGTCACCCATGCTATAGCCTGTATAGGTCCTTTATTCCTTCTTTTTTTTTTTTTTTTTTTTTGGTGAATAATACTCCGTTATGTGTATATACTATATTTTATTTAATCACTCACCAGCTGATGAATATTTGGGTTGTTTCGACCTTCGGGCTATTGCATTACTATAAATATACATGCACATGTGTTTGTTTGAATACTTATCTGCTTTCAGTTTTTTGGAGTATATACCTAGGAATGGAATTTCTGAATCAAATGGTAATTCTGTTTAATTTTTGAGCGACCCGCCCACTGTGTTGCCCCCACTTTTGTAATCAAACAATCACAGAGAGAACAAAGGGACTCATAGCAGTTATTTACTTGTTCTACAGAGTCAGGGGAAAGTCACAGGACATAATGATATTTAAGCTGAATTATGAAGGATAACTGAGATTTGGCCGCGTGAAGTTATGGAAGGAGGAATGGCAATGAGGAAAGAAAGTTCCATGAAATATGAGCTGTGTGCTGTGAAAGGCGGCCTCTCCCTGAAGGCATTGTCTGCAAAGGACACAACTATATAGTATAGTGTATGGGCCACTCTAGTGGCCTAGACCCTCCTGGTAAATATCCTGAGCAAGCTAGTCTTCTCAAACTCTTAAATGAAGGAACAATGTTCTGGGGTTTGTTTATTTGTTTGTTTGTTTGTTTTTTGATGTTGCTGTTTGCAGTTCCTCCTAATCTACTGTAGATCAAGACTTTTGGAAAGTATTTGATCCGGCCGTGTTCCAATAAAACTATTACAAAAATAGGTGGTGGGGCACCTGGGTGGCTCAGTTGGTTAAGCGCCCGACTTCGGTTCAGGTCATGATCCCGTGGTTTGTGGGTTCAAGCCCCGCGTAGGGCTCTGAGCTATCAGCTCAGAGCCTGGAGCCTGCTTCGGATTCTCTGTCTCCCCCTCTGTCTGCCCCTCCCCTGCTCACACTCTGTCTTTCTCTCTCTCTCTCTCAAAAACAAAGATTAAGAAAAACCTAGGTGGTATAAGCAGCTTTGGCCCACAGTCCGCAGTTTTCCAAGATCGCTCTATCCTTTTTTAATTAATTTTTTAAATGTTTCATTTGAATATAGTTGACCCCCAATGTTACATTAGTTTCAGGTGTACAACTTAGTGATCTGACGAGTTTGTACACGATGCTGTGCTCACCGTAAGTGCGGTGACAATATGTCGAGTTACATCGCTTTTACAATAGCACTGCCCCTATTCCTTATGCTGTGCCTTTTCTTCCTGTGACTTACTCATTCCATCTCTGGAAGCCTGAGTCTCCCTCCCTCTCCTTCACCCATTTTGCCCAGCTCCCCACGCCCCTCCCTTCTGGTAATATCATTCACTTCTAGATCTTTGTTCTACCTGCTTCCATCAAAACTTCATACCCTTTAGGGGCGCCTGGGTGGCGCAGTCGGTTAAGCGTCCGACTTCAGCCAGGTCACGATCTCGCGGTCCGTGAGTTCGAGCCCCGCGTCGGGCTCTGTGCTGACTGCTCAGAGCCTGGAGCCTGTTTCCGATTCTGTGTCTCCCTCTCTCTCTGCCCCTCCCCCGTTCATGCTCTGTCTTTCTCTGTCCCAAAAATAAATAAACGTTGAAAAAAAAAAATTTAAAAAATAAAAAAAAAATAAAATAAAAAAAATAAAAAAAAAAAAACTTCATACCCTTTGAAACACACGTCATTCTGACAGCTGACCTACTATCGTTCAGCGCTCTCTGATTACTTTCCTTCAGGCTTTCGATGGAATTACAAACTGGCTCAGCAACTTCTTTAGCACCAGCTACTCTTTCTACTATTTTTATCACTGCAGGAGCCCGAGCTTTTCAGTTCCCTGACCTCTTCAAAAGCAATGTTTTTTTCTTTGGAAACTCCTACTAAAGTCACTCACACTAATAGCCCAAACCTGCATATTCCTATCAACAATAGCATCACCTCTTTCCAAGCCTCAGAATCCAGAATTCTAATCTCAGATCTTTTTGGTTTTGCCACCTCACTTACCCTGGTCCCCTATTCCGACAATTTTTTATCCTCATTGAAACTATTCACACCCTGGCATGACCTCACATCTCTCTTTGCCCAGTGAGCAGTTTCTGGCTCAAAACTATAACCAGTACCTCGAACACACTCTTAATTCCTCTTCTCTTATTTCCATTCTGACGTAATTATCAGACAATAACCAACTATGAATAAAACTTAAGTGCCTGCTATATGGCATAGTTTTTTGTGTCAGTTCGACTTGGCTAAAGGATGCCCAAATGTCTGCTAAAACACTATTTCTGGGTGTGTCCGTGAGAGTGTCCCCAGAAGAGATCAGCATTTGAATCAGTACACCAAATAAAGATCTTTCTCACTAACTCTGGTGGGCATCACCCAAATCCCCTAACGGCCTGAATAGAACAAAAAAGGCAGAGGAAGGAAAGTGCTGGAGTCGAGACATCCATTTTCTGCCACCATTCAGCACCGGCATCCCTGGTTCTTGGGCGTTTGGGCTCAGAGTAAGATTTATCCCTCAGCCTTCCAGATTCTCAGGCCTTTGTACGTGGACTGAAATTATACCATCAGCTTTCCTGGCTCCCGGGCTCGCAGAGGACAGATCATGGGACTTCTTGGCCTCTGTAATCACATGAGCCAATTCCTGTAACAAATCTCTGTTCATATACGTCTCTGTTGTGCTGTTTCTCTGGAGATCCAGAGAAACAAATACACCTGCCTAAGATAAACACTCAAGGAGCTGAGAGTTGTTGGTGAAAATCCCCAAACGATGCTTACTGATCATTCTACTTTACATTTATAGCCCTCAGACTAGCACTGTCCAAAACACTGCTGTCTTTCCCTACAGACTCGCTGTACTTTTCTCTTTACGTCTTCTCCTTGCCCCAGCGCGCTCTCAACCATTGACCTCGCATCAGTCTTCATTCAAAAGCCACATTATTTATTTATTTAAACAGCTAAATTCAGGAGATAGAAGCGTAACTCTTCCCACCCCCCAATGTTTCCATCTTTCTCATCTTTGCCCTTATAATGTGTCTTCTCTTTCCTTACAGTGGGCAGTTCATCACGGTGGTTGAGGACATGGCCTCTATGGTAGGACACCTTGACCTGAAGCCCCAGCTCCCCCACTCAAGAGCTGTGTGAGTACCGAGGAGTGGCTCACCTCTTCTGCACCTCTATTTGCCCTCATTATACTCAAAAGAGTGATCAAAACGATCTCTCAAAGCATTTCTGGGGATTAACTGGGTTGACACTGTTCAAGTACTTAGAACAACCCCTATCAAGGGGCGCCTGGGTGGCGCAGTCGGTTAAGCGTCCGACTTCAGCCAGGTCACGATCTCGCGGTCCGTGAGTTCGAGCCCCTCGTCAGGCTCTGGGCTGATGGCTCAGAGCCTGGAGCCTGTTTCCGATTCTGTGTCTCCCTCTCTCTCTGCCCCTCCCCCATTCATGCTCTGTCTCTCGCTGTCCCAAAAATAAATAAAACGTTGAAAAAAAAAATTTTAAAAAGAACAACCCCTATCAAATGGCAAGTGCTTAGTAAATGTTAGACCTAATTCCAATGCATTATTAAAATAAAGGGAGTGTCTGCTTTTATATAAAGCTAACGTCTCTTGTGTTTCAGATCTATGTCCGGATCACAATGAAAGCTGAAATGTAAGCAGGTTATGGCAACAGCTATATACAGGATGCTTATGTGTATATACACACATATTGTGATATCATTGAAATAAACAGACGCCATTTCTGTCATGATGTTAAATTTCTAAATTACTGCCTTACCCTTTATATTTTGTACGTTTTTATGTTATGTGAGGGTTGGTTAAAAAATAAGCATGTTGGGGTGCCTCGGTGGCCCAGTTGGTTAGGCATCTGACTCTTGGCTTTGGCTCAGGTCATCATCTCACAGCTTCGTGGGGTCGAGTCCCACATCAGGCTCTGTGCTCGCAGCAAGGAGCCTGCTTAGGATTCTCCCTCTCCCTCTCTCTCTGCCCCTCCCTCACTCATGTTGTCTCTGCCTATCTCAAAGTAAATAAATAAACTCACAAAAAATAAGTATGTCATTTCTTGCCCTAAGATCTTGTATACTCCTATTGTCTGATATTAAATGTGTTTTAAGAAAAGAAATATTGAAACAAACATGAGTCCAGATTTTGCTGGGCCTAAAACTTATACTTTTTAAAAAAATATATACACATACAATTAGGGGCGCCTGGGTGGCTCGGTCAGTTAAGCGTCCGACTTCGGCTCAGGTCATGATCTCGCGGTCCGTGAGTTCGAGCCCCGCGTCGGGCTCTGTGCTGACGGCTCAGAGCCTGGAGCCTGCTTCGGATTCTGTGTCTCCCTCTCTCTCTGCCCCCTCCCCTGCTCATGCTCTCAAAAATAAATAAAAACATTAAAAAAAAACTTTTAAATAAAGTATACACATACAATTATAATATAAAATGAATTATAGGGCCTATGCAAGATGGTTAACCCTGCTGCTTAAGCTTCGTTGGCATCTCCGTTAATATCTTGAACCATCCTAAAATGAGGGTGTCGTTATCTCTTACATATTGACGTAGAAACACAAAGTAACTTGCACGGTTGCCTAGGTAACGAGTGGCCTAGCTGTCACATGTTCTCAGTCTCTTGGCTCTAGGACCGGTGTCCTTTGCCTCCACATCCAGCTTCTGGTGTCTTTATAGGGAGCAAGGAGGTTGGGACCCCAAAATCTGCCTCTTCTGTTCAACTTCCTCTGTCTCAATATTTGCCCACATCACGCGCATAAACGCCGCCCCCCCCCCCCACTTTTTCTGCCGCGACTGCTAGAGTTCATGTGGGGAAGCCTCTCATTCTCACTGGGTTCTGAGTCTCTGGGGAGCGTGTTGACCATTCAAACACGCAACCCCGGTGAGGATGTGATGATTACCGGGCAATCAATCCGTCCTCAAAGCCGTAACCCTCAGCCAGGTGCCCTCAGATCTCCTACATCTTCCTCTGTCCTGTCATCCTACTCACGTACAGAAGGGGGGTCAGTAGTTGTGAGAATGCAGTGTTAGCCCCAAGCGGTGGGCATGTTAACACACGCTGGCACACGTGAACACTTCCCTGGCAACACAGGGAAGACCGCCCTGCAGGAGAGGAAGCAGAGAGCAATGAAAGTCAGATTGCCGAAGAGCAGTGCTGGTAAGAAGTCCGGAAGGCTGGAAGCAAGAGAACGTGTCTAAAGGATTAAGGCCAGGACGGCAAAGGAACAGGAATAGGTTCTCCAGGGAATGCATGCCAAAGATGTCATCGCAACCATACTGCCACACCGGGCGAGGAAGAAGCCATACATTCCTTCAAGGGCCGTACGCATACTTGGGATGTCCTTCATGGGACTGTGACTGTGTATATCCGTGGGGGGAGCGGGGAGGGGTGCACTGCCGATCTGGGAGACCTATCGTGTGACCGCAATAACACCAGTAGACGTTCTCTCATCATAATCCGTGGCACGATGGTAAATCCATGGCTGAGTAAAAGGAGAGGAGAAATCTGAAAGGGTAGAACGGCTGATCTCAGAGACCGCTGCGTTCCACAACCCTGAAGCCATTAACGGTTCACACTGCTTTGTTACTCTTTTATGTAAACGTAAATCCCTTAAGAGAAGAGTAATGTCTATTCCTTAATGTGCACCCAAATATAATTTTATGGGAGTAGCTCTTATGGGATTCAGAGTGATTCAAATCCTCTCTAATCGCCTCATTGGCCGTGGGCTATAAGTTACTTAACTTCTCTGCTCCTTTGTTTCCTCACCTATAAATTTCAAATTAGAGGTGTGGGGTTTAAGGAGGTACCCTACAGGGCAAACCTTGCGTACAGCTTGCTGCACAGAAATATTATCCGTTCCTGCCACCTCACTTTAGGCCCCATCCCATAATTTACCATATTGCCTGCCCCCCCCTTCCATTTTCTTCAAGCTTTCCGCATACATTTGCCTTTCTCAAAACTCTCTCGTCGTAAACGTGATGAGAAAGGTCACTGTAGCTCGATCGTCTACACATTCCTGATTTGAACACTGCTCCCAATATTCAAATGCCTCATTCATGCCTCATTAACTCCATGAGGCTCCATCAGAGGGCACACATTTTAAAAGCATGCGGTGACCGCATTTGAACCAAGAAAGAGCTGCCGTGTGCCTACTTCTGGGCCAGGCGGTGCACTAGAAACTGGGGAGAGGAATACAGTCCTAAAATAGAATGCCCGCTTCCGAAAAATTCACAATCAGAAGAGGAGAGGCTATCTGTTATAACTAAAAAGAGGGACCAGAAAGAATAGGCCGAAGGAGCAACGGCAGGGGAGTCAGTGTCTTGCTGAGACAAAAGGACAAATCAGGAATACAGGACCTGTCTTTATATGAAAAGTTTTATTTTTTTTATCGTTGATTTTATTTTTTTAACACTGCATGAAAATATCGTCTACCTCGATTACTGTTTTTTGTTCTTCTGAAGTCTTGCATATTTCATCAAGAACGTAATGGACTGAATCGTGTCTTCCCACACACGTACATTTTGAATGTGACTACGTTTGGCGATAGATAGGACCTTCAAAAGGTTCAGTGAGGTCATAAGGAGGGCCCTCAACCAGTTAGACTACTGTCCTCGCAAGAGGAGGAGGGGACACCAGGGAACAGGCCATGCGAGGACACAGTGAGGAGGTGGCCATCTACAAGACAAAGAGAGAGGCCTCGGGAGAAACCAACGATGCCAACACCTTGACCTTGGACTCGTAGCCTCTAGAACTGCGAGCAATGATTTTCTGTTATTTAAGCCACCTCCTCTGTGGGTGGTATTTGGTTAGCAGACTGATGCGGAGGGTAAGAAGAGGTTTCATAAAAGAGGATTCATGTGACTTTAGTCTTAAAAATCAGAACCGTCTGGATGGTGAGCAAGTGAAAAGTCATTCTGGGTATTATAAGCATGGGATACAAATTGGAAAAGAGATCTGTGGGCAGAAGCAACGTCTTTGAGGGAACCTTTGGCTGCCAAACTTACAAGCCTGTGGAGCCGGGCACACATCAGGCTGAACTGGCCTTTGACACAGACTTCTAGATGTTGAAAGGTATATGAAATTCAAATTTCTGTGTCCGTAAATAAGGCTTTATTGGAACACGGCCATGCTCACTTGTGCAAGTATTGTCTAGGGCTGCTTTTGTGCTACAACAACAGAGCTGACTATTTTAGACAGGTACCTTGTATATAAATAGATCCATTTTTCCAAGAGAATAAACACGACTCAAACACTGATGATGCGATTCTCTTAGAGCAAAACTCCAGGGTCCCCAATCCAGCGGTGAAAGCATTACCTAGCAGGACTTCACGACAAGCACTTCTGCTCTCCACCCCCACGCTGGATTGATCAAGGTGACTGAGGCCCAGCAGGATTTTTCTGGCCTTGACTGAAACCAGAAAAACCACCCAGGCTCTGCCATTTTTATTCCCACGAAGCATACCGCATATATATTTTCTGACACATGATCTTAGAAGAATCTCCAGTGGCTCCTAGGAAGAGGTAAGATCCACAAAGAGTAAAGGCGATGGGACCAGAGACAGCTGGCTGTAACTCTTCTCTTTGCTGAGCACTAGCAGTGAGGTTTCTGGTCAGTCACCTACTCCCTCTAGGCCCCACTTCCCCATAAATGAAATAAGGCTGAAAATAGCAACTTCTTCAATTTGCTGTGAGGATTAAATGAAATAATGTAAGTAATCGTCTCTACCTGGCACCAACTTTGGCATATGCGTGATTAGTTTGCTTTTCTATACAATTTTGGAAATCTCTGGCACCGAAGTAAAAAATTGACGATCCCTATATCTGAATGTATGTTCTAGAAATACAGCACAGCCTCTCTGACTTCTAGAAATGTCCTTCTGTGACTGTCTTAGCAGTTTAAATATTGTTAACGTTACGAAACGGAAGAGGCCCAAAATAATCCATATTATTTTAAGCACATGTGCAGATATTATTATGTTAAAAAAATAGAAGAAAAGAAGTGCAGAGTACTTACAATTTATTAATTCATTTCTCTGGATGATAGAATGTTTTCAGGCTCTCTCTAAAGAAGGGAATAAAATTTTAGAATAACTAGGCACATTCCTTCCTTTTCAGGAGCTGTAAACCCCTCCAAAGAGAGGTACAAGTTTAGAGTGAGGAAGGGGAAAAGGAACAACAATGTGTGGTCTGGGCTTCCTGCCATTGAGGGGGAAATTGGCTTGGCGTTGTTTGTTTGTTTGTTTGTTTCCTAGCAACCTCCTCCAAACCCATTTCTTCATGATACCAGGGAAATGCCACTGGCGGCCAACTCTATACTCAGATTCTTTCACTGTGTCATCAGTTCTTTCCCTGCAGAAGTAGAAGGGTACGACACATTCCCTACAGCACGGGAGCACACTGTTCCAAACCCAAGAGTGACCCGGCATACCATCCAAGACCATATCCTTTCATGGTCGGAAGGAAAGTGAGGTATCCGAGAGGTATCATCCAAGTTCAGCACTGGATCCTATGACAAAAGTAATGTCCCTTTCCCATGACCAATTCACGTAGGCACAATTTGTTTGGCACACAATTTTAAGCAATATACGCAACTCCCGACGCCCAACCATGAAGCCCAAGCATGGCTCATGGACCTCTCATGAAGAATTCTTTGCGTGGATAGTATTGAACAAGAATGGGAAGAGAAATGGAAATATCTCTGATCATCAAATTTCTCAAAACATTTTATCAAGGAAAAAAATCTGCCGAAAAGTGCCCTGTATTCTCAGCAACTATTTTTGCTTGGTTAATATTTTCAGAGATCCTGGCAGATGAGTAATTTACTTCCAGGTAAAATCCATCATTTCCACATACAGTGCATTTGTTAGTGTAACCAGGGCTCTGTGCTTTCTTTTTGGTATACTGTATTTATTCTATCTAGAAGATATTTCAAACAGAATACATTTGGAACACTAGATAATTTAATAGTTGCTTCACGCTGAACGGATAAACTAAAAAGAGAAAAGTGTGTGGCAAAGATGTCATATAATAACATCCGTTCCTGGGGCACAACAATAAACTCATTTTTATTGAGTTGGGGTCATTGTTGCCAGCGCACTCGTTTTAAATAAATGTTGAAGTGTTCACAGATAAGAATTTTTAAAACATTAAGTATGGTTCTCTGATAGGAACTTCTCTGTGGCTATTAAAATTGCACGATTATGATAATAACACGGAAAATAACATGAAAAAAAGGAACGTGCCAAATTGCATGCACAGAATGATTACCAAGATGAAGCGAAACATCATGTTATTAAAGGGGAAAGACCGCAAACAATACCCTAAACTATTATGTGTTATGCAATACATAGCAGGAAACTATTTTTGTATTGTTTTCCATTTACCAGTTTTCCCATGAGATGGTTTTGCCACATTGATACGGAAACAAAGATGTGTTGAAGAATAACCACGTTGGCAAGGGATACTAATTTTTTCCCTAGGCATAAAGACACACGGTCCTTCCTAACCACTTACCCCGTGCCAGGCCCGGGAGCAAGTGCATGTAAATGCTGCATACCTCCTTCAGTTTCAAAAAGCTCCTTAGGGAAAGTAATAATAAGGTTAGCCTCCACTGAAAATTGGAAGCTTAGACTCTGAGAGACTCACAAACCCAGTAAGAGAGAGTACTGGCAAAAATACACCCCTCTTTTTCCTCCACCACGTTTTTCGCGGTTTTGCAAACTAGTCATATATCCTACTTCGCAGTCAAGACCAGAGGGTTTTTTTCTGAGCGTGGACTGTATGACCTACAGAGGTAACACTGTCGTGGCCAGCGGAGGAAGGTGGGAGCGCGGGAGGTGGACAATATTTGAGGCTCCTGAGTGTTTTTGCTTCTAGTATCCTTGGCAAGCTAAAGACGCGTAGATGCAGAAGGACCTGGCGTCACAACTACAATTCCAAGGTTGGCATTATAGCCGTAAGATAATTCTTGGCACGGCGGAATCTATTTTTTATTTGCGTTTGTTTGTTTGCTTTCTGTTCCCCGAGATAGGGAGCCAGAGAAGAGTAAACACCGTCAGAATTGCCGGGTGACCTGGATGTACCCAAAAGGTTAAGGGTGTTCACATAGGTTTGCGGAGGGGCAAAACAGTGGGATAACTATAACTTTTGCAGAGGGACTTTTTAGATTCCTTTCTGAAGAGAGGTCTGTGGGATTGTAAGGCTATAAGCACATTTGCATAACATCTTATAAAATGCATAGATTTGTTCATAAATCAACGTATGTCCAGCATAACTGTGAGGGAATGGCATCCCCAGATGGCAGTGTGACTTACTCATTTAGAGACCAAAGCATATTTGCAATGGCCAGGGAGCATGAGGGTCTGTAACCTTAGACAAGAAAAAAAAAAATCAATATTTAACAATTGTTATCATCTGACTCTTCCTTTATTTGTCCCTAGGGTTATCCTTTCCTCTCAGTATTTTCCATAGGAGAGTACTTCAAGACCAGGCTTGGGAGAATTTAAAAGCCTTTGTGCAGAATGGAGCAGACACCCATCCTGTGGGGTACTCTCCTTCATGCCCTCCTCTTTGTAGGACTAAAACATATGGAGAAAGTTTGAAATATCTGATGTTCTACAGGGCTGCTACCTAGGTCTCTGTCCGTGGTTCCTGGGGGAAGAAAAATTGCAAAAGGAGGAGAAAGAAAGAAAGAAAGAAAGAAAGAAAGAAAGAAAGAAAGAAAGAGGGAGGAAGGGAGGAAGGAAGGAAGGAAGGAAGGAAGGAAGGAAGGAAGGAAGGAAAGAAAGAAAGAAAGAAAAAGAAAGAAAGACAAACACACGAATAAAAGCGTCAGGGAGTATTTTATCATAGGAGAGCCATTTACTTGAAAACTGGAGCCTGTTTTTGCGAATCCCATGGATAATCAAGGCACAAACTTGCCAAGCCTCATTCTTCTCTCATAATAGGGACACAAGGAAGCATCACTGTCTGGCTGGCACATATGTGCCCACCACTTCCATTTATATCTGAGAAATAGTTTATCTTTTACTACAGTTCCCCCATTTTAATAAATTGCACATGTGGATTTTTCTCAGTTATTGTCCTATAATTCATTCCGGAAGTCCTCACTCTTTATCCTTGGGTACCCGCTGGCAGTGTTCTCTGTCTGGCCTTGTTTACTCCTCCATATGTCATCAGCATTAATCATTTTCTCATCGATTTTAGGGTGGTCTGGCTGCAAGACCTTAACTTCTGCTCTCCCTCCTGGCCCCTCATTTACTCTGCAGCTGCAAAGCGGAGCTCCACGCAGGGCGCGAGCCAACGCCACGTCTAGGAATTGGCATCGTCGTAGGAAAACACAAAAAGGCCACGGCCGGGAGGACTCGCCTCCGCAATACGAAGGTTTTTCAGATAACTTCTGCCTGCAGCTGAGGTTCTTCCCGTGACTTTATTCCGTCATTTTGAGGAGTGGCGTGAAAGAGGATACAGGTGCTATCTTCTGAATTCGATTCGGGCCCGTTTCGCAGACACAGCAAGATGAACGTGATGTGAACTTGATTTCCCACGAAACCAGCGGTGACGCATTCAGGCAGGAAACTCTGCACAGAGTCCTCTGGGTCGGAGTCTATGTTCTCATTAAACACGTAGTCACCGCTGTAGGAAGCTCTGGCACAAACTGTTGAAAGAATAAATTCCTTTCTACTTACCTTCATCAGCTGTTTCTTGACCTTGTTTGTTTCCATAAAAAAAGACTCTTCAGCATTTGGCCGGAGCGTCACGCAGGGGGCTCAGTCCGTCTGCCCTTATCATTATGCTCCAACCAACCACGTCCCAAAGATTCCCCCCCGGGACACGTGTCCGTTTAGGTGTCCTGCTAAATGAGCACACACAAAAGTAGGATTTCTCCGGCAAATATGTTGAATGGTACATATTCCTCTCAGAGTTTAATGGGAACATTGCTATATGGAAAAATATGCCAACATACATGTAATAAATTCTTGACACGGTATTTATAATGCCCTATAAAACTAGTGTTCAAAGGCTACCACTCCATATTATTTGAGGGCCAAAATCAAAGTCCCTTTTGTAAATGAATGAGCGAATGAATGAGTTTCGCTCCCAGAGTAATCAAACCACGGTGACAGCTGTCAAGCAGACGTCTCCAGGGTTTTGCAATCATGATAGCCATGGTGCCTGACTTGCACTGTTAGTCGGGGTCGGTGATCACTTAGCGTGGAATGACTAAATGGATAAATGTGTGAGCCGACTCTAGCTTAGAAATGCGTACTTTCTGTGAAAGAAAGGTCTTTAGCTATTGGACTCATCACATTGAACTTTTACATGTATAAATAAATAAATAAATAAATAAATAAATAAATAAATAAAACGAAACCAAAAAACAAACAACAACAAAAAAAGGCAAGTCCACGAGAAAAGAACAGTTCAACAGCATACCCTCACTTACTCAAATCGCTTACCCCCTCTTTGGTTCCTAAGACACACTAAATTCCAAACTGTGTTTCAGAAAGTTTGTGCATCTTCTCCCAGATGAGTTCTGAGCACTTAGATCCGTCTTATTTTTAGTTACAGTTACAAAACTTCTTCGTGGGCAGGAACACTTTACAGTTTGGAGAGACCAAAGGCACCATTTCGCAGAAGTAACTAAGTCTTTGTTCACAGGATTTGCCCAAGGAGAAATTCTTAAAGAGGTGCTCTGCACTTTTTCCTGTGTATACAGCAGTCCCTTGCTCATTTAATAAGGAGACTGACACATCAATTCCTTATATTTATACCAATACCTTTGTTACAAGCTACTTTAGGGACCTTCAGGTGGACCCACCTTTCAAGTCTAGTGTCTTAAGACTTAATACAAAGGAAATATTTCCTCACTCACTAATTAATTAGATTACTGTGTCACTTACTCAAAAGGATAACAGCAGTTGTACCTTGCAAAAGAAAACCAGGTAATGAGTAGCTATCTGTAAGAGCCTGTGGGTTGAAGGTGAAAGTAAGCCACCAAGCCGGTGACAGACGCTTCCTCAGCTCTGTGTGACCTCACTTTGGACACCTTCAACCACGTGCTGACTCAAAAAGACACATCCAACTCTCAAAGTTTAAATTTACAGAATTAGAAAATAGTGATAAGGAAGTGGTTTCAATATTAGCATCAGAAAAAGCAAGTTTTTTGAATCAATATATTATGTGAAATAAGAGTGGTTATCTACTTTGATAAAAGGTAGAACGCATAATGACTATATGACTGAGAACAATATATAAGACAAAAATAGACATGTGGGAGAAATGGGCAGGTTTACAATAACTGTAGCTTTTAATGTAAATGGTAATCTTTCAAAAAATTTTAAATTAAGTTAACATAGAGGTTTTTATAGAAAGGTAATTAATAATACTCATACAACGGTTAAATAGCACTTCCTCATGCACCATAAAAGCTATTTTGAAATTTTCTCAAAACATAACATAAATCATTTATATACAAGACCATAGGAAAATCTCAATAAATTCCAAGGACTAAAAATATGAAGGACATTTTCTCTGTCATAAAGCAAATAAAGCTAGGAATGAGTAGCAAAATTTTAACCAAAGAGTCACAGAAAAAAAGAAAAAGAGAGAGACAGCAGACAACTTTGAGGACTTTTACTTTCATTCTCACAACGTGAGTTAAAGAGAAAAGATTCGTGTATTTATAAAGTCAACGAAGGGGCGCCTGGGTGGCGCAGTCGGTTAAGCGTCCGACTTCAGCCAGGTCACGATCTCGCGGTCCGTGAGTTCGAGCCCCGCGTCGGGCTCTGGGCTGACGGCTCAGAGCCTGGAGCCTGTTTCCGATTCTGTGTCTCCCTCTCTCTCTGCCCCTCCCCCGTTCATGCTCTGTCTCTCTCTGTCCCAAAAATAAATAAACGTTGAAAAAAAAATTTTTAAAGTCAACGCAGATAGTTAAAAATAACCTGTCGTCAAAAAGGTGTATAAGGAAAAAAATCTGAGAGCTAGATAGAACAGTAGAGTTGATATTGCAGAAAACCACATCACTGGAATAGAAGGCAAATGGGGCAACAGCCTAGAATTTTCTAGAGAAAGCTAAAACATAAGCATCAGAGAAGAGGTAAGAGTTATGGAGGACAGCTGATAGATGTGACCGATCCAGTCTAAGACAGGCTAAAATCTTCAGATCCGATTCCCAACGAAAACTCTATGGTAATGAGAGCAGAGTCCTCCCTTAAAAAGATAAGGAATATTCTATTTATATGAACACCCAGTTCAAGTTAAAGGGCACAGTGCTAAAAGCATTACCAAAAACTCGGGAATGAAATGGAATTGTTTAACGTCACGACTATATGTAAGACTATTTACAATATTTTGAGGATTAAAGAAGAAAGTCAACATGTGCTCAAAAAGGAACATGTTAATTCTACCCGTGAGATTTCCTTCCACGTCATTTAAACTCCTACAGTCTCATGAGTGGGAGACTAAGTATGTGAGACCAAACTCCTTCCAGTTCAGTCACTTCTAGGCTTCAGTTTATGTATAGATAAGATAAGATAATGGGAATGAGCTAGATGACCTTTCATTCCTTTCCGGTGATCACTGTCAATAAGTCTGAAACAAAAGACCTGGGTATAGATGCCTACTTGACATGACACGTTGATGGTGACCATGCCATTTCTTCTCTAACAATAGCTAACATTTATTTACTGAGTGCATCTTATGTGCTAGACGTTATCCTCATAATTGAATCCTTCGAGCTGAGTAGCAGGTCTATTCCATTTTTTCTTTCTTTCTTTTTTATTTTTTAGGTAAAGAAACTGAGGCCCAAAGAAGTTAAGTAACTTGGCAAAAGTCACACAGCCCCAAGGTGTGAAAGCCGTGTGTCCGAACTTTGGTAGATGCCCAGAGGAGCCCCTGGTCTGAGCCACTAAGCAACTCTGCTGTTCTGTGGTGTTGTTTCTCAGGATTTTATTTTTAATTTGTTTAAGTTCATTCATTTATGTTGAGAGAGACTGAGAGAGTGCCCCCAAGGGAGCAGTGGGGGTGAGGGTGGGGAGGGGGGACAGAGGATCCTGAGGCTGGCTCCAGGTTTCGCGCCAACAGCAGAGAGCCCCATGCGGGGCTTGAACCCACGAACCGTGAGACCATGACCCGAGCGGAAGTCAGATGCTTAACCGACTGAGCCACCCTGGCGCCCCTAATTCTTAGGATTTAAAACACTATCCTGTTTTTCTCTATACTGCCATAATCCCCACTAGCTATCTTTGCACAGGAACTTGTGACCCTTGTAGCCCTGGTTCTCTGTGGCTTTCTTCCTGGACCCTTTAAAACCACGTGGATCTGTGAGCTGCTTCGGCTTCAGTAAACAACATGGAGAGGTGGACCCATGGCCAGTAATTCTTTTGTGACTTGGCCCTCTTCCCTAGCACCCCCCCACCCCCATTCAGAAAAGGAGGGAAAAAAGGAGCTCAGTTTCCCAAATTGTGTTCTTCAGAACACTGAATGACATATAGCTTAAACTGATATTCTGTGTTAATAGCTGAGCTCCCTGTTCAATAAAATATATGTAAAATTCTGGATTATATAATATCCAATCCATTTCTTTCATAAGAAATTTCTCAAAACTTATCATGCTGTTATGTGCTGTGCAAGATTTCTTGGCTGTTTTCTACAATAGAAACTTCATCTTATTTATTAGCAGAACACTTTGCAAAGTGCCGAATTACCCAATTATTTGTTCGAATAATAGCGTCATCAGAATCGTGCATGAAAATCGGTAACGTGCTTCATTGGGAAGCTCCGACTCTTTGGGCATAATCAGAGCAGTAAATGGTGGAAGCAATGAAGCCGCCATTCCTGTGGCAGCCATGACAGGAGAGGAGCCATGTTTAGACAGTTCATCTCCATCTTTGTTTTTGAGAAGAAAGGAGGCACTGTTTTGGTTTGCGGAGTTCAGTCCTATATATTTGCTTCATCCTTTCGGACACAGACTATAGTTTATAACAAAGGGAGTCCAGGTTGCCTGAGAAGGCAATACAGGAAACACGACCTCCATGACAGTTAGGCCGCTGAAGCATGGGTGAGTCTGACTCGGGTGTGTATGTCAGCTTCTTAATTCCATTTCAGACTCTGCCTTCTCATCAGAGCTTGAAAGCAACCCCTGTCCATTTGTGGAATCAGGCGAGGTTTGGGTCCTTCCATTTATGTTGGATCGAAATGTTTCTTTCTCCTTCAGAGCATAGAGCTATTTATTATAATCCTGGATGCCTAACACCACAGAGCACATCATTCCTGGCTCGTTCGCAACGCCTGAGTAATACTGGTGATCAAACTTCTGAAAGCAGTCTGCAGTAGGTCTCGTCATCACCGACAGATCACAACGGAAAGTTGGAAAAATGGACTAAAGGCTAAAATAAAGTGTACATTTTCCCCGAATGGATCATATACAATAAAAGGGATACGTATGTGCATGTATATACACACATGTGTGCGTATATACACATGTGTAATAGGTATTCTGTATATACATACATTATATGTAGGCATATACATATACACGTCTATCACATATTAAGGGGAATGGCAGATTGCAACTTTTGGATGCAGTCTAATATATTTTATTCTTAAATTCTTGAGTAAGATCGATAGACAAGAAATCAAATTAAATAAAGATTTTTCCCCCTTCTGGACCCTCTTGAACACTTTCCTTCCCCTTGTATCCCCACAGGTTTCCATTTTGATAAGTAGTGCAAATTACAAGCATATAACCAATTCACAGTTTCAATACAGGTGCTTTGGTAAAAATGAAAAGACCAGAAGGACTGATGAGTTTTTACTTGTTGGTAATGTTAGCATAGTCTGATATAATTCTCAAATTTTGCACTTTGTATCATTTTATACTTTTATACTTTATAACCTGTAAAAGTTATCATTTATTTTGAGGGTTTTGTTTTTAAAGCTGTGCTCCTGTACCTATCGCATTCGTTTTAACGGTTTTATCTCCTGCTTCCCTCTGGAGACGCCTAGAATGTCACACTCTGTTGGTTTCCTTGCTGGCTTTTTAGGCAACCAAGCTCCAAAACCTGCACTATTTTAGCATTTACTCCTGGGTGTTGTGTCCTAACGTGGCCTCAATTCTTAGCAGTTCCTTCTATCAGGAGTTGGAATTTGGGGATTTCAAGCCTTCGCCTCAAGAGACACTGTGTCCTTCCATCCTCCCTCTTTGAGATCCCTGCACCATTGCTGAGTAAAGAAACCAGAGTAGCTGGGGGATGAGTGTGGAACAGAGATTGGCCATCCCAGCTGAGCCATTTTAGACGTGCCAACCCTAAACTGATCTGTCCGCAGGGGCTTGAGTGAGACCCGGCCAAGGTCAGCATAGCCTCACCCAGAGATGCAGAATTACCTAGCAGAGCCCCGCACAAGTTGACAAACCCCAGAATTTTGAGTTCAATCTTTGCAACTGTTTTGGGGGGTGACGTGTTAAGCAGCAATAGCTAATCGGCACATTTCTTATTTCCTTTGTACTGTCACCTGTCACAGACTTATTATTTTCTTTGTTTACTTATGTATTAGTTGTTTCCCTGCAAAGGGAAGTCAGGTGCCTTCCTTGTCTCGTTCTGTGATGCACTCAAAACACTTAGTGACCGGACGGGCACATCGCAGGGGTTCAGTGAATAGTTGTCAAATTAGTAAACACATGATTGGATGGATGAGTGTTTATAAATAGACTTTCCAAACGCACATAGATAAAAATGACTATTTCTACCAATTTTATCAATGATAACTTTTATGCTCCCTGGCGTCATTTTTATGTGTATTTTTAAAACGCATCTCCTATTTTTGTTTTAGATTGTTTTTCTACCATTACCAACTACTTTTTTGTCTTAGCACATTTCTACCATTTTCAATTGTGGATGTCCTTGAAATTTAAATAGCTCACGTTAAGTCTCTTTTACTTAAAAGAAACTCAGTCAAAATGAATATCCATTTTTCTATATGTATCTTAATTGCTTTATTCCACTAAATATATAACAATCGTAACACGCTAGTGAAGTATGAGTAAAACTCAAAACCAGGGCCACCTGGGTGGCTCAGCCAGTTAAGCCTGGCTCTTAGCTTCAGCTCAAGTCATGATCTCACAGATTCATAGGTTCAAGCCCCACGTCGGGCTCTGTGCTGGCAGCATAGAGCCTACTTGGGATTCTGTCACTCCCTCTCTCTCTGTCCCTCCCCCACTCGCACTGCCTCTGTGTCTCTCAAAATAAACAAATAAACTTAAAAAAGATCAAAACCAAGAGAGAGAAATGTGCTCAACTAGAAAAAATATGTTCAGGGGCACCTGGATGGCTCAGTCAGTTAAGCGTCCGACTTTAGCTCAGGTCATGATCTCGAGTTCATGGGTTTGAGCCCCTCGTGGGGCTCTGTGCCGACAGCTCAGAGCCTGGAGCCTGCTTCGTATTCTATAGCTCTCTCCCTCTCTCCTCTCTCCTCTCTCTGTCTCTCTTTCTCTGCCCCTCCCCTGCTCACTCACTCTTTCTCTCTCTCTAAAAGAAATAAACATTAAAAAAACAGAAAAAATATGTTCAGCATGGTCTCAGAACCTCTTTAGTTGCTAAAGTTACTCTGTAAATTAGCTTCTGACTTTCCTGATGGCCCAAATAATAAGGAAAGATCATTTTTCTGTATCACAGAAAGAAAGAGTTCCGTTCCTGTTTCCTTGCTGGGAATTTGCTTTGCCTTTAGAGCTTCAGCCTCTAGTAATCGTCGTGATATAGAAGGAACCTTATAGCGGTTAACGTAGAGTGTTGAGGATCTCTTTCACTACCTCATTAAGCGGCTGCTGCCTGAAGCCCAATTAAGATATTTCATTTAGATTACTTGGAAAGCTCCCATCAGTGGGTTCCTTGTTACCTGCGATCCATGCAGGGTGGCTGGCTGCACTTGTCTTCACCCTCCACCATCAGGTACCACCCCTTGATGTATTTCTCCATCTTCAAATTATTGTCATAGTTCCAAGTTCACTGAAATGTTCTCTCTCTTCTTCTACAGCTTTATCCTTTCATAATATTTGACCCCTGGTTTTAGAGGGGCAGAAGCTTCGAGAAGTGAAGAGTTCCACTCCTTCTAACTCGAGTTCTGCCACAGTGCCTTTGCCAGGCATAAAGATGAAAAATGACTACCTTCCTTGTGGACCCCAGGGACTGTATTTCCCTGGTGTTTTAGTCCTGGTGTTGGGTGTTACGGCTTCTTATATAGAGTAGATGGCCAATGGAGTTATGTGAAGGAAACTCGCCTACATTGCTCTTTGACGTCCCTGTCCCCTGTCCTTGTCACCTGGTGTTTCTCCTGCCTGCAAATTCCTGTTCAAAAGTCAAAACCAGCTGACGTATCACCTCCTCATCTTTCCTGTTCACTCTTCTCATTCCCTCAGTACCTTCCACACACTTTCACCAGCAAACTTCGCACAGCGTACCATGACATACCCTGTGTGTGCTTACAGGTCTTGTGGACGTTGAATCCCTGATGACACGGACAACGTCTTACGCTTTCGTGTACTTTCCTCCATCTAGCGCCGCTCCTGGCAACGGCGGGCCTTTCACAGGTGTCCATTTTTTTTTTTTTTAATTTTTTTTTCAACGTTTATTTATTTTTGGGACAGAGAGAGACAGAGCATGAACGGGGGAGGGGCAGAGAGAGAGGGAGACACAGAATAGGAAACAGGCTCCAGGCTCTGAGCCATCAGCCCAGAGCCTGACGTGGGGCTCGAACTCACGGAGTGCGAGATCGTGACCTGGCTGAAGTCAGACGCTTAACCGACTGCGCCACCCAGGCGCCCCAACAGGTGTCCATTTTTAATGGAATTTTATGCACTTCACTTGATATCCCTGGGCCTCGGTATATTATTTTTAAACAAAACTCTCTTAGTTTTGAAGCTTTTCTGTCTCTGCCCTTCCAGCTGTGTGACGTTGGACAAATTATCTAAATTTCCTGTGCTCATTACTTTTATCCTACAAAATGGGAAGAGTGATCACGTCAACTTTGTAGGGTCAGGCTAAAAAAATAGATGAGTTGAGTTATGGTTGATACTGAGCACAGTTAGCCAGCATGTACACATGTGAATACCATCGTCAGCATCATTTTCTGCCATGCTTATGCTCACACTAAGCAGTATGGGTAACTCTGTCTTAGCACTGATGACACTGGGCTGCCTGTTAATGTGTCTGTTACTCTCACTGAACAAGATAGAGCCTTCAATCAAGGATTTTGCCTGTCCACATGTATTTCCCAAGCCCCAAGATTAGTGACTAAATAGGTTTCTTATTTTAAAAAAAATTTTTTAATGTTTATTTATTTTTGAAGGAGAGAGAGACAGGGCATGAGTGGGGGAAGAGCAGAGAAAGAGGGAGACGCAGAATCCCAAACAGGCTCCAGGTTCTGAGCTGTCAGCACAGAGCCCGACATGGGGCTCGAACTCACAAACCGTGAGATGGTGACCTGAGTCAAAGTCGGACGCTTAACTGACTGAGCCGCCCAGGCGCCCCTAAATATGTTTCTCAATTAATGTTTATTGAAAAAGTGGATTGAATAAATGGAAATATACATATTAACTCATTAGAAGACTTAAAGATGAAAGGACTATTTGGTCCCTTTCGTGAGAGTGCATTTATAAAAAAAAAAAAAAATACTGTCTATTTGGATTGGTATGTGTCATCTCCATTCACTGGATGTAGGACCAGGGTCATCATGACCCTAAGGTCACCTCCATTCATTGGATGTAGGACCAGGGTCATCATGACCCTAAGGCCATCTCCATTCATTGGATGTAGGACCAGGGTCATCATGACCCTAAGGTCATCTCCATTCACTGGAGGTAGGACCAGGGTCATCATGACCCTAAGGTCATCTCCATTCACTGGAGGTAGGACCAGGGTCATCATGACCCCAAGGGAGTCTTCCCCAAACCACCCACACTCAAAATATTGTCTTCTATCAACAATATTACCTTTTATGTGTTAGAGCCCCAGGTACTGCTACTTTGGAGCAAAACAAGGGCTTCCACATGACGAAGTTCCCTTATGTGCCCCATTCTTCTTATAAAGGAGATGAACTGGGGAGAAGGTTTTGTGGTGGCATTATCCTTGCAACCTCAGTCCCATGTTCTTCTTACCTCATCTCCAGGATTTTGGAGAGAGGTGATGGAATTTGGCCCATTAGCTGGCAGGAAATCTGCTTCCCACTCGTATGTGACAGGTGGCTCCCAGACAGGTAGGCTGGTAGGGCCGGGCTTCCTTTCATGCTGTCAAGGAGCAGTGGCATCCTGCTGGTTGATAACCACAGCCTCACCGTCATGTTCAAAGTCTCTCTTTCTTTTAATTCCCCTAGCCATGAATCTTTCAGGGATTTGCTCCTGTTGTGAACAAGGCTGTCGCAGTTGGCGAAGCTCTACTGTGGTCTGCTTATCCCGACGAAATGTATTTCCATCTGTGTGGGGCACCTGTCTCCATTCTGCCATCTGACTTGTCTTAGACCAGACACCCAGACTTCCCTCAGGGAAAGCAGGAAAGAGGCCCGGAATTAACCCCAGGCTTCTATTGGGGCTGATTCTGCACTTGTCTTTCAATCTCCTGCTTTTCGGATTTTAATGCGCTTCTAAATTGCCCGGGATGCTTGTTAAAAGGCAGACTCTAATTCACAAGTTCGGGTGCGGGCCTGAGATTCTGCATTGGTAACAAGTTCCCAGGGGATGCTGCTGTTGCTAGTCTGAGAGGGACACTTTGAGGAACAAGGCTTTAGTCGGTACATTTTAGAGGGTATTTTATCTCCTCCCGCTGGGCTCCCACGACACCCCAGCTGCGGTTTCCTCGGTGCGCTTGGGAGTGTTTTCCCAGCATTCCATTTGGCTATACGCTTTACCACCAGACACTGGCCTAACTCATCCCCCTAAGCATCAGTGGCTCAAAGGCTAAAAAGCGTACATTGAGTTAAATGGACGAAAAGGAGCATAACAAAACTCAAAGTAATGTACTCAGTAGTCAGCAAATCAATAGATTGATCAACAGACCAACCCTTACCCCATTTTATTTCATTCCTGATTTAATATTTTGTGCTGGTCCGAGCTTCTAGTAAGGGAAGGAAAAGGAAGAACTGCGATTAAGTCCACTAAATCCAATGCATTTCAACTTAACAAACCAATTATTGACCTCGGTGCTTTGGAGATGCCAAAGGGAGCACGCACAACCTTTCCTTAAAAGGCTTTACAAGACGCCAGAGGGAATGGATGCTGATCTGTGAGTAGAAGGATGGGTAAAAGATATGTTCACAGATGATACTGCAGAATGGAATATGCTGAGGGCTACTACGTAGGCAAGGGGAGAAAAGGCCTCAGTGTCTTGCTACTCCAAGTGCAGTCCATGTACCAGGAGTATCCATATCACCTGGGAACTTGATAGAAACAGCAATTCTTAGACCCCACCCTAGAACTACCCAACCACAGTCTGGGGGGAGGTCAGCCATCTTCATTTTACCAAGACCACCAAGCGGCTGTGATTGATATACAGAACAGTTTGAGGACCACCGATCTAGAAAGTGCTAAGCACTATCCATAGCCCGTGAAATGGGGTGAATGGACATTACAGAGTGCTATGCAATAGAAATAAATGCAATCCATATATGTAACTATCAATTTCCTAGTACTGCACGAACAGATTTTAAGAGAAACCAGTATGATTATTTTTTAACGTATATCCAAGTTAGCGAAGATATAGTGTAATAATGATTTCAAGAATGGAATTCGGTGATTCATCACTTACATGTAACACTGAAGGTCCATCCCAAGTGTCCTCCTTAATGCCCCTTGCGCATTTAGTCCATCCCCCCACCAACCCCCCCCAGCAACCCTCAGTTTGTTCTCTGCATTTAAGAGTCTTTTATGTTTTGTCCCCTCCATGTTTTTATATTATTTTTGCTTCCCTTCCTTTATATTCATCTGTTTTGTATCTTAAATGCCACAAATAAGTGAAGTCATATGATATCTGTCTTTCTCTGATTGACTTATTTTGCTTAGCGTAATACCCCCTAGTTCCATCCATGTTGTTGCAAATGGCAAGATTTCATTCTTCCTGATTGTCAAGTAATACTCCATTGTATATATATACCACATCTTCTTTATCCATTCAACCATCAATAAACATTTGAGCTCTTTCCATACTTTGGCTATTGTTGATAGTGCTGCTATCAACATTGGGGTTCATGTGCCCCTTAGAAACAGCAACCTGTGTCCCTTGGGTAAATACTTAGTAGTGCAATTGCTGGGTCATAGGGTAGTTCGATTTTTAATTTTTTAAGAAACCTTTTTTCCAGAGTGGCTGCACCAGTTTGCATTCCCACCAGCAGTGCAAAAGAGATCCTCTTTCTCCACATCCTTGACAACATCTGTTGTTGCCTGAATTGCTCATTTTAGCCATTCTGACAGGTGTAAGGCAGTATGTCATTGTGGCTTTGACTTGTATTTCCCCGATGACAGGTGAGGTTGAGCATTTTTTCTTGTGTCGGTTGGCCATCTGGATCTCTTCTTTGGAGAAGTGTCTATTCATGTCTTTTGCCCATTTCTTCACTGGATTATTTGGGTGTTGAGTTTGATAAATTCTTTTCGATTTTGGATACCAACCCTTTATCTGATATGTCATTTGCAAATACCTTCTCCCATTCTGTCAGTTGCTTTTTAGTTTTGCTGATTGTTTCCTTCACCGTGCAGAAGCGTTTTATCTTGATGAGGCCCCAATAGTTCATTTCTGCTTTTGTTTCTCTTGCCACCAGAGACACGTCAAGTGAGAAGCTGCTGTGGCCGAGGCCAAAGAGGTTGTTGCCTGTTTTCTCCTCTAGGATTTAAATGGCTTCCTGTCTTACATTTAGGTCTTTCATCCATTTTGAGTTCATTTTTTGTGTATGGTGTAAATTAAAATAGTTAATTTCTTCCGCTTGTCACTGTCCAGTTTTCCTAACACCATTTGCTAAAGACACTGTCTTTTTTCCATTGGCTATTCTTTCCTCCTTTGTCAAAGACCAGGTGGCCATACGTTTGTGGGTCCATTTCTGGGTTCTCTATTCTGTTCCATTGATCTGAGTGTATGTTCTTATGCCAGTACCATACTGTCTTGATGGTTACAGCTTTGTGATACAGCTTGAAGTCCAGGATTGTGATGTCTCTTTTTCAGGATAGCTTTGGATATTCAGGATCTTTTCGGGTTCCATACAAATTTTAGGAGTGTTTGTTCTAGCTCTGTGAAGAAGGCTGTGTTATTTTGATAGGGATTGCACTGAATATGTAGATTGCTTTGGTAGTATCGACATTTTCATAATATTTGTTTTTCCAGTCCATGAGCATGGAATGGTTGTCTATTTTTTGTGTCTTCTTCAACTTCTTTCATAAGGTTTCTATAGTTTTCAGTGTATAGATTTTTCACCTATTTGGTTAAGTTTATTATTTGGTTAGGTATTTTACGGTTTTGGTGCAATTATAAATGGGAATGATTCCTTGATTTCTCTTTCTGCTGCTTCATTACTGGTGTATAGAAATGCAACCAATTTTTGTACATTGATTTTATATCCTGTGACTTTGCTATCTCCCAACGAACAAGAGTCCAGGGCTGGATGGCTTTCCAGGGAAATTCTACAAAACATTTAAAGATGAGTTAACACCTATTCTTGTGAAGCTGTTCCAAAAATTAGAAATGGAAGGAAAACTTCCAAACTCATTCTATGAAGCCAGCATTACCTTGATTCCAAAACCAAACTAAGACCCCACTAAAAAGGAGAACTACAGACCAATTTCCTTGATGAACATGGATGCAAAAATCCTCAACAAGATACTAGCCAACAAGATCCAGCAATACATTAAAGGAATTATTCACCACGATCAAGTGAGATGTATTCCTCGGAGCAGGATTAGTTCAATGTCTGCAAATCAACCAATGTGATACATCACATTAATAAAAGAAAGGATAAGAACGACATGATCCTTTCAATAGATTCAGAGAAAGCATCTGACAAAATACAGCATCCTTTCTTGATAAAAACCCTCAAAAAGTAGGGACAGAAGGATCATACCTCAAGATCATAAAAGCCATATATGAAAGGCCCACCTCTAATATCATCCTCAATGGGGAAACACTGAAAGCTTTCCCCCTAAGGTCAAGAACACGACAGGGATCCTCTCTCTCCACCGGTATTCAACATAGTGTTGGACGTCCTAGCCTCAGCAATCAGACAACACAAAGAAATCAAAGTCATCCAAGTCGGCCAAGAGGAAGTCAAACTTTCATTCTTCACAGAAGACATGATACTCTATGTGAAAAACCCAAAAGACTCCACCAAAAAACTGCTACAACCGATCCATGCATTCAGAAAATATGATGAATTTTAATGATCTATTTTATTTAGCGCAATGTATCCAAACTATTGCCCAAATGTGATCAATGCAAAATTATTCATGAGTTTTACATTCATGCTTTTTTTTTTTTGTAATAAATCTTTGAAATCCTGTGTTCATTGTGCACATACAGAACATCTGAATTCACACTCCTCCCACCGCACATGCTGGAAGCTCTCCGTGGAACTACATGGTAGTTTACCACATTGGCCAGTGCTGCTCTAGATGTTTCTATTTCAAGTGTGGTCCCCGGACCAACCAGCCTCAGAATCGCCTAGGATCTGAATCAGAATCTGCACTTCAACAAAATCTCCAGATAATTTGTGTGCGCTCTGCAACCCGGTCAACAATGCCTTTGAATGCATTGAAGTCCACATTATAGCAAAATATTCCTCCTCTTCCCACACGGCAACGACTTGCTAAATGAAGTAATTACAGTGGAACTTACTTCCCTTACCTCTACCCTGTGCCTCTCGGAGCTTCCAACCCTCTGATGAGTTGGCAATACAAAAGAGGGAAGACCAGAGTTTCAGCCGGTACAATCACAGACTGTTTGAGGACTCCCTGGGAGTCCAAAATTACCCGAATCCCCACAGCAATCCCCCTTCACCTTTTCCCTGCCAATTTTCTCAGGATTGCATGAAAACATGACTATTACGTTCAGCATTAGCTGTTTTGAACAGAAAAGTTCCTAAGGTAGAAGTTCCTGAGATCAGGTAGTTGGTCTTGGAGGGAAAAGAATAAGGCAGAGTTCCGGAAAGGTCAATGAGAAAAGGAATCAGTTACGGAGCGGCCTATGGGGAAGACCGGTCACGCTGTAAACATGAATTAATTAATCAAGGAAGGAAAAGACATGAGGAGAAAGGAAAGAAGAAACCCGTACTGCCAGCCCGCAGAGTACGTTGACCAAGAAGTGACGGCATAAAGGGAGAAGATGAGACGTCGGAGTCATGCCTTCCTTCTGGACCATGGGTCAGAGTAGCGGGATGTGCTGTTTCTGAATGTGTAGGGGCTTTTGCCGAAGAGCCCGGCGAAAATCCCAACCCCTGGGGATGTAGCTCTAAGACAGTGAGCTAGCACATCTGAATATCCTATTATTGGTAGGGCGTGAGGCAGTGAAGGGAGAAGGGGTTATTCCTCGGGGATGGGTCAAAAGCAAGGTGTTTTAGGACTCATTCATAGAAGCACGTTTCAGCTCTGCTTTTTCACGCCCGGCCCAGGTTCTCCAGGAAATGCAACAGACTGTGCTGGCAGTGTGCTTCTCGCCATTTGGATGCACATAAACCTAGCAGTAAAGGGCTGAGCGCAGACACAAGTTCAGCTACAGACGCGGCTTTGTGAATAGCCCAGTTAAGAACAGACACATATGGAGGAATTAGTCAATCCAGGTTTTCTGCTTTTTACTGTTTGTTCCAAGTACAGGTAGCAAAATCCTTTTAAAACCCCCTTAGCACGGTTTTAAAGTCACCCCAGGCTTACATTAAAAAAGTTTTTTGTTGTTATTCCAGGCGATGCCTTCTTAGGAAACAAATGATTTCTGTTATTACTGTTTAACACATTCCCAAGGCTCCAGCTCTCATTTGCGCTGCAGAAGTCACACTGAATTATTTCTCATTTTTCTCCCTTAAAGGGCCCAAAGTTATACACAACTAAACCGCACGGGACAAAACTTCCCGTAAGTGCTGGCCGCGCTGAAAAAAAGCAAGCGATGAGGACCCACAGACACAAAACAACTTCAGTTACATCCAGTGAGACCAATTTTGGCCTCACGCAGGCAGGCGTGTTTATTGGTCATGTGAAAGCTGCCGTGTTCAGAATGCAGCCCATGATTCCTCATACACATGATCTCATTGAGAGTCTCCGTGAGCAAAACGGATGAACGCATCTCTGAAAGATCTCCTTGCCCAATGCCTCTGAGGCTTGGAGGCTGGGATTTACTTCGGCTACAAAACCACAGCCCAGGGAGGATCCAGGACACCAGCTGGGATGATCACCCAACAGTCTTTTCTTCGTAAGGACGGTCTTCACCATGACTTGCCTCTGGTCCAGGCTGTTAGACATTCCTGGCCAGCTCCCCCATGCCTCACACTCTTTTCTGTGCCTGTGGACACAGGCTTCAAACACCAGCTGTCACTTCAGACCCTGACTCAGAATGTCCCTTCCAGGCACCGGCACACGCGTACACGTAGTGATTCACGCGGGTCCTGCCCACTCGAGGCGCTGCGAGCCTACCAGGGTGCAAGTGTGGGTTTGGCATTCTTTCCATCCCCCAAGTCTCAGAGCTCTCCCTTCTGGACCCTGCACTGCTTTGTGTCGTGAAGAGAATATATTTACGTTGTAAAGAGTTAGCAACAGCCCTTCGCACAGATGAAGAGAAAATTACAGAATCTTAGAGCTCCGCGGTCAGATGCGAGAAGCCTCATAAACTCCCATCCCATCCGACAGATAAATGAAACCCCTCCACAACTTGTTGGCGGAATCAATATAAATCAGTATGTGCGGCAGTACATTTTTCTCAAAGGACCTGGCCTTTAAGTAAGTGGGGAGACGTGTTCTCTAAAAGGCCGGAAGCATCTAGTGGAGACAGATCTGCCCCTCGAGCGGTGTGCAGCAATCCCAGGGGGGTGCTTCTCCAGGCGGTAACCCTCTCTCACGTGTCGACAACATGCCCCTGGGGTGAGCTTGGGTGGAAGTGTCTTCAAAGAAGATGGACAGAAACACAACTTGTTTCCCCCGCTCTCCCTGCTCCAGGGGGAATGAATCACAGCCTCGGACTGTGCCGTGAGTTTGTTAAGTCTGCCTTTGTGGGATTCGTGTGAGGAGACGGCATTGGGGGCCATAAGCCACTCAAGTGGCACAGGGACTGAGGCCGTGGGCCCACTCGAGTCAGAAGGCAGGTACCTGTGGGCCGACCACGGGCTAACGTCAACACCTCTGAGCCTCAACCTCCCCTCCCATATAATGGGTACATAACCCGGCTCCAGGGCAGTCATTTGGATGGCAGTAGATAGAACAACTATAAGGCACAAGACAAACACTAGCTGTGGCTATGAGCAGCAGGAAATATTCTTTGACAGTTACGGGCAGTAACAATCTCTTCTCCCGGGACAAAGCACTGAGACCCGGCCTCTCCGTGCTTGGTGAGGATGTCAACCATGAGCTCAGAGGGCCAAGCTTGATTCTGTCATCTCCAGCTATAACGTCCTACAGACTGGGACACCGGTGGCTCAGTTGGTTACGCGTCCGACTTGGGCTCAGGTCGCGATCCCACAGTTTGTGAGTTTCAGCTCCGTGTCGGGCTCTGTGCTGTCAGCTCGGAGCCTAGAGCCTGCTTTGGATTCTGCGTCTCCCTCTCTCTCTGTCCCTCCCCCACTCTCACTCTGGGTCTCTCTCTCTCAAAAATAAGAAAATATTAAAGTAATAATAATAATAATAACCTACAGCCCAAACCGGTCATCGCCCTGATACGCACTCTGAGCGAAGGAGGAGTTCAGAGGGAAATGGAGAGGAATCAGCCCAATCTTGGGCCCATGACAAAGAAACCAACCAAAAGGCACAATGGCAGCATTTCCTTACTGGAGGGTGCATTCCCGAAGGGGGATCCGCACGCTCTTAGTAATATCCAAAGGTGCAAGGATAGATTTTAAAGGCAGATTCTCAAATGGAGAATACAATACGACATTTAATGAAAAAAATACAGTCTAACTGGGTAACCGATTTGTAAGTAATACGAAAGTGAAAAGAAAAGAAGGCTGCTTTAGCGTCAGGCAATTTGCGCACATTTTGATCCTCAATCCTTACGGCAACGTGGAGAGGAGACTATCATAGTCTTCATTTTACAGCTGAGGAAACTGACCAAGAGGAGAGCAGAAAGAGGAATCAAACACAGGGCTCCGAGGCTCATGTCACCCCTGCAACACCACCCTTGACCCCAACACCATACTCATCTTCGCCACAGAAGGCACAGAGAGATAAGTACCAAGCAGAACATAAACAGCACCCTACTAAAGGACGAATCGGAGAGACGAAGTCTTTCTCGATGCAGAGAAGTCTTTTTTTTTTAATTTTTTTTTAATGTTTGTTTATTTTTGAGACAGAGAGAGACAGAGCATGAGCAGGGAAGGGGCAGAGAGAGAAGGAGACCCAGAATCCGAAGCAGGCTCCAGGCTCCGAGCTGTCAGCACAGAGCCCGACGCGGGGCTTGAACTCACGAACTGTGAGATCGTGACCTGAGCCGAAGTCAGACGCTTAACCGACTGAGCCACCCAGGCGCCCCATCGATGCAGAGAAGTCTTTATGGAAATGACGGTGCTCACAGAGGACCTTGGAGACAGCAGATACCTGGCTGCCTGGTTAACGACTCAGTGAGACTAAGACTGTCCTTCGATTCAGGACTTGAGGAATTCTCCAAATGGCTCAGAACCAGTGAGGCGGGAGTCCTGGACAGGGATTGTTCAAAACGGGTAGCTCAGGCCTGCCTTCCCCGCAGACAGCTGTTCTCCAGCCCAGCAAAGTCTCTCCGCAGACAAAGGCCATCCTCAGCAAGAGCTCAGCCGACGGAGCCTGGGCGTCTGACAAGACGGGGCCCGGGAGGAAAGCATCGGCCTGGCCATCCTTGCTGTCTGCCTCCAGAAGAGCAATACAGACCTCCCTCCGTTCCACCAGAGGGCTCGCAGACAGACGGGGCTGCAGAAGGCTGGGCACCACGGCCTCCCATCCCTCCAGTTCGCAGAACATGAACTTGTCAGCATCATCACAGCGGGGTCTCTGTGGTCAGAGAAGGTCCTCTGCAGAAAGTGAATCGTTTTGCTTGCGGGGATTTTCTGCCGAATGGCCCCGCCGTTGTTTAATGAGAACCATGCTGTAATACATATGCATTAGCTCCATTAAATCATGTCCAGAGGTGGAGAAAACCCTAATAGATGTGGCTGTCAAATTTGTTCCCGCCACACAATAAGGCCGCCGCCCCGTGCATTACAAAAACACTGGAGAATGTGAAGGGCACTCCTCAAATTTTAACGTCTCCCCCACGACATGTTTGCTTCCTTAAGCGTTTCTACAGATATTAGAACACCCATAGATCATTCTCTCATGTCAGTCAACTCTCAGATGTTCACCATGACTGAGGTTGGGCGTCACAGACCTTAAAATCCTCAAACCACGCCCAAGCTCATTTTGAAAATCACAGCCTAGCTTAGAAATAAAGATTAAAAAAAAAAGAAGAAGAAGAAGAAAAACTAAGCGCTTTTCATTCATCTCCTTTTCCCCTTTCTTCTTTTCTTTATTAATTTATTTTGCAGAGTTGACACAAATTAGGTCTGGGAGGTAGAGGGGAGACGGGGGCATAATTCTGTAACGGAGAAGTTTGAAAAACCTGATCTTGGGCATATTAATTAAACTCCCAGGTGGAGGTCTCTCCATCTGTCAAGTGTGAATAATATAACAGTATTACCTATGACTTATACCAAGGATTTTCAAAGGAATAAAACAACTAGTCCTTCTGAACATGCGATTCTTAAATTGCAAAGGAGCGCAGGATTGTAAAATATGATGTGTATGAGAAAAACACACAAGCGGGCACCGGTGACGTGTTGTGGCAAAAAAGAAAGCATATCTTGAAAGACAATGAAAAACACGCCATAAACACGGCAGATGAGCCGTGTATGTTTACGTCTTCTTTCTTTCCGCAACGTAAGCCCTAATTAAGTAACAGCAGAAGAATTTAACAGGGCACGGCAGCCAAGCCAAAGGCAAATGGAGACATGATGACGGTGTAGAAGAGATTTGGTAAGATTTCTGAAAGTTCGAGAGCCAGAGGAAGATTGACACCAGAGTCAACGGAGTTAAACAAGGCTGTACGTAAAATGCCTGCAGAAAAGGAACATCACTGAGAATAGGCAGCCCCACCTTCAGCCCTGAGAAAGGTACAGGACTTAAAGGATGTGAGCCACAAGGAAGGCTTGAGGAAGACAGGCAGGTAAACACCGCTGAATTACCTAAAAATCTGCGAAATCAACACTGAGGTCACCTCCCATCCCACACCCCACGTGAAGACAAGGTTCCTCACTACAAGAACAGAGTGCCTCCATTTTATTTATTTTAAAACTTTTTAATGTTTTTTTTTAATTATTATTTTTTTTGGAAGACAGAGTGCAAGCAGGGGAGGGGCGGAGACTGAGGGAGACACGGAATCCGAAGCAGGCTCCAGGCTCTGAGCTGTCAGCACAGAGCCCGACACAGGGCTCGAACTCACGGACTGTGAGATCGTGACCTGAGCCGAAGTCGGCCGCTCCACCAACTGAGCCACCCAGGTGCCCCACGTGCCTCCATTTTAAAAGGCAAAAGGCACCAGCAACTGAATTAAGTTTCACCATACACACACACACATAGAAATCGTGCCTACAGAAAAATAGAAACCTAAAAGAAACAGGGAAAATGCAGTGAGTGTGAATTAGATAAATAACAGAAATTTAAAACAAAAACCATTACACCTCATGGAGATAAGAGAAGATATTACAAGAGCAGAATGCTATTTAAAAAGCAATTAAAAACAAATAGACATAGAAATCTTGTATCAGGAAATTTTTTACAAGGCAGGAAGCTTTGAATCTAAAATGTTTAGGGACGCTTCCTGAAAGCAGAACGCAAACACACACACACACACACACACACACACACACACGCCTACGCGTGCACACAGAGTGAGATTGAAAGGAGAGACATGATAAGAAAACTAAATCGAAGTAACATGTACATCTTACATTTACACAATGTTTTATGGCAAAAATATCCAATTTAAGAAAAGAAAACTGAAGGACAACTGAAGATGTTTCAACTGAAGAATTCTAGAAGGAGAGAATAGAAATAGAATAATCAGAACAGAGGAAATTGAAGAAATAATACAAGAAAAATGTCCAGAACTGAATGGCAGGACTAACTGAGGTTTCAGGACAAAGTGAAGGAAAAGAAAGAAAAGGAACAGGAAAGGGAAAGGGGAATAGGAAAGGAAAGGGAAAGGGACAGGGAAGGGACCGGAAAGGGACAGAAAAGGAAAGGGAAAGCACATCACAGCGATTTTTCAGAACAGTGAAGATAAAGATCCTAAAAGCTTTTAAGTGAAAAGTTGGGTCACATGTACTAAAGCAGGATTCAGATGGCATGCATAGGACTTTTCAACAGCAGCATAGGAAACTAGAAAAGACTGAAGCACTGTTTCCAAAAGTCTGATTTTCAAGCTAAGAGTTCTTACTCTTAGTACTTACCCTAGTAAGTACCTTAGTTCTTACCCTAGTACTCAACAATGAAAGAGTAAAACAGGGAGTACTCAAAACAACGAAAACCCCCTTCTCTTCATATCCTTTTCAAGGAAATTACTAGAAAATGTGAGTTCCCACAAATGAGTGGGCAAACACAGAAAGAGACGGGTACAGGAAGCAGGGGACCTGGCACAGGACTGCAGTGAAAGAAAATCAGCCTCTCTTGGAACAAAAAGAAAGGGGTGAACTCTGGGGAGGTGATGAAACTCCGCGGTCATCTGAAGACTGCCAGTGTTCAATAAACCAGTTAGAACATTTACTAAGGGGCACCTGGGTGGCTCAGTTGGTTAAGGTCCAACTCTTGATTTTGGCTCCGGGCATTGGCTCACGGTTTGTGAGTTCAAGCCCCACGTCGGGCTGTGCACTGACAGCACAGAGCCTGCTTAGGATTCTCTCTCTCACCCTCTTTCTCTGCCCCTTCCCTGCTCACTCAATCTCTCTCTCAAAAATAAGTGCACTTAAAAAAAAAGAACACTTACGAAGAAATTTGTAAGAGGCACATAGCTAAATAAGTGAATAAAGTAGTTCGATATATGTCAATTGCAAGAAAAAAATGCAAAATGTATTAAAAAGAAAAGGAATCACTCCGCTTAGCAGAAGATCTCATTTGTATAGAAGCAATAATACAAACATTGTGATCAGTAGCATGAGGGGAGACAAGTCAGACTGGGGATACGTGCGGGTATATTCTCATATACCATAACAAATGTGGTATATTCATATAACACATACCATAACAAAATAAATTCTCATGTACCATAACAGGAAATGTGCCAAGTCTGAACTCGATAAATACTAAAGCCCAGTGCACCCACCATCTTCAGAAATATGGAGAAGTGCATCAGGAAAAAAACACATTTTTTTTACAAATGTAAACAAGTCTGTGTATGCCTCTGTAGAGCGAGACTGAAGAATGGGGAACTATTTTTAACATAAGTCCTTATGGTGGCATTTGATTTTAATAACTGTTTATTTGTATAATTTGACAAAGGAAAAAACAATTGAACAGCTTTATCTCCATCAGGTTTGATTCCTGGCCGGCTCAGTTAGCCGTGACCTTGGACAATTTACTTAACTTCTCTGTGGTCAGGTCTTCCTCTGGAAATGGGGGTCACGATAATACCTGCCCCGAAGAGTTGCCATGAAGATCATCCATGGAAATAGACAGAAAGCACGTAAGAGGCGTGGCCTTCTGTAAATGCTCCAACAACAACAACAACAAAAATCTTCTTATCAGTTTATCTCCTCCTCCTCTCCCTTCTTCACCTGAATGAAGAGCTTTCACAGAACAACCCAAGGCTAATCAGGTTCACAGTGGGCATGGCCTGGCACCCTACCTCAGTATCCCCCTCAGAAGCTATGTGGGAAATATACAGGCCTTAATCCTAGAAGCCTCGCTGCGTCCTGGGTCTCCTTCACGCAATAAAAGTAACAGAGGACGAGGCCGGGAGGAAAACGTTAGCACACCCAATATCTTCTAAAGGTTGTAAATTATCTCATAAGGAAAGTAATTTTCCAAAGATCAGGGCTCTAACATATATTCTGTCAACAGATTCCATGATGCAAAAGTTACATTAAATGTTACCTCGGCTCTCTCTCAAAAGAGAGACACAAGAATAACTGAAAAGAGTAAAGAGACCACTTAATGTCGAGTAACATTGCTTTCCAGTGTCCAGGGCACAATGGTCTGGGCTCACTGCAATCGTCCCAAAGCACATCGGTGTTTCTTGGGCCAGGAAAGGATGCAATGGAAGATTCCAAAGGCGTGTTTTAACTGCTAACGAGAGAAGCGAAAAGCATGTTTATGCTGCCCGCACGCTAGGGTCTTTTTATATATTTAGGCTCAGTTTAAGCCGTGTCAGCCTCGTAACGTTGCCTCGCAAAGACCCACTCCAAGCCCCTGAAGGAGGCCCAGGGGAAGCTTCTCTCTGTCACAGGATTCCTGATCAGGATCTGATTTCACACTGACTGACAGCATGAGGATAGCAGAAGTCCCCAGAGAAGGCCGCTGTGGCTGTCTCCACCGCAAACACAGTGACTCTCCCTCACGGCTCCTCCAACACATCATTTGTGATTCCTCTTGTGTTCTCACCCACTGATGTCATCCCCGGTAGGAGGGACGAAGGTCTGAAGGGAATGGCTCTATATCACCAGGTCCCTAAACACTGGCAGACAAAAGCTAACGCTCGACAATAAAGCTGAGCCTTTGTCCACTGCTGGGTCCACCTGCCATCGTCGGGGCCTCTCCGGGACACTCTCCAGGGCTTGTAAAAATCCCTGTTTGGTGTCGGAAGCAGCTCCTGTTCTCACCGTGCCAGCCCAGAGAGAGCTTCCTCTGAAACCTGCAAAGCAGCCAGAAGTAACTCCTTTCTGAAGCTTCGGAAAGTTTCAGAAACTTTCTTTGGAACTCGCGTACGCCGTCCGCTGGATCTCCTGCTTCCCCTGTGAAGCCTGCGGCACCATCAACCCCCAGGGAAGGAAGGGACGTGTGTTATTTTGAGCCTCGTTCAAAGCAAGAAGTTGCACAAGCCTCAAGACAGACTCGAGTTTCCAGGAGCACTTAGTCTCTTTTGCAGAATTATTCAGAATGTTATTCAAAAAAAAGTGGCCGGAAAACGGAGGTCCTTTTCCAACCAGCAGTGAAAGCCCTCCCCCCATAAAATTAAGGTGTACCTTGTCCAAGAGTTAGCTAATCACATGCGCATCAATGTATATGCCATGTTACAGATATTCTGTGCATATTGATGAATGTCTACCATTTATTGAGCACCTACTGTGTACCAGGCTATTTGGTTTAATCCTCATAACAACGAGCCCGGTAACGTTGTTGCATTATTAGCACCCCCGTTTTCTGAAACAGGTTGCGACGGCTGGGGCCATGAGACTTCTATACGACAGCACATATGCAGACTCAGGAAAGCCTGTATTAACAATGTCTTTTTATTTTGATGCTTTGACATCTTGGGGCCTGACTAACCTGGAGCGACGGCCCCTCCAGAGCTAGCCCGTTCTTAGAGATCGTAACGGACTGGCCTATGCAAACCACCCAATCTAGAGCCCACAACCCAGCCACTCCATCGATCAGGCTCTCATACTGTAGGCCACTGGCCCTCCTCCTAATCACCCCCAAAGCCAGCTAGCGGACAAGTAGGGATCACAATAAAATCTTTTGCCCGTGTTTTCCCCTAATTTTGTGTCCTGATCGACCTTGATGCTTCCCAGTGTGGCGTGGTGCACCTGTCCTCGGGTACTGTGACAACCCATCTTTCCAATGACAATCACCCTCTCGTCTGTTGCCCTCCCCTTAGCGACATAATAAAACCCGCACTTAGAAACGAGTCTGACTGCAAAGTTCAGTACCTCCTCGTGTCACTGTCTTTCCTCCAGGCTTCTTATGTGCTAGGCAGTCTACCCCGTCAGAGCCCGGGCAAGACTGAGACCAGCAGGGCAGGTTGGGTACACGTTTTAGGAGGCACTTACACTCAGATCCGTGCAAATGCCAGCCCCGCACTGACGCAAAGCAGTGAGCCTCTTCAGTCTCAACGCCGATGCCTATGTCCTGGGGCAACAAAGGTGAGTCAAATTCTGCCCTCAGTCTCATGGAGGAAAGAGGCAGGTAAACCAACAATTAGAGAGCAGCGCACTGGCTACTGGCATAGAAGTTCTCACAGGTGTCAGGGGAGCCCCAGGAGGGTCTCCTGATTTGGAGGGGGGGGAGGAGGAGCCCCTTGAATGGCAGCTCCAGGCATGGCTGCCAATACTTAGGGCTTGGGGAGCAAATGTACTAACATACACACAACCAAAGTGTTCTTTATTTGCAGGGGAATTTGTATTTCCACATTCCATAAAAAAAAAAAAAAAAAGACAGTGAAATTGCATCCCATCTCCCTCTGGGATCTTTCAGACACATTCAAAAGTCAACTGTTTTACAAAGCAATATCTCATGCTGACTTTGAGGGATATCAAAAGGGTCCTGGTTTAGGGGCGCCTGGGTGGCTCAGTTGGTTAAGCGTCCAACTTCGGATCAGGTCATGATCTCACAGTTCGTGAGTTCGAGCCCAACCTCGGGCTCTGTGCTGAGAGCTCAGAGCCTGGAGCCTGCTTCAGATTCTGTGTCTCCCTCTCTCTCTGCGCCCCCCCCCACTCATGCCCTCTCTCTCTGTCTTAAAAATAAATAAAACATTAAAAAAAATTTTTTTAAGTGTCCTTGTGTGGATGACAAATTATAGGATTTGCCTTTAGGAACACTAGGGAAGAGTGTGGAACAGCATAGCATAGAGTAGCATAGCATAGAATACTTCTGTTAGAACTTCTGGAAGTCATAGCTATCATTTCGTCAACCGTCTTAATTGATAAATGTGATACTAAGGCTCTGGGAACTTAAACAATTTATACACCATCATGAATTGAAGAGTTTAGAATTGAATGAAGATTCCCTGACTCCAAGTTGTCCCACGATTGAAAACCTTATCATAAAACCTCCTGAACTATGTGTGCCCTTTCAAATCCGTCTACATTTTATGACATCACTGATATTAACAACAAGACAAAGTGTCCATATGCAGTAACTAACAGCAAACTTTCAATCATGATTAAGATCAGAAGCAGACGCAATGCTAAAAGAACAAAAGTCTCCGTATCTCTTCTATTATTAAGATAAGAAAATGTTCACGTGTAAAAAACACTTGCTATCTCTTTCTTTCCTTGCCTATCTCTTCCATCTTCCCTCTCACCTGTACCCTTCCCGTCTAAATTTTAAAGAAATCACCCAGTCCCTTCTCAGATATCTCTTTAACCAGCGGGAAGATATAGGTTCAATTTTGCCATGGGTCCACGACTTAAGTTTTGAATTACTCTGTTGAGGTCTGGGCCAGCTGGAAGCCTCTCTTGCCTGATTCTGAAGATGTACATCGCAAGTCTTAAACACATCAACAATTACAAAAAACAATCTAGCGTTGAATTTCCCCCAGCGGCAGCTCGGCAAACACCTCAGGTGGCCTGAAAGAAATGAGACTGTCAGATTGCTTTGTTCCTGGGTCAAGCTGACCTCCCAATGGTCAAATCGCTGAAATAAGAATGTCAAAAGTTAAGCAAACAATGCAGGGCACCGGAAACTGTAGTAAACGGAAAGCTAATACGAAACCCAAGATTAAGACTGAGGAGGAAATCTGTGGTTGGCCGCCTCCGCAATGACTCCAAGTGTCGGGCATGTTGGAGTTCTGGTCCCGTACCATTTCTTTGTGAACAAGGAAAATCTCTGCACAGGCCACAAGATGCAACGGAAGTGGAAGAAAAACAAATGTTAAGTGCTGGTTTTGAGGCAGAAGGTCCTTTGGAGAAAGGACAAGTGTGATTGTATTCACAAATTGTGTCATCCAGACCAAGATGCACGCTGACATCACCCGTGGACGGGGTGATCCTGGTTGAAACACTCAAACTAAGAGGGGCTGGGAACAAATAAAGAGGGATAAATTAGCTTCATCGGGGGTCTGGCTAATAAAGCTCTGTATACATCCTCAGGCAGCCAGGTGTGTGAGCAAGGAATATACTCATCTTCATGCTAAGAAGCTGCTAGAAACTGAATGTTTCTGTCTCCCCGAAATTTACATGTTGAAGCCCCAAACCCCAATGTTGGAAATGGAGCTTTTGGGTGGTGATGGGTTACCAGGCACGGAATCAGCTGACATCTTGACCCTGGACTTCCCAGCCTCCAAAACATATGGCATTTTGTTACGGCATCCTGAGGAACTGAGTCAGATTTCGGTACTGAGAAGTGGGTGTTGCTGTAACAAATACCTGAAAAGTGTGGAAGCGACTTAGGAACTGGGTAATGGGCCAAGCCCGAAAGTGTTTTGAGGTGCATCGTAGACACATAGATGCTGGAGACGATCCCAGTGAGATCCCAGATGGAAATGGGAAGCGGGTTACTGGAGACTAGAAGAAAAACGATCCTTGTTAGAAAGGAACAAAGGACTTGACTGAAATGTGATCTAGTGTTTTGTGGAAGATGGAACTTGTGGGTCATATAACTGGATATTTAGCAGATGAGATTTCTGAGCGAATCATTGAAGGTACGGTGTGGGTCCCCCTCGCTGCTTATAGTCAAATGCAAAAGGAGAGACATGAATTGAAGAAGAATAAACAAAAAGGAACTGGAACTTGACTGCTTGAGAAACTACAGGCAGCTCCATGTCGCAAAACGTGAGAATGCTTGCTCTGAAGGGAAGACCATGGGTGTGACTGAAGAGCCATTTGATAAAGAGATCATGGGCACCGCTCTCGGACTGAAGCAGCCATCTCAGCAGATGTCAGGAATAGAGATGAGGTTATGCAAGCGAAACACTGCCATCTGGTACTAAAGGGAGCAGAAAAAGCAAGGCAGAATGAAGGAAGCCTTGTTGAGCTTCTCTAATCCTGCAGGACTGGACCACACAGTTATCTGGCACTGTGAACGTGTGATCTTCTTCAAGAGAAGGGAAGCATGACCCTCAAGGCAATTCAGACATGATCATGAACTGCCTCCACTGCCCTGGCTGCTGCCCAGAGCCTCGGGAACAGGACTGCTCCAAGCCTCGAGAGCCGACCCCCACCTGGCAGAACCGTGAGGGCTGGACTGCCAACCCAGAGGGTCTGCAGATGGAACCACTGCCCTTGCGGGTCTAGAAAATGGGACTGCCACCCCAGTGGGCCTGGAGGGCAGGGCACTGGACTACAGATCACTTGGAGTTTGCCTTGCTAGGTTTTTGTTTTTTTTTTTTAACTTTCTTGGGACCTGTCACCCTTTCCTTCCTTCCTATTTCTCCCTGTTGGAATGGGATGTCTACCCTAGGCCTGCCCCACCATTATATTTTGGAAGTACATAACTTGTCTTGTTTGACAGATGGACGGCTGGAGAGGAGTTTTGCCTCAGGCTAAGTTATTCTTGCAGTCTATCTCATGTCTGATTCAGAAGAGATTTTTAAACTCTGGACTTTAGAGTTGATGGTATGACTGAATAATTGGAAGGTGTTGGGATGGAGCAAATGTATTTTGCATGTGAGAAAGACATGAACTGGGGGGCGGGGCAGAGGTGGATTGTTGTGGATTGATTCGTTTCCCCCACAAATTCATGTACAGAAGGCCTAATGCCCAGGGTGGGCCTATCCCATATTGGGATATGGAGCCTTTAGGTGGTGATTAGAGTTAGGTTAGATCATGAGGGTGGGACCTCATGATGTCATTAGTGGCCTTATAAGAAGGAAAGGAGAGGGAGCGATCTTTCCCTCTGTCTCTCTGTCTCTCTCTCTCTCTCTCTCTCTCTCTCTCCATGTGCCTATACTGAGGACAGGCCTAGTGAAGATGCGGCAAGAAGGCAACCATATACAAGCCAGGAAGAGATCCTTCACCAGAAGACAGTCATCTGACACCTTGATCTTGGATTTTCCAGCCATCAGAACTGCCAAGAAATTAACACGTTGTTTAAGGTATTTCGTTATGGCAGCCTGTGCAGACCAAGATGGTATACTTGACTTCTTTGTAAACAGGGTTTTTTTTAATGTTTATTTATTTTGTGAGACAGAGATTGAGAGAGACAGTGTGTGTGTGCATGCTAGTGGGGGAGGGGCCGAGAGAGAGGGAGAGAGAGAGAATCCCAAGCAGGCGCCATGCCCAGCACCTAGTTGGATGAGGGGCTCAAACCCACGACTGTGAGATCATGACCTGAGCCAAAATCAAGAGTCAGACACTCAACTGACTGAGCCACCCAGGCACCCCTGGGTAATCCGTTTGGAAGTAAGTAGGGTACCTGCATTTTGGCATTATACAAGGGCAATGAGCCTCAAATAAAAGCAAGCAGGTTTCTGGAAGGAAGATCCACACTTGATAGAAAGGGTCTACAGAAATGGAAGAGAACAGGGAGGTCTGGATCCTTTACTCTCCATTGGCACTGGTCATGGAGAGCCTATGGTTCCCTTGGGAATTTCTGCCAAGAATCTGGTGTTGGAGACCCAGAAAAATGTCCATTTTCTGCACACCGGGTTGGTGATATTGGAAGCTTGCCATTGATTTAGGTACAGAGAGTGAAATCCTGGGGATGAATATTTCTCTTTCTAGGCCCATCAGGCATAGAAAAACTATGGACTAGACGGCCTCCAGAATTCACTAATAGTAGGGAATGAAAGCAAATAAAATTGTTTTAATTTTATTTTGTTTCCTTTGTCCTAGTAGGGTCTGGATGGAGACAATCCTACACCATTTTAGACTACAGATGTACAAAGACTTTTCAGGAGGTTTAATGTAAGGATCATATTCAAGAATGTGATGTTAGTCTGTATGAAATTTTAGGAAATGAGACTTGAAAATGGAGACGCTAAATCTAAGAAAGTACAAGACAATGTAAGAATAAATCCATCATTAGACTACAGTCCTATCCGACCATGTAGAAAGTCAGGTGGCTATTGCCCAAGGGGTCATGTTATGCTGGACCCTATCTACACCCCATTTACTTTTTCTCAAGTGTGAACTTGGAGGGCAAGCTTCTGCAAAGCAGGGGTGATTTACCGCTGTGACCGTACTGGGCAAGTCCTCTCTATAACCCACTGGTTGTTTGGGTCCCAGTCCTCACTTTGGTCTAACGAGCCTTCTCCCAGCCCATGAACTCTATGCCCAGGTGGCCATGCCTTATTAGGATCTGCAGACTGACCCCACTCTGAGGCTGGCCCTTCAGTGCCTTGTACAACCACTCTGTAGCAGGTCAACTGCCCATCCTCAACCCTTGTCTATAGCCAGGTGTCCATGACTCTCAATGTCTAGCTCAAAAAAGGACATCAGTTGCCACATCTCTGCCTTGTTTCCCCTAATTCTCATGAGTAGACACTTTCTTGGCTCTACCCTAGGCGATCTCAGCTTGTGTGACAAATAGCCAGACTGGACAAGGTACAGGCACACTCTTTCCTAGGGAACTCTAATAGGCAAGACCACATCCGCATCTGTATTTGTTGTTCTTTGGCTGAAGTGTGTTGGGAGTTGTCTTTCAATTTGTGTCATATCCAGCCTAATGTTTCTTATTTTGACTGCACTGAATAATTATTTGGAAGATCTAACTTAATTCAGCCCGAGATGGAGATTGCCAGACAAAATCACTGGCTTTATATATTAGACAAATACAAATGATTCTGTGGGTAAATATTTTTGCGTGTCTGGCTAAATACATGGGGAAAGCAGTGATTGACTTAATTGTGCCTTCAGTGTTGTTTCTGCACATCCCTTCATTTAAAAGTGCATATATTTCTGAAAAGTTTAGTCTCTGCCCTCATTTCAAACCCATGAAACTCAGACAAGTTGCTGTTATTTATTGACAAAAATAAAAAGTATAAACATCGCCAAAAATAATAAATTACAGAGAAGTATTAACTCTGTGTGCATCTATCCATCACTCCCTCCACATTGCCCACTCCACCGAGACAACAGCTTTAACCTTTTTCTGCTCGTAGATTGTTCGTGACTGTTTATGCTTATGTTGCCCTTTACTTTGTCCATTTTAGGACCTTCTCTATTAACATCCTGCTCAAGATAAATTTAGCATTCTTATACTTATTTCATCCTGCCTTTTCTGGCCCCCTCCCGCACCACCTCCTAATTTTTACAGTTCTATAAATATTTTAGCTTCCATTTCAGCTGTCTTTATAAAATTTTAAAAATACATCCAAACTTCTTTTTTTTTCCTTTTCATCTCTTTGAGCATTATATGCCTAGAATACCCGTATTATACGATGATAATATTCGTGCACTCGTCTTCCTCTCCCACCATCGCATCCATTTTGCTTTGTCATCGCTGAGGCCGCTGACGCTTCTTTTCTTTCCTCTTAAGTATGTGTTCTGTGCTTAGTTTGTCAGTGTTCTCCGGTATTTGAAAGCCAGGAAAGATCCCTAAACGGAGTCAAAGCCCTGAGCAATCAGGTGCAGTGGGCACATCACAAGAAGTTACTAGACTTTCCAATATGCAGTGTCTATCCATATGTGGCTATTTGTCTTTAAATTAATGTTGGAGTTAAATAAAAGTTAGAATTCCGTTCCTCAGTCATGCTAGCCACATTTCAAGTGCACAGTAGCTCCCTGTGGCTGGTGGCTACCATATCAAAAAAGGGAGGTATGGAAAATTCTATAGACATGGAAATGTCTGTTTCTGCATTTCTAGATGGTGGGTTCTCAGTAGGCGAGACGGGAGAGAGACTAGATGGTCTCCAAACTGTCTCCTGACTCTAAACCTCTAAGCTCCTACAACCAAATGCGACGTCTTCCCCAAGTTGCTAAGCTAAACCCTCCCAAAGCCCAGATTGGTCAAAGGTGCCCCAAACAAGTGGCAGAAAGAAAAAAAAAAGAGGTGCTTTCAGGAATACAAGCCCCAGGCCAGAAGGAAAAAGGAAAGCAATCTCACCAGAGGTCTGCTTTGGGATAACGGGGAGCGATGGCAAGTGTTTAAGCAACGTCTTCCGGCTGCCGTGATCCCTGTTATCGTGCACGTGAAACTCGTTCAAGGTCAGTCTAGCATTTGCCACGCAGTGTCTTATTTTCCCCTCTTCAAGGGCTTTTCCCCTACGTAGCCATTTTTACTTTATTTTATACTCACGTGCTTGTGCTTTAAAGCACATTAGAACTGTATAGACCTGAGTGCTAAGTGCTAGCGAAGTTAGAAATCAGAGTTGCTTTTGGTTAGTTTCGCGACACTCATCATTCCGGTGGCAGCAGCAAAGAAGCGAAAAACTGATGTGTGCAAAGAAATGTCACGCTTAGGAGAGTATGTGTGCATTTGTCTATTTCGCGCCAGCTACTTGGAGATGTCTGGTGATTAGCTATGTCGTGTCATGACCAGGGGACCAATGCATCTCTGACAAACGGGATATGTCAAATCCCTTGTGTCAGGAAGCAACCCCATCGGTTTTCAGTGTTTCTTGAGTGGGGCAGTGCTTCCCAGGGAACTCTTGGCTCTCACCACTGTGGGAAGGCACGGTGGGTGGTGGGAGGGAAGAGACGGTGAAAGATAACGGGTGAAAATGATATCACAGAAGGATCCAAAATAGAGAAGGGCAATTACTGAAGCCAATTAGTAAACTCGAGCTTTTCCTCTATTATAAAAATAGGCAAAGTATCCCCACTGGAAAGCCAGCAGTGTGCCAGCTGCGTGCAGTTTAAGTCCTTCAAAGGATTAAAATGCCCAGCTCCGTGATGTCTTACGTGCCACTCTATCTGCCTGGGACCCCTTAGGTGGCCAGTGAATGCGGGTGTGTAATTGGTCCCATGGCGTCCACGGAGTCTGGTGGCAGCACGGAGATGAGTTGACAGGCAGGGGATTCTGTAACCTGAGCATCAGACCTCGCTATGATTTCACTCCTGGGAAATAGACAGGCTTCAGCTCCTACAGGCTTTCTGAGCTTCCTCTTCTGTGACACGGAGAGCATACTATGTGTCAGGACACAAGGATTTGATTTGGGGGTTTTCGTTTATTTTTATTTTTATTTTTTTTAGCAGCATGAACAACAAATCTCTAAGATCCTATGCTGAGAAATTATTTAAATGATATGAATGTATTTATAAAATGCTTCCTCTCTGAGGCCTCAGTTTTGATAAGTAGGAGACAGTAAAAGGCAACGAGGGTAATTTATTTGCAGAAGAGAAGTCAGAACTGATAGACCAAATCGTTTTCAGCGGCCTTCATCACATCACAGAGGTTTACATCATTCACTACCTGTCCACTCTTATACCCATCCCCTAGCTTCTCTGCCAGTCTTAAAGCTCCCGAGGTCTGGGACTCCTTACATCACCTGGGGCTCCCTTACCCCCACCCCGGGTTCTAGTGCGGTCCACATTGGGAGGTTTCAGCAGGAGTTTAGGACAGAGAGCGATCAAGAATTTATGCTGGAGGTCATTTATGCTGAGACGCTTCCATGTCTCAGTTGCAGTAAGAGCCCAGCCCGTCTAGAATGACATTTATGTCAAGGGATCTCAAATTCTCAGCTTGAGTACCATGAGCGTTTGTTATTACTGTTTTTTTTTCCATTTTTGTTAGTCCTGGGGCATGTCAGCAACCCTTGTGTTCCCAACCTCATCTCTGCAGTCACCAAATTAAGTGCTCTTTGGTTTCTTTGTTGTTGTTGTTGTTGCTTATGTATTTAAATTCAAGTTAGTTAACATATATGTAGCCTTGGTTTCAGGAGTAGAATTCAGTCATTCATCACTTACCTACAACACCCAGTGCTCATCCCAACAAGTGCCCTCCTTAATGCCCATCAACCATTTGGCCCTTCTCCCACCCACCTCCCCTCCAGCACCCCTCAATTTGTTCTCTGTATTTAAGAGTCTCTTATGGTTTGCCTCCCTCTCCGTTTTCATCTTATTTTTCCTTCCTTTCCCCTGTGTTCATCCATTTTGTCTCTTAAATTCCACCTACGAGTGAAATTATATGATACTTGTCTTTCTCTCACTGACTTATTTCGCTTGGCAAGGACGTGCAGAAAGGGGAACCCTTGGGCACTGTTGGTGGGAATGCAAACATTCCCTGGAAACAGTGTGGAGGTTCCTCAAAAAATTAGTAATAGAACTACCCTATGACCCAGCAATTGCACTACTAGGTAATTATCCGAAGGATTCAGGAGTGTTGGTTCAAAGGGGAACGGGCACCCCCATGTTTATAGCAGCCTAGAAACAAGAGCCAAATGTGTGTGTGTGTGTGTGTGTATAATGGAATGTTACTCAGAAATCAGAAAGAATGAAATCATGCTGTTTGCAACAATTGTGGATGTAACTAGAGAGTATTATGCTAATAGAAATGAGCCAGTCAGAGAAAGACCAAATTGAGTTCTCTTTGAAATCTTCATTTCCTTTTTTATTCTGATACCTGTCAGATACACGCAGTTCTCAGGCTGGAAACCGGCCCACACATCACTTCTCAGCTTGGTCTCAGTACTAGGATTTAGTGGTTCTAATTATTCTCTACCAGGTTAGAGACGGATAGAAGAGAAGTCACACGAATGCAGAGCTGTTTTTACCCAACTAATGTGTGATCGGGTTGAGGCTCAGAGCAGTTCAACTCAGCATCAAAACCATGCAATGACACCGTTAATCAAGTTTTAGCCTGACCTCAGATATAGGAATTGTGTTTTCGCCTGGTTTCTGATCCGGTCCCTAGTAGAAGTTCACCCTTTACTCCAAACCTCTGTATCCGTAGATACCCCACTCCTGTTTCCCATTACAGTGCTCTATCCACCTAACAACTGAGGCCCAGGGATACCCCCACATAACTTTGCCAAGGCCACAGTAGCTTCGTGAGCCCCACATAATCGGCTATCTGCTACTGGCCTTCCTCCAGCACAACCAGAGTCAACCTCACACTGCAAGGTGCATCTGAACCCACTTGCACACCTAAACTTTAGGAAAAGAACTCCCCCAGATTCAGTCAGGTCATAGGATGCCCTAGCTAGTCTCTCAAAGGTGCACTAAGCTTCTTATTCTTTCTGACTTAAGCTTCTGTATGTCTCCAAGGACAGACGCCATCATCGACGGAGTCCAAAAGTGTTGCAACATTTTTACTGGCGTTTAAGACACAGAGGCCTATGCAATGGCCTGCCCCCAAAAAGCGAGGAGAGAAGTTGTCCTGAGCCTGAAGTTAATACAGGCAATCTTATACCCAAGAAAAGACTTCTTCCTCCTGCTGCAAATTCAAACATCCAAAGGAAATGGGAACAGACAAGCCCTCTGGAAGCAGCTGTTATGTAACCCTTGCTGACCAAAATCTGATTCCCTCTCTATCAAAATACTGCCGTTTAAAGGTAGGTTAAATGAACATTTCTATTCAGAACTCTCCAGAGAGTTTGGAGCATTTTAATACCGAGTAGAATTTAATGAGTCTTTAGATATTCATAATGTCACTTTCTGCCCTTCATTGTTCTGTGCGTGAAATGTTTCCTGAGAAATGGACCTTAAAAGTAGGTCCAATAAGGACTTGGGTTCTCAAATGAAACAAACAACATCTGTGCCTCCTCGAAAATAATTGCTTGTATAGTTTTAATTGTCATATGGTAGCACACTAGGGCCGAAAATGAGGCAAAAAAAAAAAAAAAAGAAAGAAAAGAGAGAGAGAGAATATAGATTCTTGTAATCAAGTCTCCCAGCCTCAGGGAAAAAAGTCCCCTTGAACATCAGAAAAGAATGTTTCTGAAACGGGGATACAGAAGGGAAATGAGTGGGCGAGTGAGTGGGTTGGGCAAAGCGGGAGGAAGGACGGAGATCTGTGGAGCCCTGGGCCCTCTACCTTTCCATTTTCACACTGAGGACTTTCAGATGCGTTTCCTCCTTCATTTGTCACAAGGACTCCATGTGGCAGGAGCAATGTTTAACAAAGGAGGAAACGAAAAGTCAGATTATAAATAAATGACCAGCTTCACGCCATTAGTGTCAGGCGTAGAACTTTAAATTGTGGCTCCTCAGCCGCTCTGTACCCACACACTTTGCCATTAGCTCTGCAGGGCTTTTTGCAGCGTGGGAGCAGGGCACACGGCTTGTGGCTTCTGTCACACAACGTCGCTTGGGTTACGGAACTCAGAAGTGATGGTGTGTTAGTTCCGACTCTGGCCTTAACGGGCCTTGTGTGCCCGCCCCAATCGTCCTCTCGAACCTCTGCCATCGTGAGGAAGAGAATATGCTGGGGCTAGTTCCTGGACCCAAGAGGAGGAGGAGAGTCCCCTGGGCCCAAGAGGAGGAGGAGACACACATGAGCAGACAGTTTCCCCTCCCAACACGGCCTGGATCTCTAGACAGCGTCAGACGTGTGAATCTATCCAAGACCATCTAACCCTAGGTCAACCGACCTCCATGGCCACACTTACTGTTGGACGTCCGTGAAGTTCTATGGTGGTCCGTTATGCGCTGAGAACTTCACTTGTGCATTGTCTTGGAGGTAGGCTACTGGTTTTCAAGAGTTCATAAATGGAGTCCGGTCACCAGATCCATGTTTCCTGAGAAGTCTGAAATGGAAGCAGGTCAAAATGAGCAGGTTGTTGTGTGGTTCTACCCAAATGTGGTTTATTCCTAGTCCTCCAGTGAAACGTGTTCTACCACAGCGCCTTCCTTCCATGTCCGTACAAGGGCCAGCATTAAGAGCCTTTGGAGAACGTTTCGTCTCTACTTCTCATATCCAAGGAGTGCAAACTCTTTCTGGGGAATTCATGACGCAGGGTAGACCACCCTCCCTTGGGTGATTTTACCGCAAAACTGGTGCTGACCGTACCTGTCATGCTTTTGTTTAGCCGAATCAGTGAGACCCGTGTAGGCTTGGGATCCACGGCCAGCAGCTTTGTGAATTTAGTGGCTTCGTGGCTCACCTACAGGCATGTTTCATAACCTCTACAATCCCTCATCATGAAGAAAGCCAATAAATTTCCCCACGAGAGAAAGAATATAGATCAGCAATGAAGATCATGGACACACGAGCTGAAGGTGAGTCCTACAAATGCCCTAAGCTTCGTGATGCTGGGCAAAGCGTTGCCCAACTCTAGACCTCGCTTTTCTCATCTGTAAAATGGAGGGACCGGTCACCTCACGTGAGAAACACGCGGAGACACATTCGCACAATCCCTGGCACACGGACCAGACGAGTGTGCGGCTAACTCAGGACACGGGCCAGTGAGGGGTACTCCCATAGTCAGAGGTCACCCTTCCGTGGGTGGCCTTTTCTGCTGCCAGTACAGCAGAGTCAGTGAGGTTTCGCTCTGAGAATTCTTTATTCGTGCTAAATCTCAGCCAACTTGCATCCCTCGTGTTTATGGTCATCTCCCCAGTCACCAAAGAGACAGCTAGGCCTAGAATATGCAAGCGTCATTAACTGTGGACTCAACATACTTGGGAATGGTGAACGTACACATCACACATTTGCACTTCACAAATTAAAATCACATTTGATTATCTTCAGGTTCCAGATTTTTTTGTGCAAAAAAAGATTTTTTTTTTCTTCCAGTAATTGGCTCAGATAAGAATGAAAACATCCACATAAATTCTTTTAGTTGAATGTTCCCTTTCTTCGGTCTCCCTCCCTCTCTCTCTCCCTCTCTCTCTCTCTGTCCTTTCCTCTCTCCCTGTGACCCTCTCTTCCTCCCTCCTTCTCACTTTCTTCTTCCCTCCCTCCTTCTTACTCTCTCCCTCCCTCTCTCACTGTGTCCCTCCCTTCTTCCCTCCCTCCTGTCGTCCCTCTTTCTCTCTCCCTTCCTCCTTCCCCATCCCCACTCTCTCTCTCATAACTGCACAGTAAAGAGTGACGAGGAATCTGAAACTAAATGAAATTAAACTCAAATTCCACTACAGATCACAAAAACAGTCTATACATGTAATGTTTTCCATTTAAAGCTAGAAGCTGAAAAATAGTTTAATAACCAAGAAATCGAGAGAAGTCAGGGCTCAACACATGCTCGCATGGCGTACCCCCACTCCTTCATTATCTCTGTCCCTTCGCATCAGGGAAGCAGTTAGACTTCCAAGGAAGAAACACAAGAGTTAAGTGAAGAACGAGGTGAAAGGAGCTAATAAATTCATTTCACTTAGTAGATTTCCAGCTGGTAGGTCCTTTTTAATGGGTAGAGGGAAAGGAGAGAAAAGTCAGGCTGAGTGACTCATCAGATCCCACAACGTGGGAGAATTAGATTTAAGTGAAAAAGGATGTTTCCTAGGAAACTACATGATCTGCTTGTGGAACATCAAACAAGTGCAATTTCCTAACAACAACCGCGACTAAATTGATCTACCTCAGACAGCTTTATCAGTAGGGGGGAGATTAGCTGCCTTTTGTGTTTTCTTAGTTACTATCATCAAATTGTCGATTATGTGACAGCTTCAGAGGCTGCATTTCTGACCTTCCGTAAGGACAGCTATGGTATTTGCTGTTATGCAATCGGCAAATAGTTTTCTCTATTTCCCATCCCTTTCCCATCTCCCCCCAAACCCTTGCAACATATGCCTCTTCATCAGCCCTCGGTAACTTCAGTCGAAGCTTCTAATACCTTCTGCAGCAAACCACAAGATTCAGTCATTAGAACCACTAAAAATATCCTTCCAGCTTTAGTCATCCAGGGATCTAAATTAACTTACTCTCTTTTAACCATGACAGCGAAGAATCTGTAATTCACACTAATAGGGCAGGGGAGGTTGGTCTGGATGAGAAAATGGAGAAAATGGTCTGAAAATAAGTGGGAGACATTTTTTTAAAAAATAGTGTATTATCACAAGCACATAGAGTATTTAACTCAAATATGTTAACCACACAGAGTCTATTTGAAATCTTTAGTTCAAAACAGGATTCTAATTAGCATACTAATTGTTCGGAAAGCAGAGCCTTGCCATTCAAAGACGTCGATTATTCATAAGATTCTGAAGAGTTTTCTGGAATAACAGACTTGATTCCTGTGGCTCGGAGAAGAGACTCACTTTGCCCTCACCACCTCACCACAGCTGGGAGAGCTTTCATGATCCCTGCTATTGTCTCATGCCAGTTGTCACTGTGATAACAACGGCAGTTACAACTTAACCCACTGATCCCTTCAATGAAAATTAATTTCACATCCGATATAAGCTAGACACCATTCTACTTGTGAGTACTAAGGCAGCTAAGACCCCCTCCCAGAATCACCCTCTAGGAGAAGGAGAGACAAGGAAAAAGTTCAGTAAACACATTAAACTTCTACATGGAAAATAAAATTGAGTTATCTGACGGAGTGATTGGCGTAAGGATTTACTTGGGATCCATTCCTCTCAACCTACCTGAGATCCTTATCTTAGGGAACCCGGGGATCCCCCTGCCCCAATCTGTTTTGGGCCAAAACGTTTGTACAATACAACATAAATAATTTACCAGAAGAATAAGATGACAATGCAGGCCCAGTTTTTGTCATGATCCTATTCAATAGGCATAAAATGACTTCATCAAATGGCTATAGAATTTTCTGAATGCTTACTCGCAATTACTACTCTTACCTAAATCATAGGCCGGTAACAAACAGATTGCAGGGGTCCCTGCCCTCACACCACACTTGGAGAATAACTTACACCCTCTCTAGTCAGGGCAGCTGGCTCTGGAGCTCCAAACACTGTCTCATGTGGGAAATTATATGGTCGCCTGCCATAGTACAGGCAGGCTTTTGTTTGTTTGTTTATTTATTCTTGAGAGAGAGAAAGTGAGTGCACAAACAGGGGAAGGGCAGACAGAGAGGGAGACACAGAATCCGAAGCAGGCTCCAGGCTCCAAGCTGTCAGCACAGAGCCCGTCGTGGGGCTCGAACTCACGAACCGCAGGATCATGACCTGAGCTGAAGTCGGATGCTTGACCGACTGAGCACCCCAGGCGCCCCACGGTAGGCCCTTAATAGACGTCGGTCAATTAGCAATGGTTTAGTTAGGGACTCTAGATTTTTATACTTCAAGGGTCTAAATTGTTTTTTTGCATCCAGTCTAAATATCTAGCCATCTGCATTTTGATTATTGTTTCTTAGGCAAAAATATGTTTAGAAGCCCAGCTAACCATCTTCCAAATGAATTGTTGGAGACCATTTGTTTACTGTAGCTACTATAACTGAGTGATTTCCCCTGCACCAGGTAATATGGTGAGCACTTTACACGTATAATCTCATTTTGATTTTCAAATGCCCCTAAAAGACGAAGCTATTATTATCCTCCTGTACATCAGGAAATGAACATTTTTACACGCGTGCCTAGAGGTGTCGTTTCCCTCCAACATTTTATTGGAGTGTGTAATTATATTCCAAAGATGAACATCTGACATTCTCAATTTGTCAGTTATCAAGCCCATTAAAAGTCCTTTTGCTGTGTGTGAAACAGTGTCATGGAAAGTCTAGGGAACGGGAAGAAGTTTTGTCCCTCTTCAGGCGTGGTGAAAGACCCAGGAGGAAACTCAAGTCCAGACACCGGGCAGGTAATACAAAGCTTTTACCTAGAGTTTAGGGAGGTGACAGAGCATGTGCGTTGATTCAGGGAAGGCTCTTCTCTGGTTCTATTTACTCACTTACCTATTCCCTTTTATTGCCACCATGCTTCTTTTCCCAACTCTTCTTGGGCACGTTCTAATGTGTCCAACATTCATCCTTTTATTTGTGTATATTCTTAATTTACATCAACAGTATTGGCTTGTGAATGTCCGTCACCTTTTTTTCCCCTTCTGGCACCCCATTTTGAGACCTAACTAGGCTGCCGTGTGTGAAGTTAATATCTCACTGCCAACCGCTGTGGACCCACCTCATTTTGCTTAACCAATATTGCAGAAATGGGCACTTTCACAAGCACCGCACAGACCAGCCTCACCTACAGCTCCTTCCAGTCCTTTGTGAGAATATATGTATGGACATACTTCAAAGGTACCGGCATACCTTAATTGTGGGTTTGGTTTCGGATCATCTCAATAAGGCAGGTCAATTTTTTTTTGATTTCCCAATGTACATAAAAGTTATATTTACACTATAGTCTATTGCGTGCGATAATGTTATGTTTAAAAAATATAAGTACCTTCATTTTAAAAATGCTTTATGGCTAAAAAGTGGTAACCATCACCTGAGCTTTCAGTGAATCGTAATCTTTTTTGCTGGTGGAGGGTCTTACGTTGATGTTGATGGCGACTGACTAATCAGACTAGTGGTTGCTGAAGGTTGGGGTGGCTGGGGCGATTTCTTAAAATAAGAAGCAATGACATTTGTGGCCTCAGTTGACTCTTCCTTTCATGAAGGATTTCTTTGTGGCAGGAGGCGCTGTTTGATAGCATTTTACCCACAGGAGAACTTCTTTCAAGATTGGACTCGATGCGTTCCAACCCTGTGGCTGCTTTATCGATGAAGTTTATGTAATATTCTAAATCCTTCACTGTCATCTCAACCGTCTTCACAGCATCTCCACCGGGAGTAGCTTCCATCCCAAGAAACCACCTTCTTTGCTCATCGATAAGAAGCAACTCCTTATCATGAGTTTCATCATGAGATTGCCAGTAATTCGGGCACACCTTCAGCCTCCACTTCTAATTCTAGTTCTCTTACTCTTTCTACCACAACCGCAGGCCATCCGTGAATGTGTTAGCAACTTCTTCCAAATTCCTGTTTATGTTAGCATTTCTACCTCTTCCCATGAATCGCAGATTTCTTTGTGGCATCTAGAATAGTGAGACCTTTCAAGAATGTTTTCAACTTCCTTTGCCCGGATTCTTTACAGGAATCATCATCTACGGCAGCTATAGCCTTATGAAATGTGTTCTTCAATAGTAAGACTTGAAAGTCAAAATTCCTTCTTAATCCATGGGCTAGAGAATGGATATTGTGATAGGAGGCATGAAAACACCTCCAGCAGAACTCCTGGGTAACCAGGCGCATTGTCAAAGAGCAGCGATATTTTGAAAGCAATCTGTTTTTCTGAGTGGGAGGTCTCAAAGGGGGCTTAAGAGATTTAGTAAACCATGTTGCAAACAGCTGTGCTCTCATCCAGACTTTGTTGTTCCATTTCTAGAGTACAGAGTAAATTTCGCATAATTTTCAAGGGCTCTGGGATTTTCAGAATGGTAAACGAGCTTTGGTTTCAGCTTAAAGTCACCAGCTGCATTAGCCCACAACAAGAGAGTCACCCGGTCCTTTGGAGCCAGGCACTGACTTCTCCTCTCCAGCTATGAAAACCCTAGATGGCATCTTTTCCCAATAGAAGGCTTTTCTTTTTTTTTTTTTATTTTTTTTTTCAACGTTTTTATTTATTTTTTTGGGACAGACAGAGACAGAGCATGAACGGGGGAGGGGCAGAGAGAGAGGGAGACACAGAATCGGAAACAGGCTCCAGGCTCCGAGCCATCAGCCCAGAGCCTGACGCGGGGCTCGAACTCACAGACCTTGAGATCGTGACCTGGCTGAAGTCGGACGCTTAACCGACTGCGCCACCCAGGCGCCCCAGAAGGCTTTTCCATCTACATTAAAAACTTGTTTATGAAGGCCACCTTCTTGAATTACCTTTGCTACATCTCTGCATTGCTTTCTGCAGCTTCCACATCAGCACTTGCCGCTTCACCTTGCACTTGATGTCATGAACTCAGCTTCCTCTTTCCCTAAATGTCAAGAACCACTTTCTGCTAACTTCAGATTTTTCTTCTGCAGCTTTCTCAATTCTCTTGGCCTTCACAGACTTGAAGAGAGTGTTGGCCTTGATCGGATTAGGCTTTGCCTTAAAGGAGTGCTACGGCTGCTCTGACCTCTCCCGACCCTTAAAACTTGTCCCCCATCAGCAATAAAGCTGTTCGGCTTACTTGTCACTCAGGGCTCACTGGAGCACTTTGAATTTACTTCGAGAACTTCTCCTTTGCAAGAAGCCTAGCTTTCGGCCTATCTCAACGTTCAATGTGCCTTCCTCACTAGGCGTGATCATTTCCATCTTTTGATTTTAAAATGAAAGGCATGTTGGGGCACCTGGGTGGCTCAGTCAGTTAAGCGTCCAACTCTTAATTTCAGCTCAGGTCATGATCTCACAGTTTGTGAGACACGGAGGGATTGAGCCCCATGTCGGGCTCTGTGCTGATGGCACAGAGCCTGCTTGGGATTCTCTCCTTCTCTCTCTCTGCCCTTCCCTCACGTGCGTACTCTCTCTCTCTCTCTCCGTCTTTCAGAATAAATACATAAAACTTTCAAAACAAAATGAAATGAGAGACATGTGACTCCTCTTTTCACTTGAACACATAAGAGACCGTTGTACGATTATTAGTTGACCTTATTTCAATGTTACTGCGTAAAACTACAATAATAACATCAAAGATCACTAGTTTCTGATCATCCAGATATAGCAAATAAAATAATAATGAAAAAGCCTGAAATAGTGTGAGAATTACCAAACTCTGACACAGAGACGTGAAGCAGCGAATGCTGTTGGAAAAACGGCACAGCCAGACTTGCCCGAGACAGCGTTGCCATAAGCTTCAATCTGTAAACAACAACAACAACAAATACACAAAACGCGCGTAATATCTACAAAGCACAATAAAATGAGGTGTGCATATGCGTATACAAAGACACACACCCAGGAGCAAAAAGGCTGGAGCAGAGGTTGTACGTCCATGGAATGCACAAGTCTAGATGGATTATTCCCCAGAATGACCACACAACATCCCTAACTCCCCCCAGCAGAGCGTGAAAATTCTAGAACTCCACATTCTACATAAAACAGCCGTGCTAACTATAGTCATCATGTTGTACATTACAGCCCTAGTAATTATTTCTCCTTCTTTTTTTTATTTTTTTAATGTTTCTTTATTTTCGTGAGAGAGATAGACAGAGACAGAGCGTGAGCAGGGGAGAAACAGAGAGAGAGAAGGAGACACAGAATCCAAAGCAGGCTCCAGACTCCCAGCCGCCAGCACAGAGCCCAACGCAGGGCTCCAACCCACAAACCGCGAGATCATGACCTGAGCCAAAGTCAGACGCTTAACCAACTGAGCCACCCAGGCGCCCCAGTAACTGTTTCTTACAATTAGAAGTTTGTAACTTTTAACCACCTTCCTCCAACTCCCCCTCCCCCCACCCTCTGAGACCTCTAGTTACCACAAATCTGATCTCTTTCTAGGAGTTAGTTTTTTAGACTCCACATAGAGGTGAGATCACACAATATAGCATTTGTCTTTCTCTATCAGACTTATTTTCCTTAGCATAATGCCTTCAAGATCCATCCATGCTGTAGCAAATGGTAGGATTTCCTTATTTTTATGGCTGAATAATATTCCACATATATAATACTAGACAGATAGATGAAGGACACACCCACACCTTAATTTCTTATTCATTTATTTATTTATGAACACTAGGGTTTTTTCATGTCTTGTCTATTGTAAATACTACTACTGTGAACATGGGATCGCGGACACCTTTGTGAGTTAGTGTTCACATTTCCTTTGGACATATTCCCAAAAGTGAGATTGCCGGGTCCCATGGTAGTTCTACTTTTCAGTTTTTGGAGAGCCCTTCATACTGTTTCCCCTACTCTTTTCCATTTATTGTCCCACCAATGACACATCAAGGCATTTTTATTTGGTAAGCTCCCTCCTGCTCTCCGCATTATCCTCATTTCTTCCTTCTTCTTTTTATTTTTTGGTTTAGTCTCTGACTGTGATGCCAGGCTTTCCTCAACTGTTGGTGGTTCTGCCTTAGTGTTTATATAGTAAGACACTGGCCAGCCACCGCTGGATGAGGGCATGGCTGTCCAGGGGGTGGCATCGCTGGTTGGTAACTGGGCTCCCCCATTTTCAGCAGAGTCCACAACTTTCCTCAACTCCAGGTCTGTTTCTCTTGGACTTGTTAATTTCTCCAGAGAGAAATTCTCTCTCGATCAGGGATATAAATTGGCTTTCCTGAATCTCTGACTTTCATTTTATCCCCATAATTTCATGCTGTGCCTTCACACCCATATGGATATTGGATTCCCCAAGAGCAAAGTCCCTCTGCTTTTAAAATAAGGTTCTGGTCCTTTGAGGGAATAGAAGAAGCAGTTGAGCAAGATGGGGGAAGCGATCTGAAGTACGCATTTCTTATACAGACTTTCTGTCAGTCATCCCCATTAGTCTCATGTACTCCCCAACTTTTGGAGGTTCTTGAAGCCCCCAGTCACTAGGGTATGTGTGTATACATGTGGTGGGAGGAGGGGGGAAGGTTCTGTATTTTGAGGAGACTTTCCACCCTGTGAAGTTAGGTATCCATTTTCCCAGGTCTGTTAAGTCCATTATTCCTCACCTATCTGCTCTCGAGTGCCTTGGATTTTACGGCTCTCATTCCCTCTCCCGTATTTTTTACCACAAATTGTTTCCAGTTTATTTCATCCCTTTGCTGTCATTTTTGTGAGATTTCAGGAAAGTGTAGAATTAAAACGCCCATGTTCCATCCACTTGCATCATTAGCAAGAAAAAGAATTACAGGTGTTGTTTTTTAACAGATTTACAACACATCCTTTGATAGAGTTCATGGTCACTGTGCCTGTATTTCCTTCTCCAGAGACAGTCTTTATAAGTGAAAAAGAAAATGTGGTGATAAAAAATATCGTCTTCTTAGGGAGTCTGGCTGGCTCAGTCGGAAGAGCGTGCAACTCTTGATCTCAGGATTATGGGTTTGCGCCCCATGTTGGGTGTAGAGATTACTTAAATAAATAAAGCTTTAACATTTATAGACACAATCTTCTCTAAAACTGTTGAATTGTGCCCCCCTAAAAAAGATATGGTAAAGTTCTAATGCCTAGTCCTTCAGAATGTGACCTTATTTGGAAATAGGGTTGTCACAGATGACATTCACTGCCCATGAGGTTATATTGGAGTAGGGTAGGTCCCTAATCCAACGTGACCTTATATGAAGATGACCGTGCGAAGACAAGAGACACAGGAAGAATGTGTGAAGAGGGAGGCAGATATTGGAGTGATGCCTCTCCAAGTCAAGGAATGCCAAAGATTGCCAGCCATCATCAGAAACGAGAAAAGAGGCACAGAACAAATTTCCCCTCAGAGTTCTCAGAAGAAACCAAACCATACCAACACCCAATCTGGAGTAATTTTGTTATGACAAGGCTAAGAGACTAATACAGATGTCTGTACCGAGAAATGGGATGCTACTGTAACAAATACCTAAAAATGTGGAAATGGCTTTGAAATTCGGTAGTGGTATAAGTTGGAAGAATTCTGTGGTGCATGATAGAAAAAGCCTGTATCGGGGCACCTGGGTGGCTCAGTCGGTTAAGCATCTGACTTCGACTCAGGTCATGATCTCCCAGTTCGTGGGTTCGAGCCCCGCATCGGGCTCTGTGCTGACAGCCTGGAGCCTAGAGCCTGCTTCAGATTCTGTGTCTCCCTCTCTCTCTACCCCTCCCCCGCTCATGCTCTGTCTCTTGAAAATAAATAAAACATTAAAAAAAATTTTTAGAAGAAAAAGCCTATATTGCCTTGAAGACATTGTTGATAGAAATATGGACTGAAGATGGTCCTGGTGAGGTCTCCGATGAAAATAATGAACATCTTAGTGGATGTCAGAGGAACGACAACCCTTGTCATAGTTTCAGAGAACTTGATTGCATTATACTCAGCTGTTTGTTTTGTTTTGTTTTAAATAAATCTTATAAAGGGGGCACCTGGGTGGCTCAGTCGGTTAGGCGACTGACTTCAGCTCAGGTCATGATCTCGCAGTCCGTGAGTTCGAGCCCCGCGTCAGGCTCTGTGCTCACAGCTCAGAGCCTGGAGCCTGTTTCAGATTCTGTGTCTTCCTCTCTCTCTGACCTTCCCCCATTCATGCTCTGTCTCTCTCTGTCTCTAAAATGAATAAACGTTAAAAAAAAATAAAAATAAATAAATAAATCTTATAAGGGATGACTTTGGATACTTAACTGCAGAGATTTCCAATCAGACTGGCAAGATCAAACTGGTTTCTCCTTGCTGTTTGTAATAAAATGCTGTTTGAGGAAAAATATAAATAGAAGGAAGAAATGTTAAGTGGAAAGGAAACAGGGCTTAATGACTTGGGATATCCAGATAGGATACTCTGAAAATAGGGCCAAGCTTGTGGTTGGGCAACAATTTGCTACAGAGTTTAGGTACGGGACTCACTGATTCAATGCCACATCTCAGCAGTAACTGGACATAAAATGTGGTTCTCTGAGAAGGAACTGTGGAGAGCCCTTGTCTAGGGTTGTGATCCCTTAAATGCCCACAGAATACCAAGAAGGTTTTGAAAATTTTCTACGAGCAGAAACACCGCATGCCTGGACTGAGAAGGACAAAGATAGGATGAAGTGAAAGGAAGAATAACTCTCAAGACAGAGTCAGATTCCGAGGCTTGAGGCAAGGGGGCCTCCTAGTCTCCAGAGGGTAGGGTTGCCACCCAGCACCAAAGGGAGTAGGGCCACCCCCTCAAGACCAGGGGACAGAGTGTCAAGTCTGAAAATTATCCTTAGGCCTTAGAATTTGTCCTGCTGGATTGAAAACATGCTTTAGACCAGTGATGCCTTCCTTTCCTTCTCATCTCAACCTTTTGGAACAGGAATGCTCATCCTACACCTGTCCCACAACTGTGTCTTGTAAGCGGACATCATTTTCTGTTTCGCAGGTTCAGAAATTGAGCGAAATTTTGCCTCAGGACGGACCACAGCCAGTCTCACCCACATCTGATTTAGATAATTTAGAAGGTGACATTTGGCCTTTTGGGACTGATTATATAAAGATGAGATATGGAGCTTAGAGTTTATGCTGAACTAGGTTACGACTTTAGGGGAGGGGCGCCTGGGTGGCTCGGTTGGTTAATTGTCCGACTTCAGATCCGGTCATGATCTCCCAGTTTGTGGGTTCGAGCCCCACATCGGGCTCTGGGCTGACATCTCAGAGCCTGGAGCCTGCTTCGGATCCTGTGTCTCCCTCTCTCTCTGCCCCATCCCCACTCATGCTCTGTCTCTCTCTGTCTTAAAAATAAATTTTACAAAAATTTTAAAAAGACTTTAGGGGCTATTGGAACAGGATGAATTTATTTTGTATGTGAGAGGGACATGAATCACTGTGGGCTAGAGAGCAGACTATTTGGGGTTGAATTGTGTTCCTCCAAAAGGATATGTTGAAATCCTAACTAACCTCTAGTTATCTTAAAATAGGACCTTATTTGAAAGTAGGATCATTGCAGATATGATAAGTTAAGTTCAAATGCAGGTGAAGCGAGGCAAAGACTGGAATGATGCATCTACAAGCCAAGGAACACTGAGGATTGCTAGATGTCATCAGAAGACAGGAGAAAGGCATGCAGATTCTTCCTGAAATCCCTCAGGAGGAATTAACTACTAACAATTTGAATTTGGAATTCTAGCTTCCAGAATTGTGAGACAATGCACTTCTGTTGTTTCAAGGCACATGGTCTGTGGTACTTTTTTATGGTTGCCCTAAAAACACCCATGTTTCACCCACTTACATACCATTTAGCAAGAAAAGAAATTTCAGTTCTTTGTTTTTCTTCAATTGATTTTAGAATATATCCTTAGATACAGTTGAAAGTCAATATGCATGTCTTTCTTCTCCTTAGACAGTTTTTTGCAAATGGAAAAAAACCTGTGATAAAAAATATATACACTTTCCTCCCCTTCAAACAGTACACATGAAGGATAGAATATGTTTTTCCTCATAATTTACAATGAAATCAAAATGACTACAAGCATCAGATATTAACGTTATAGAGTTGGCATATATTTCAAAAGAAAAGGCAAAATAAGACTGATAGAAATACAACAGAAGTGAGAAATTTTATACAGCTCTGATTGTAGGGTTTTTCCAATATTATATTTTATTTTTCCCAGCTTTATTGAGATATAATTGACATATTAACAGTTTAAGGTTAATTGGATACACTTACATATTGCAAAATCATTACCACAATTGCATTAACTAATACTGGCAATACATCACATAATTACCATTTCTTCTTTGTGGTGAGAAAATTTAAGATCTACTCTCTTAACCACTTTCAGGTATGGAATACAATATTAACTATGCTATACATTAGCTCAAAATATACTCATCTTAAACAGGAAGTTTACATTCTTTGACCAACATTTCCCCAACTCCCCAGGACCTGGTAAACACCATTCTAGTCTCTGTTTCTGAGTTCAACTTTTTTAGATTCCCATATAAGTGATATCACACAGTACTTGTCTATGTCTTTCTCTGTTTTCATTTAATATAACACCCTGTAAATTTAGTTTGTTCATCCATGTTGTTGCAAATGGCAGGATATACATGTATATATATATGTACGTGTATATATAATATACATCTAATATCTATATATAGACAGATTATCTATAGATATTATAGATATAGATATATTAGATATCTATATATCGAATATACATGTGTATATATATATATATTAGATATTATATATATATACCATTAATAGACACTTAGGTCATTCCCTCATCTGGGCCATTGTGAATAATATTGCAATTAACATGAGGATATAGATATCTATTTGAGATCCTGTTTTCATTTCCTTTGGATATATACCCAGCAGTGGGATTGCTGGATCATACGGTAGATCTATTTTAAGTTTCTTTGGAAACCTCCATACTGTTTTCCATACTGGCTGTACCAATTTACATTTCCACCCAACAGTGCAAAAGAGTTCACTTTTCTCCTCATCCTCACCAATAATTCATTTCCTATCTTTTTGATGGCAGCCCTTGGAAAAGGTGTAAGGTGATATCTCACTGTGGCTTTCATTTGCATTTTCCTTATGGTTAGTGATGCTGATGTACCTTTTTATGTACCGTATGTACATTTGTATGTTTTCTTTGAAAAATTATATATTGACTTCCTCTGCCCAGTTTTTAATTGGAGTTTTTGGGGTCTTTTGCTATTGAGTTGTATAAATGCTTTACATTTTCTTGGATGTTCATTCTTACCAAATGCATGTTTTGCGAATATTTACTCCCATGATGCTGGTTACATTCTCGTTTTATTGATGCATTCCTTCCTGTGCAGAAGCTTTTTAATTTGTTGTAGTCTAACTTGTCTATTTTTGCTTTTGTTACTTTTGCTTTTGGCGCCAAATCTAAAAAATGCATTGCCAAGACCAACGTCAAGGAGCTTACCCACTATGTTTTCTTCTAGTAGTCTTATGGTTTCAGGTCTTACATTCAAGTCTTAAAGCATATAAGATAGAGATCCACTTTCATTTTTTTCCACACGGCTATTGTTTTCTGAACACCATGTATTGAAGAAACTGTCCTTTCCTCATTGTACATTCTTAGCTCCTTTGTCATAAATTAATTAATCACATATACATGGTTTTATTTCTGGGATCTCTACTGTGTTTCAACAGTTGATCTACGTATATATATATTTTTAAGTGTATTTATTTATTTTGAGAGAGAGAACATGTGCATGCATGTGGGGGAGGAACATAAAAAGAGGGAGAGAGAATCCCAAGCAGTTCTGCGCTGTTGGCATGGAGCCCAATGCAAGGCTTTGTCTCACACACCATGAGATAATGACCTGAGCCAAAATCAAGAGGCAGACACTTAACTGAGCCACCCAGGGTCCCCTTGATTACTAAAGCTTTGTAATGTAGTTCGAAATCAGCTAGTGTGATGTCTCCAGCTTTGTTCTTCTTTATCAAGATTGCTTTGGCTATTCGGAGTCTTTTGTGGCCCCATACAAATTTTAGGATTATTTTCTTCTATCTGTTAAAAAAAAAATGTCATTAGAATGTTGATAGGGACTGCACTAAAGTTACAGACTGCTTAAGGTAATGTGAACACTTTAGCAATGTTAATTTCTCCAATCCAGGAGCACTCAATATCTTTCATTTATGTGTATCTTCAATTTCTTTCACCAATGTCTTATAGTTGTTCAAATTTTTCTCCTCCTTGGTTACATTTATCACCAAGTATTTTATTCATTTATAAATGGGATTGCTTTCTTTATTTCTCTTTCTGATAGTTCATTGTTAAGAGTATAGAAATACAACTGAGTTTTGTATGTTGATTTTGTATGCTGCAATTTTGTATCCTGATTTTGTATCCTGCAAGTACATACGAGTATTTCGTGTTTTTAGATTTTTTTATTTCATCATAATTCAGTCTTTGTAGGTTGTATGTTTCTAACAATTTATCCATTTCTTATAAGTTGTGCAATATGTTGGCATGTCATGTTCATAGTACTTCCTTATAATCCTAAATCCTTATGTGTTATCAATTTTAATGTCTCATCTTCATTTTTAACCTTAGTTATTTGAGTCCTTTTTTTTTTCCTGGTGAGTCTAGGTAAAGGTTTGTCTACTGTGTTTATCTTAAAAATCAAAAACAAAAACAAAACAAAAATTCAGGTTCGTTGATCTTTTCTACCACCCTTTTAGTCTCTATTCACTTGTTTCCACTCTGATATGTTATTTTCTTCCTTCTGTTATTTTGGGCTAACTTTGTTCTTATTTTTCAAGTCCCTTTGGGGTGTAAAGTTAACTTGTTTATTTGAGATCTGCCTTTTTCTTACTGTAGGCATTTATCACTATAAACATCCCTCTTAGAACTGCTTTTGCTGCACTCAGTAAGTATTGGTATGTTATATTTCCATTTTATTAACCTCAAGATTTTTTTATTTGTTTTTGACTTCTTCATTGACCCACTGGATGTTTGAGAGTGTGTTATTTAATCTGCATATATTTGTAAATTTTCCAGTTTTCTTCTAATTGATTTCCACTTTTACACTATTGTGGTTCAGAAAAAAAAATGTTTGACATGGTCTGAATCTCCTTAAATGTACTGACTTGTTTTGTAATCTATTTTGGATATTTTTCCATATGTACGTGAGAAGAATATGTATTCTGCTGCTGTTGGATGGAATGTTCTGTAAATATCCATTATGTCCCTGTAGTCTAACATGTACTTGAAGTCCAATGTTCCCATATTGATTTTCTGTCTGGATGATCTATGCATTATTAAAAGTGAAGCATCGAAGTCCCCTATTATTATTGTATTGCTGTATCTCCCTCCATGTTCTTTTTCAAGTGTTTATAGCACATTTATCAATGTTTTAAATATGTTAAGCAACAAGATATTTTCTTCAATATGCAACAAAACATAGTGTTATTACAGATAATTTTATCTGACCCCGTATCAATTATCTATTTTTGCAGTAATGCAGCATTACAACAAACCATAACATTTCAGCATCGTGCAACAATAAACATTTATTTAGCTAATGCCTTTCTGGTTTGGTTATGGGTCAGCTTAGCTGGGTTGGCCTCATTAATGGTTCTACTAATCTCAGCCGGGCTGAGATGCTGGTTGGCAGGCAAACATTTGATTGATGTGGAAGGGTGTAACTGGGGCCACTCAACGATCCAGCTCTGTTTTAGATCTCGCTCATTTTCCTCCTGGGGTTAGTGCTGACCCAAACACATTCCTCTCACAGCAACAACAGAAATACAAGAAGACAGGTAGAGATACACAAGGCTGCTTAAGGCCTAGGCTTGGAACTGACACACTGTATTTCAATCTCCCCAAGACGTTATAGGACGAAGTCTAAAGTCAAGAGAGAGTGAAATATATGATACTCGTTGAGCGAAAGGCACTGCAAAGTTAGTTGGCAAAACACATGGAAGCAAAAAGAAGTGAGGAATTGGGGCCACTGATGCAGCAGTCTACTATGGTTGACAACGGGATTTAAAAAATTACTCATACTACTCGATGGCAAAAAAAAATTAAAAAAATATATAGCTAAAACTTCGGCAGAGGATATCACCTCACACCTGTTAGAAGGGCTAGTATCAAAAAAGACAAGAAATAACAAGTGTTGGTGAGGCTCTGGAGAAAAGGGAACAACTGTGGTGGGAATGGAAGTTAGTGCAGCTGCGGTGGAAAACAGTAGGGATATTCATCAAAAGAGTTAAAAATAAAGCTACTATGGGATCCTGCAATTCCACTTCCGGGTATTTACTCAAAGAATATGAAAATGTTAACTGAAAAGGATAAGCGCAGCCCCCCCCGTTCACTGCAATATTATTTACAATAGCCAAGAAACAGACACAACCTCAGTGTCTATCAGTAAATGGATCCGTAAGGAAAATGTGAGATACAGATATGATGGGATATTATTCAACCCTCAAAAAGAATGAAATCTTGCCATTTGCAACAACATACCGAAAAGGCAGGTGTCATGCTAAGTGAAATAAGTCAGAGGAAGACTCGTACCAGATGATCTCCCTTGTATGTAGAATTGAAAAAAAAAAAAAAAAAGCTTATAGAGTCAGAAGACAGATTGGTAATTGACAGAAGGTAGGGAAGAGATGAAATGGGTGAAGGGAATCAAAAGGTAGAAACTTCCAGTTAGAAAATAAGAAAGTCACGGGGAGGTAACATACAGCATGGCGGCCACAGTTGATATTGCTCTATTGCACCTTTGGAACTTGCTCAGAGAGTAAATCTTAAAAGTTCTCATAAGGAGGGGGGCCTGGGTGGCTCAGTCGGTTGAACGTCGGACTTCAGCTCAGGTCATGATCTCGCGGTCCGTGAGTTCGAGCCCTGCGTCGGGCTCTGGGCTGATGGCTCGGAGCCTGGAGCCTGCTTCCGATTCTGTGTCTCCCTCTCTCTCTGCCCCTCCCCCGTTCATGCTCTGTCTCTCTCTGTCTCAAAAATAAATAAAACGTTAAAAAAAAATTTTTAAAAAAAGTTCTCATAAGGAAAAATAAAATGTAACTACGTATGGTGCCCGATGTTAACAAGATTTATTGTGGTGATCATTTTGCAACATATACAAATATCGAGTCATTATGCTGTAAACCTGACACTAATATATCTACATCAATTATACTTCAGGAAAGAATTAGTGACAAACAACAGACTAATCTTACCAAATGTAGCATCAGTGTGCACATTGCCCCAGTGAATCTATCCACCCGTCCTTCCATCCCTACACTCCCACCAAACGATAAGATGGACGCTTATCTAAACTTAATTAGTTAAATTTGTTTCACAAACAAACAACAAAGCAGTATAGAAAAATGTATATATGGCATAACGATTTGGGGGTTGTACTGAATATGTTTCTTTTATATAATATAGCCTCTGAATTAAATTGACAGGAAGATACCAGGAGAGGTTCAGGTGTATGGGTAATATGATAAAATGCTGTGAAGAAAGATTTTCAGAACACGCTTTCATGATGTTTTGCTAGTAAATATAAAAATCATCTTCCAATTGTTATGATAATACCCTGTGTATTCTTGTCCTTAGTTCCTTTCCCAGGCTTAGGAACTTAACATTTAGGAATAATTTTCACAAGGTTACCCATTCTAAGTGTGCCAGTAAATGTAATTATATTTATTTCAGAAGGCATAGTTAAATTTATGGAAGCAAAAACAACACTATTTTTATTTAGCACGATGGTAAATTTTAATAGAGAGTTTACTCTAGCAGTGCATAATGTGATGGCTGATATATTTAACATGATTATGATTTAATGTAAACCCAAGGGGATTCCTCAAGAACCCTTTTCCCTCCAGTGTTTCTGTTTGTAGTTTAGTGAGAGGGAACTGAATTAGAAATCAAAGGACGCGGGCAAATTCTCAGCCAGGAAGCAATGCCTCCCCTGGGCATCCACTGTTCAGGGATTGACCTTTATCATAGTACTTTCCAGAGTGTTCTGCATTTGCTGATTTATTCCTCCGCATTCCTACTGCACAGTTAGAGCTTTAATCTCAGAGCCTGGTTTATTTATCTTCTTAACAATAGGGCCCTAGCAAGGTGCTCAACATTTCTTTGTTAGGTGAGTGAGAAAACAAAATGCAAGCTGTTGAACTATGCTTTGGATTTGTTTCCTTGACGGGAAGGGAGCAGCTCAGAACTGTATTGTTTTATGTGTATTTATATGTGTGTTACATGCCAAAGGACAAAAGGGACTGTTCCGTCGACCTAGTTTGGCACATTTACCCTCACAGTCTGCTATTTCTATCATTTTTGACACCTAGAAGGCACAGACTGTATTTCATTTATCTTAGCATCTCCAGCTCTGAAAGTGATGAGGTTTTGAGGTGATGGGGGGGGGGGGTGTCGGGAACCAATGGCCAATAAAGAATTCTTGGGGCAAAAAGGTGATTTTTATTAAAGCACGGGGACAGGACCCTGGGCGGAAAGAGCTGCCCTGGGACCCTGAGGAGAGACTTAGATTATCTACTTGGGAGTTGGGAGAGGTAAGGCAAAGGGAAGTTTCCAAGGAGACTTTCATATGCTTAATAAGACTCCCAGGCTACTGGAGGCCTAGCTATTGTCAAGCTGAGGCTGTTTTTCCTTCTAGCAAAGCGTTAGCATTAGACGGTAGGAAGTTCCTGGAGAAATGTTTTACTCTGCCAGCCTCAAGTATCTGTCAATGGGCTGCAGGTTATAAGGAAATTTCATTCTACCTGCCATTTCCTTCTGCCTTTGTTCACTATGGAGGGAAGGGTGATGTTGGGGCTCCAGAAAACTGAATCTAAAGGTTTGGTGAGATTGACTTTTTCTTGTAATTTACTAAGATATTTGTAAACTGATAGAGACCCAAGTCCTGCAGGACTGTGCTCTCTCTCAGTGAACCATTTGTTCTTCCCCTTTTCCTTTGTTCTTGGGCAGCCAGGAGTGCCCCAGAAGTGTCACACATATCCCACCCGAGGTGGGGGAAGCGACTGTCAGCTTGCCTTAGGCTCCCTCATCAAAAGAGTGTCCACTTCAATAAAGTGATAACTGAATAAATGAACATCTAGAAGTAATAGATGCTGTTGGGGGGCCACTCACATCTCCTTGACCTGGTGAGTGAGCCCAGCCCCTACCAACTGCTGGTGTGGGCTGCTAATCAGCTGGCCTTTTCTCCAGGCGACTGCCCTTGGCATCCATGAGTCCCCTTGCCAAGGAGGAGATCCTTCCGCAGAGACAACCAGACTATAATGAATGACTGACCTGTCTCAAGATGGGGCCAAATCTACAGCGGACATCATGTTCCAGAGCTCACGTGGAATCAGCCAGAAGCTGGTTGCCAGTTCAGACCATATCCTTACTGACTGCCTTCACCTGGCCCTTCTCTCTTAACTCCCCTTCTCCTCAAAGCCCCTCCCAAAAAAAAAGAGTTTGCCCAAGAATATCTGTCCAGGAGGGGCACCTGGCTGGCTGAGTCGGTTAAGCAACTGACTCAGGTCAGGTCATGATCTCAGGGTTTGTGGGATTAAGCCCCCACTGTCAGCACAGAGCCCGCTTGGGATTCTCTCTCTCCCCCTCTATCTCTGCCCCTCCCCTGCTCGTGATCACTCACTCTCTCTCAAAATAAATAAATAAACTTAAAAAAAGTAATAAAAGAAAATCTGCCCTGGAACTAATCTAAGATATACCATTTCAACGCTATTTTTTCTTCTTTCTGTTAAACTTTAAAAATTGTTTTGGAATAATTGTATATTGCAGTTATAATAAGAAATAATGCAGAGACCACTTTCACTTCCAGCAAGTATGAGGAGATCCACGGAGCCTCTGCCCAGTGAAAGTGATGAAAAAATATTTTTAAAAAACATTTAAGTCTCTTAAAATGGCTCTATGGCTCCACAGCAAGTTAAGATACACTTATTCAAGGAAATCTACTAAAACTCTGTAAGCACTGTGAGAATCTGCACCGGAAAGAGAACTGTGCTCTCCTTCCACCCTCCCAGCTCAGTGAGATGGGAAACTTCACTCTGGACTGGGACAGCCCAGAGCACAGGGACCTCTCTCTGCAGCTCCCAGTCAGGGAGCTGTCTTTCTGGAAAGGGTGAATGTCAGCATTTCTCATCCTGCCTCAGGTACCCGTTGCTGAGGCTACGTTCTAGGTGAGGGCAGCCGAGGCGTGGAGACTCCCTTCTGCCCAAACCCCAGTCATTAAATGGAGTTCTACCTTGGGTATGTCGTTGCTGGGAATACCAGGGCCCTGATCGCCCTTGCCCCATCCCATGAGCTGGAGCGTCCACAGAGAGAGGCAAGCCAAAGAGATGTGAACTGCTGACACCCCATCCAAGGAGTGTCCATGTCCTGAAGCAGGGTTGTCACTCAGAGATACAGGTGCCATTTTCCCCACCTCGGTACCAGAGCCCCGGGACAGAGATATTTGAAGCCGAAGCAGCAGGTCATAGAACACAGTTCTAAATCCCTCCCCAAAGGAAATTACTGCATTTGCAACAGAGTGTGGAGAAGGTCAAGCCTACAGGTGCTCTTAAAAACTATGGAATTTGTGTTGGGAGACAGCAGGAGATTGACACATTCATTGATGATGGAGGCAGAACTGTAGGCCAGCTAGTTAGTGGGAGAGAAACAGGGAAAGAGAGAGGCTGGAGCCCTACCGGTGTCAGAAAAACTTCATCGTCCTGGAGAGCAGTTTTACACGTAGTCACCGCTGACACCCAAGTGCATTTGGCCTCACTGACTGGGTGATGATGAGTCTTCATCCCCATCAGGCCTCCTCTGTCCCCACACCAGCGGAGAAGGGGGGAGCACCTCTTTAGGGTTGGTCGGTGTGGAATCCAGGCTGCTCGGGCAGTGGGGAGCTCATTACCAGTCCAGGGAGGCTGAAGTGCCAGGCCCCTGCTTGGCGCTCATGGACATGAACCCATCTGGTGTTGGGGCACCTCACTACAGTTTCATGAGGATGAATGAAGGCTCCCCCCCCAGCCCTGCTGGCACGGGCAGGGGTGGGAGCCATAGCTTTGCCTACAGTGTGTGTGATGTAGAACCGTTGCTATAAAAAAGTGTTCTGTCTGGCTAAGATGCCCCTTTCCTAGTCCTTAGGCTTGAAAGGACAGGCTTTAGTTGGAGCTTTTGTGTGTGTGTGTGTGTGTGTGTGTGCGCGCGCGCGCGCCTGTTGGCCCTTCGAGTTTGTTGGCTTCTTCAGATGCAAGTCGGGGATATCGGGGGCCAAAAGAAAACTCAGCGAAATTGTCACCACATCGTTCCCCATGTCCCAAAGTGCCTCGCTGCTCTGCCTTCTTCTCTCCACCATTCGGTCTACTTATGTATGTTTTGCATATCAGGTCCAAGGCTTTTCGGTTGTACTTGGCAAGAAGAATAGAGAAAAGCATGCCCACTCCAGATTCCTGGAAGCTGAAGCCCCCCACTCAATAGTTTCTAAATCAAACTTCAACTGGTCTAAGTTGAAGTGTTCGTGATAAAAGAAAACCGTTAAGTGATGTGCGTCTTTCGGCCGTGAAAGATACTGCCAGTTATTAACATCGCTGATCTTTTCACGTCTTTGCTTTTCTCAGATTATGAAATCCTATTGAGAACGTTTGCCTACGGCAACACAGTCCTTGCTGAGGATTTTGACATTTCCTTCTTTCCCCTCCTCTCATCCTACAAAGTAGATCATACTAAAATTTTCCATAGAATGGACAAACAAAAGACCAAATCTCTGTTGGGTAGACAGCAGGAAGCAGGCACTATATTGAGTAGCAGAGCTGTCTAAAGAATTTATTTTACAAGTAAGAAAAATTCAGCTCACTGAATTTAACTGCATGCTTGCAAAGGGTAGATCCTACACTTGAACCCAAGTCTAACTTCTACCAATATTTAATTCTGCTTCTTCCATGCATGACCTTGAAAACTTAGTTGGCTTCTGCAGCTTTTTTTTTTTTTACCATATCTGAAATGGAAATACAGCTGACCCTTGAAAAACGGGTTTGAACTGCATGAGTCCACATATACACGTATTTTTTTTAATGCTATCATACTGTAAATGTATTTTCCTTATAATTTTCTTAGATTTTCTTTTCTCTGGCTTACTTTATTGCAAGAAGACAGTATATAATACATGTATAAAATGCACGGTAATTTTACTATTTATGTTATTGATAAGGTTTCCCATCAACAGTAGGCTGTCAGTAGTTAAGTTTTGGGGAGTCAAATGTTATATGTGGATTTTTGACTGCATGAGGGTTTGACTTCCCTAATCCCTGCACTTTTCAAGGGTCAACTGTCATACCTATGTCATAAAATTATTAGGAAGATTAAATTAACTGACATAGCCTAACATAGGTGGAAAAGCTTTAGAATTTATAAAAGTATGTGCAACTGAGCACAATAGCTACCATTAGTAAGTCATCTCCCGGACCCATCAGCAGGACTTGTATTTCAAAATAGCTGCCCAGTCATGATGACCAATGGAGCCCCGGAGTTTAAAGTCTGGGGATCTGGAGCATACTGCTCCAATCCCAATTCTAGATCTGACTTCCAGGATGTTTGCCCTTAGACAAATTACGTAAATTCTTAGAGACTCAGTTTCCTCATCTGTAAAATAAAGATAATATATTGTCCATGCCACTTGGTTGTTATGAAGATTAAATCAGTTAATCTGTGTAAAGCATCTCGTATAGTACCTGCTTCATAATTAGTGCTTCATAAATTAGCTACTAGCATTAACTAATAATCTAACTTTTTTTTTTTTCCCACTGAGTCATTCAGACACAATGGCTTGGGATTTTGCATCATCCTACGAAGGTCAGGGTACAGTCAGGGCCAGAGGACAGAGTGAGGCAACTTCCTGGGGTATTTCAGGTCTATAAAAAAAAAAAACAAAACACCAAACCTCAACAAGAGAACCTGGAGTCTAAGTTAAAATCCTATAAGGGGCAAGAAAGCATTAAGCCTTTGCATAATCCTTTAGCACTGCTTACTTACATGGAGCTGCTGATTTAAATAGTGTGCAGAAAATATCTTTGGAACTATTTTCACAGGATTTGATTCATTGCTTCTGTCAAGTTAAGCCACAGTGTGATTGTCTTCAAAATCAGCACAGCTACCTTGTATGTCTCACTCCATCATGTTCTTTGATTGAGATGCTCATACAGGGTTAATAAAGTGCTCATATTTAAATTGGTGTATCTGTCAATCAACTGTAGTCTCCAGTCAATCATATATCAAGCTTAAGATGGAAGAGGGACCAAAAACAGCTGAAATGACTTGGCTGACACAATGTGTTTGAAATCGATTCAGGGAACAGGTTCAAAACGCATTTGTCACACTCGGTTAAGTTTGGGACAGAGAGCTTGTACCCTTAAACCGGCCACTAGATAACTCTGATGACCCTACCATGTTTCTTCTTCCCTTTAGGATTCGTGTAAGTACCTATATTAAGACATGTCTCCCACTCAGGTTGGTACAGTTTGACCGCAAATATCAACATATCTGTATTATGAAACAACCATAGTGTATTATTACCTTCACTATCACCAAAAGCATTTATTATGTGAGTAGATAATTAAATATGTAATTCACAATACACTGGGTTAATACAACCATGTTAAAGCTGTTTGGGGAATCAGGTTTGTTTCTGCCACGCTCAACTTTTAAGAATCCGTGACTTGAGTAAATTACATCAATTGGTCTCATTTTCTTTACGTGCAAAATCGACTTTGGCTTCTTTGTCCACATGATTCTCTCCCTCCAATCAACATCCATCACACAAAGACCAATGTGATTTTTGTACATAGAGATCAGGTCATATCAAACAAAGTATTTAAAATCCTTCAGTGACTCTTTATCACCTCAGAAATGAGGTTGAGATTCTCTAGATTGATTTGACAGTGCTTTGTGATCTGTAAGCAGCTGTTTTCATGCCCTGCCTTCTCCATACACAGATATATATACATATATACATATGTGTGTGTATATCACATTTTAATTCATATGCAGTAATCAGTGTTCTCTAACATGACCATTCTATTTTTGTATCTGAACATTTGTAAATAAACCATCCTTATTCTCATTATGTCACTTGAAAATCTCTCTTATTCTTCCTTTCTAAGCCCTACCTGCTCTGTGTTCCAATGCTTTCTTGAACATACTCAGATACACTTCCATTTTCACACAAGTCACCATAAAAAAGCTATATATTACATTTCCCCATTAAACTCTGAGTCCCATTTAGGGCAAAACCAATGTTCTGTCCATCTGGATTTCACTTAATGTCAGCAATCGTAGATTACTCATTATATAGTGTAATTCATAATTAAGAAATAACTGTCATTATCAGTCCCAGCCACTGAATTAAGCATCTCATAAACAAACAAACAAAACCTAATTAGCCTTGAAACGCCAGTAAAGGAGACAGAATAGATTCTCAAAAAAAAAAAAAAAAAAAGTTAACCCCAAGGAAGATAGAATGGAGCAGAAAAAAGAAAAAAGAGTGGCTAATATGCAGAGCTCACAATGGTAGATTTAATTCCAACCACATCATAATTATGTTAAAATTAAGTCTGAATACTCCATTTAAGTGCGAAGCTTTTCAGAATGGATTAAAAAAACCCAAGACCCAACTATATGCTGTTTACTAGACTCACTTTAAATATTACATATACTTATATAAATAATAAATGCATATAAATATTACATAGGCATAGACAGATTGAAAATAAAAGAATGAAAACAGATATACATGCCAAGTCCAAGCGTAAAAGGAGGCAGATGAGACTGTATTAATATCAAGGACTTCAAGATAAGGAATATGGCCAGGGATAAAGAAGGTCATTTTGTAACAATAAAGGATTCAATTCTATAAGAAAATCCAGTTTGCAGGTGAGGAAACTGAAGCTCACAGAGTATGAGCTATATAAACAGGAAGTGGAAAAGTTAGGATTGAAAGTCGTCTGCACGAATCTAATATCCATTCTATCCAATGGGCCGTACTACCTATGACTTACATATCAACAAATGAAGCAATAAACGAATAAACATAATCTCTAGGTTCCTTTTCATCTCCCAAATCTCAGGAGTTTCTTTTCTTTTTTGTCCTTTCCAAAGCGCTCCCTGCCATATGATCTCTATGAGAGATCTTTGAGAGATCTATGATCTCTATGAGGGTCTTTGAGAGAAGAGGCAGTTCTCAAACGCCACCTATGTGCACATAATTCCCGGTGATAGCAATCGATCTGCGATAACTTGTGGTTTGTCGATTTACTGATTTTCTTTCTCACAAATTTGATGTCCTCATAACTGCAGTAGAACAGTGTTGTAAGTAATATCCATTTTTCAGAGAGACACAGCTAAGCTGCAGACATTCCGTAGTTATTAATTTCAAATATGTTAGCATTTATTGGTTTGATGAAAGATTTGCTACTTAAGATGCTGCACAAAGATGTATTTGCAGTAGTACTGGCCTAAGCAGGAAAGAAATAAGACAAAGAATTTTTATTTGTGAAGTTTCTCTGAATCTAGTGTTTCAGAGCAGTTTAATGGCATTAATTAACTTGAGCTCAAAGTAAGAATAAGAATTAGAGGGACCTAAGACTATCTGCTAAAAACTCCAAGGAAGTTTCTCTTTCGATCTTCTTTTTAAAGCTCTATCACTAAGGTACTGTTTGAACATCCTCGGAGAAGTACGGACTCTTCCTATCCTCTTTATATTTGTGAAGTTCAACTTCATTATCCTAAATTTCACTTTAGTGCTAAAAGCTCCCCACGCGTAGAATCCTCGCTTTACTGCTGTGAGATTCCAATGGGGGGACAATGTGACATTTGTGGTGCAGGAGCTAGACCTTTGAACTAGAGAGAACTGAGTTAGAGTCCTAGTTATGTTACCATTAGCATGCCTTTTGAAAGCCATCAACTCCTTTAAATCTCAGTTTCTTTCCCTGTAAAATGATGAATCTAAAACATCCAAAGAGGTAAATGAGACATGTGACACAGAGTGCCAACCACAGTACTTAACGCAAAGCAAGCACATAACACAGTGTTTTGAAACACAGAGCAGAATGACTTTGACTCAGCACTTTGCAATCATTTGTTGGAGCGCTGCCCGTGTGGAGATGCCCCTTAACGTGAGTGTCTAGGTCACATGGTGGTGGTGAGGTTGGTCACTTGAAGTGAGCTGTCCCCGCTTCTGCTGAAATGTTTCTGCTACATACTGAACTCAGAACATACGCTTCTGAAAAGCGGATGAATCCCCAGAAGACAGAAGAGTTTGAGGTTTGCTTTTAGGAGGAAGGCTGCCAGTGATCTTAAACTTTATCTCTGATTATTCTCAGTCACTGACAGACATAACGTGGGAGAACTTGGACATTCTGGAAGTGGAAAAAAACTCGATCTCAGAAACTTAAAAAAAATAAGAATTCATTCTAAAAGCATAAGAAATTAACTATCATTCCATTCATCCTGCAACATTAGACACAGTGAAACATTTTTTTATTGGTAACATTCTCTTTTTTCTAATGTTTCCATCATTCTGGAAAATAGGAACCTATGAGAGACCGTCGGGAGTTTTGGTCAATACCAGTTCTATGTGCCTGTGGTCTTCTAACCACCCACACAAAATCTTGGGTTCATTCTGACACTTCCATATTTTTAATTGTTTGTTACACACTTTCTTATCACCACTTGTGTAATATAGCAGCTTTTATTGATTGGGATTTTTTTCTTGATAACTGTGTTATCAGTAATAGTTTCTTTTGATCTTACTAATAACCTCGTTGATATCTCTTTTTCTCTCTCCCTCCACTTTACCCAACTTCCCCCTGCCTCTGTCTGCTCCCTAACTCTGTCCTCATTTCTCACCCATCAGAGAGGTCTGGGTAGGTTAAAAGAATAATTGTCAATTCCTCTCTATCCCACGTCTACACACTTGTAGCATGACTTTGAAGTTTCTCCCATAATGTGGTGGAGTCCGTTTCTCCACCACTTAGGGTAGGTCTTGGGGCTAACTGTGTATGATTCATGAAACAATAGAAATCTGACACAAGCAGAGACATTAAAAGTTCCTGTGGATTATTGCTTAAAGGAAGATGCCATCAAATACTAGTATAAACCCTGAATATTATGTTATCAAACAATCGCACAAGGACTCTGAAAGATGATGAAAAGAAGGCAGACTGGGTAGAGACCTCAGAACCCAAGGCATGGCATGGTAGTGAGTACCCTGAGTTTTCTTTTATTGCCTCATGTATCCCAGACTTGGGAGCTGTAAGAGCCGGAAATTCAAAAATGCCAACAGGCACAGACACAAGAAGCCCGGACAAAAACTTTCTCCGTACATAAAAGGAAAAGGGAAGTCTAGCAAGACAGAAAACTTTTAGACAATAAACATTTTTTCCCAGTCAAACATCATAGAAATAACCACGATACCCGGTCCACTCATGTCAACGTGAGCCTAGACCTCCACTCCTCACAGCTGTACCAAATTGTCCCACTGTCCCTGTTGGGGTAGTGTCATAGAAGCATGAGCAGGGAGCTAGGACATTCATCTCTAGAGGATCACTTAGATCTCTACCAACACCCTCTACTCCCTGCAGCATCAGTGAAGACCGTGCAGGAAGACGGGACTTCCACCTTCTCACCTCTACCTGGCCGTAATGAGGCATCCTTCCTTCTCTCTGATTGAGCGGTGTCAGAGGAAGCAAAAGTTCCACCATCACCCAGTGTCAACCTCATTAGCACCACTCCTTGTGGTATCCGTGGAGGTCACGTGAGAAGCAGGAAAACACATTCCTACGTGGAGATCTAGGGAGGAGACTTAGTGGGGAAACAGAAATCCCATCCTCAGGAGCAGTAATGGGGATTCTCCCCATTTGGGGATAAATGGAAGCCGAGTTGAGAACCGCGATCCTACTCCACCTGGCAGTAACGAGGAGGCGCCCTCCTTTTCCTGTAAAAGAGGTGACCGAAGAATCCCCACAGAAAACAGAAGGCTCTGTAAAATTGAGAGTTTCAGAGGAGAATATCCAAAATGTGCACGTTTCAGTTGAAAATCACTCATCATAAAAAGAAAAAAGGAGATCTCAAAAAAGAGTGCAAAAAAGACATCAGTAGATATCAACACTGACATGACAGAGGAATCGGAATTGTCTGACGGTGATTTTAAAATAATGTTCAGGGACGCCTGGGTGGCTCGGTCGGTTAAGCATCCAACGCTTGATTTTGGCTCAGGTCATGATCTCATGGTTTGTGGGTTCGAGACCTGTCTTTGGGCTCTGCTCTGGCAGCTCGGAACCTGTTTGGGATTCTCTCTCTTTCCCTCTCTGTGCCCCTCCCCTACTCACATTGTCTCTGTCTCTTTAAAAAATAAATAAGCTGGGGCGCCTGGGTGGCGCAGTCGGTTAAGCGTCCGACTTCAGCCAGGTCACGATCTCGCGGTCCGTGAGTTCGAGCCCCGCGTCAGGCTCTGGGCTGATGGCTCGGAGCCTGGAGCCTGTTTCCGATTCTGTGTCTCCCTCTCTCTCTGCCCCTCCCCCGTTCATGCTCTGTCTCTCTCTGTCCCAAAAAAATAAATAAACGTTGAAAAAAAAAATTTAAAAAATAAATAAGTAAACTTAAAAAAAAATCAAAAAGATAAAGCCATTTTCATAAAAATATTTCAACAAGCAATTGAAACATGCATGAAACAAATGAAAAGAAATATAGTATGTATAGAAAAGCCAAATGGAACTTTTAGAACTGAAAAATACACTTACTAAATAAAAAATGCAGTGGGGGCGCCTGGGGGGCTCAGCGGGTTTAGTGTCCAACTTCGGCTCAGGTCATGATCTCGCGGTCTGTAAGTTCAAGCCCCATGTCAGGCTCTGTGCTGACAGCTCGAAGCCTAGAGCCTGCTTCCGATTCTGTGTCTCCCTCTTTCTCTTCCCCTCCCCTGCTCATGCTCTGTCTGTCTCTGTCTCTCAGTAATAAATAAACATTAAAAAAAATTATTTTAAATACAGTGGATTCACTCAGCAGAAAAATGGAAGATATGGAGGACCGACTAAGTAAACTTAAAAACAGAACAACAGAAATGACCAAGTCTTAACAAGTGAGACATATTAAGAGAGCCTCAGGGATCTCTGGGAATTAAATAAGCAATTTGTGTCATCAGAGTTCTGGAAGGAGAGAATGAGGATAGCAATGAAAAAGTACTCAAGGAACTAATGGTGGAAACTTATCAAATTTGGCAAAAAGATGTACACTTACCAGTTCAAGAAGACGAGCTATATAGATTCGACAAGATAAACTCCAAACAAGTTAAACCCAAAGAAACCATGTCAAGGCTCATCATATCAAAGTGCCAAAAACTAAAGACAAAGAAAATACATCTAAAGAAGTGAGAGAACAGCATCTTACCTATAGAGAAAAGAAATAATTCAAATGACAGTACACTTAGTAGAAAATAGAGGCTAGATGCAAGTGGCACATTTTCCAAGTGCTAAAAGAGAAGAACTGTCAACCCAGAATCCTATATTCAGCAAAAATACCCTTCAGGAAAAAGGAGAAGTCAAGGCATGCTCTGATAAAGGAAGACTAAAAGCATTTTTAGGATACAGATATAAATAGATATAGATATATACCTCAAATACATGGTTAAAAAAGTTTATTTTTTTAAGTTTATTTATTTATTTTGAGGTTGGGGGGGAAGGGGCGGGGGAGGGAGAGAGAGAAAGAGAATACCAAGCAGGCTCTATGCCCTCAGTGCAGAGCCCGACGTGGGGCTCGATCCCACAAACCCTGAGATCACGACCTGAGCGGAAATCAAGAGTCAGACGCTTAACCGACTTAGTCACCCAGGCACCCCTAAAGAAATTTCTTTAAAGGGAAAGGAATCCAAAGAAAAAACAAAAGGACCTTAAAAGGAAGAAAGAATATGGTAAGCAAAAATACAAATAAACGCAACAGATCTTTCTTCTTTTCTTGACTTTTCTAAATTATGGTGATTGAAATAAAACTACAAGAATGCCTTAGGTGGTTCTAAATGTATATAGAACATATAATATGTATATTTCATATGAAATATATGAGAAAATGGTATTATAAATGGAGGAGGTTATAGAGATATAAGGGGAAGTGACATTTCCACATTTTACTAAAACTGGTAAAGTGGTAACACCAGTTAAGTTATACAAATATAATATCTAGAGCAAACTTAAAATCTTTAAAAAGACATACTCTAAAACACTATAGGTGAATCATATCAGAATTGCAAAGATGTTTGTGTTGCCCACAGGAAGCCAGGAAAAGAAGAAAGTAGAAAAAAATGTAGGGGGAAAAAGGGAAAAAATGGCAAACTTAAGCACTAGATATCAATAATTAAACACAAAAGGTCTCAAAACCCAATTAAAAGACAGAGATTGGCAGGGTGGAATAAAAATATTACCCAACTGTATACTGTCATGAAAAACTCACCTGAACCAAAATAATATATGCCGATTAAAATTATAACTCTGGAAAAAATATTTCATGTGAACATTCATGAAAAGAAAGGAAGAATATTTCTATTAATATTGGAAAAAGTCGAATTTAGAGAAAAGAAAATCACCAGACAGAAGTCATATAATGATAAAAGGATAAATCCTTCAAGAAGACATAGAAATCCTAAGCATGTATACGCTAAACAGAGCTCCAAATATGTGAAGCAAAAACTAATAAAAAATAAAGGAGAAAGAGATAAATCTGTGTTATAGATGGAGATTTCAATCTCTCTCTCAACAATTTATAGAACTAGACAGAAAATTAGCAAGCATATAGAAGAATTCAACAGCATCGTCAAACAACAGAATCTAATAGACATGTATAAATACAGCAGAATTCCCCTTTCTTTGAAGTTCACATGAAACACACAACAAGATATATTGGCCCATCAAACAATCCTAACAAAATTTTAAAAACTTAAATCATGCAGATTGTGCCATCTAATCACAATGGAATAATCAAGCTAGAAATCGGTAACAGAAAGATAATGAGTAAATCTACACTTAGAAACTAAACAACACAAACAAAAGTCTCGGAAGACAATTTAAGAATGAATGAAATTGAATGAAATGAAAATACACCATATCAAAACTCGTGAGACACCAACTTTGCAGAAATAAAAGAGGGAAAGTCACAAATAAAAACACAAGTAAGTTCCTGCACTAAGAACATAGAAAAACAAAAACAAAATAAACACAAAGCAAGCGGAAGGAAGGAAATTATGCAGGAAAAGCCTGACTTTGTAATTTATAACCCCCCCCAAAAACAAATCTACAGACCCCAATGTGGTTTTTTTTCAGTTGACAAGTATTTTTAAACATGCATGCACTTTATTTTCTATAGTAGTTTTAGGTTTACAGAAAAATTGATCAGAAAACACAAAATTCCTTGATGCCCCTTCTTCCCCCTGCTCCCCACTGTCGCAACATCCACACACAGTTTCTCCTATTGTAGACATTTTGCATTAGTTTTATACATTTGTTATGGTTGATGACCCAATATTGACATATTATTGGCTAAAGCCCACAGTTTTCAGTAGGGTTTACTGTTGGTGTCAGACGTTCTACGGGTTTTGACAAACGTATAATGACGAGTATCCACCATTATAGTATTCAGAATAGCTCAGTCCCTTTAAAATCCCCTGTGCTCTACCTGTGCATCCCTTTTCATCCCTACCTCCAACTTCCGGATCCCTAGCAACCACTTATCTTTTTACTTTCTCAACAGTTTTGCCTTTTCCCAAGGGTCATATAGTTGGAATCACATAGCGGGTAGCCATTTCCAATCGGCTTCTTTCACTTAGCAAAATGCACTTAAGGATTCTCCACGTCTTGCGACGACTTGTTAGCTTGTTTGTTTTCAGCACCGAATAATATTCCATCGTTCAAGATCTGTCAGTGATGAATAATGCTGCTGAAAACGCTCACGTGCAGGATTCTGGCTCGACCTATCACTGTCAACTCATTGGGGTAAATACAAGGAGCGTGAGGGCTGAATCCTACGGAAAGAGTCTGCTTTTGTAAGAACTACCCAACCATCTTCTAAAGTGGCTGTGCCATTTTGCATTCCCATCGGCAAGTAGTGAGAGTTCCTACTGCTCCTTTTGGTGTTGTCACTGTTTGTGATGTTAGCCACTGTACTAGGTGTGCTGGGTGGGTTATCTCGTTGTTTTAACTTGCAATTCCCTAATGACATAGGATGTTGAACACTATTTCATGGGCTTATTTGTAATCTGTACATCATCTTTGGTAAGATGTCTGTTCAGATATTTTGCCCATTTTTAAATTGAGTTCTTTGATTTCAACCCAGATGCTCTCGCTGAAGAATTCTACCAAACACTTAACTAAAAATTAACCCCAGGTCTCCCCAAACGTTTTCAGGAAATAAACAAGAATGAAATGATTCCCATTTCATTTTATGAAAGCAGTGTTACTCTAATACCGAAATAAAAAAAAAGCATGTAAAAAGAAACTATAGATCAATTTCCCTTGTGAATATAGACACACAAATCTTTAATCGAATATTAATAAATAGACTTCAGAAATATATTTTTAAAATTATACACCACTACCACATGAGGTAAATTTTGGTGATAAGAGGTTGTGTCATTATTCAAAAATTATTCAATGAAATAACCATACTAACAGAGAAAGAAAAAGAAGAAAGACCACCTGAAACCATAAGTTGATAAAGAAAAAACCGTTTGACAAAAAGTCAACGCTAGTTCACAATAAAAACTCTCAGAAAATTAGGAATAGAGATGAACGTCCTTGACTTGATTAAAAAAATGTACAAACAGGGGTGCGTGGGTGGCTCAGTCGGTCAAGCGGTGGACTTCGGCTCAGGTCATGATCTGGCGGTCCGTGAGTTCGAGCCCCACGCCGGGCTCTGTGCTAACAGCTCAGAGACTGGAGCTGCTTCGGATTCTGTGTCTCCCTCTCTCTCTCTCTGCCCCTCCCCCATTCGCGCTCTGTCTCTCTCTGCCTTTCAAAATTGAACAAATGCTAAAAAAAAATGTACAAATAACGTATCATTATATTTAATGGTGAAAGACTGAATGTTTCCATCCACTTCACTCCCCTACCCTCCACTGAAGATCGAAAACAAGGCAAGGATGTCTGCTCTCACCACATTTTTTCAACATCGTTCTAGATGGTTTAACCAGTACAGTAAGGCAAGAAAAGAAAATGAAAGATCAATGAGAAAGGAAGAAATAAAATGGTCCATATTTGCAGATAACATGATTATCTACATAGGAAACTGCAAAGAATCTACAAAAAAAAAAAAAAACTCTCCTAGAACTAGTTAAATGAGTTCAGCAAAGAAACAGAATAGAAGATACATGTTCATAAATCAATTGCATTTCGATATACTAGAACCAAGAACCCTTGGACTGAAAGTAAAAACACAATGCCATTTAAAACTGCTTATAATATCAGTTACTTCAGTATAAATCTAACAAAACATGTACAGGAGTTATATGCTTAAAGTTATAAAGAGCTAATAAAAGAAAACAAAGATGATGTAAATAAATGAGGAATCATATAGTGTTTATAGGTTGGAAGGCTCAACAAAGTAAAGATGTTAATTTTCCCCAAATTCTTATACAGTTTTAACACAAGTACAATCAAAATCCCAGTAAGATTTTTTTTGTAAAATTATAGATAATATTTTTAAATGTATATGGGGAAGCAAACAAAATACAATAGCTAAGATAATTCTGAAAACTATGATAAAGTTAGAGGAATTATTTTATCTGACTTTAAGACTTATTATATAACTACAGTAATCAGCTACCAGTAATATGTGGACGGCAGAGGGATAACATATTTTTCAGTGAAATAAAACTGAAAATTTGGAAATAGCCCAATACAAGTATAACCAATAGATTTAAAAAAAAAAAGTGTAAAATCAGTTCAATGGAAGAAGAATAATCTCTTCAACAAATAGTGCTAATGTGACTGGATATCCATAGACAATAATAAATAAATAAATAAATAAATAAATAAATAAATAAATCAACCAACCAACCAACCATGAACCTTGACTGATACAAAAACTAACTCAGGGGTGCCTGAGTGGCTGAGTCAGTTAAGTGTCTGACCTTGGCTCAGGTCATGATCTCGTGGTTTGTGAGTTCGAGCCCCACGGAGCCTGGAGCCTGCTTCAGATTCTGTGCCTCCCTCTCTCTCTCTGACCCTCCTCCACTCATTCTCTCTCATTCTCTCTCTCTCTCTCTCTCTCTGTCCCTCAAAATTAAACATTAAAAATTTAATTTAAAAAAACGAATTCAAATTGATCTTAAAATGATAATATTTATTTATGTATTTATTTATTTATCATGTTTATTTATTTTTTAGAGAGAGAGAGAGAGAGAGAGAGACAAAGTGCGAGCAGGGGAGGGGCAGAGAGAGGGAGAGGCAGACACAGAATCTGAAGCAGGTTCCAGGCTCTGAACTGTAGGCACAGAGCCCGACGCGAGGCCACGAACTATGAGATCATGACCTGAGCTGAAGTCGGATGCTTAACTGACTGAGCCCCCCAGGATCCCCAGAATGATAATACTGTTAGGAGACAATCTAGAAAGAAACACATAGAAGAGAATCTTCAGGGCCTAGCCTTTGGTGAAGAGTTCCTGGCGATGATACCAAAAGCGTGATACCTGTTTTAAAAATTGATAAACTGGACTTCATCAAAATTTAAAACTTTGGCTTTATGAAAGACCCAGGGAACAGGATGAAAAGATAAGCTGCAGACAGGGAGAATATATTTGTAAATCATGCAACGGACAATCCCTAGTATGGAGACTACAGAGAGAACTCTCAGAACTCAACGAGTTAAAAAAAAATCCAATGAGAATATTGACCTAAGACATGAGGAAACATTTCACAGAATAAGATATGTAAATGAAAAACAAGCACATGCAAAGATGTTTCCCCATCATCAGCCATTAGGGAAACGCAAAATAACCCCCAAATGACAGATCACTACTGATCTATCAGACAGCACTAAAATGGCGATGAGGCTGTGGAAAAAGTGGATCACCTTTCTGGGGGATCCACTGCTGGGGGGGGATCCACTGCTGGGGGGGGGATCCACTGCTGGGGGGATCCACTGCTGGCGGGTCCACTGCTGGGGGGAACCTAAAATGATACACCCACTCTGGGAAACATTTTGAAATGTTCTTCGAAAACCAAGTGTGCAGGGGCGCGTGGGTGGTCCAGCCAGTTGGCCGTCCAACTCTTGATTTCGGCTCAGGTCATGATCTCACGGTGCAGGGGATCAAGCCCAGTGTGGGGCTTACACAAACAGCAGTATCATGAATACCACTCAGAAGCAAAAAGGAAGCATCTCTTGATATAAGCAACAACCTGCTTGTTGAATCTCCTGATTCACGAATCTGCCTGAATCTCAATCAAAGGTTACAGACTCCGTGATTCCACGGAGATGACCTTCCTTGAAATGGCAAAATTATAGGCATTTATAGAAATGGAAAGCAGAGTAGTGTTTCTCATGAGTTAAGGAAGAGGTGGGGGGGGCAGGACACAAGTAGACGTGTTTATAAAAGAGTTATAAGAGGAATCCTGTGGGGGATTAAATTGTGTCTCCATCGCATCGGTGTTGAGATCCTGATTGTGATACTGTACTCCAGCTTTATACGACGCTATCATTGGGGGGAAACCTGTCCACTGAGATTTGCCCTTTTTGGCTACTCCTGGTACCCTAGCTCTCTCAGAAGAAGTAGCCTGGGCTAACCTGCTGAATACGAGTTACACAAGGGGCGGTCACATCTGTCAACCCAGACAAGAGCTAGCCAGCTGCCAGACGTAAGTCACCAGCCCAGGCTAGCTAGGTGACGACACTCGCTTGAGGGATCCCGATAAAGATCCGTCAGGCCAACCTAGTCCTACAGAACCAACCCACGGATCCACAGATTTTTGAGCCAAATAAACACCGGTTATTTTAAGCCTTTAAGTTTTGTGATCGTTTCTTATGCAGCAGGAAGTATCTGTTACAGAGGCTGAGCAGGGTTCCTGGGTTTTCCACAGTTTGTGAGCTGCATGCCCGGGACTAAAGGGAACAGCCTGTGTGTCCAGAAAGCAGTGGGACCCTTTGTCTCTGGAGACACCAGCTCTGACACCATCATCTTCCTTGGATTCTGGTCACGCACGTCTTCTGACCTGTGTCACTCTCACCTGCACGCCAGAGATACGGTCTTTGATAGCTATGTTAACGGACGTTAATTTTTAAGGCACTCATTTCTTCCGAATACATCCCGAGTCTGGAAAAAAATAAACAAACACTCCATCCCTTCTCATTTGGCTCAAAGTTCCCTTGGTAACTTGTCTCAACATTGCTTCCCTTTCTGGAATGTAGGCAACAATTCACGCTGGGCCATTTCTTCTCTTCGCCTTCTCCTTTTATGCAGGGCCATGTTATAAAACTGTGGCTGTGAATCAGAGAGGCTTCTGTTTAGATACTGGCCCCACCACTAAATAACATGTCTCTTTGGGCAAGCCACTCAACCTCTCTGATCTTCATTTTGGCATTAGTAACCCTAAGCGTAATTATATCACACAATGTATGTGAAAGGATCTGAAGCTTTGCCTGGTAGAAAAACTTCAGAACTTCATTTCTAAGTCATGCGCCCGTTTAATCATCAGAGATGGAACTTTCTGTTGATATTAGGATCCATTGACGAGAAGGAAGGGGGCACAGCAAATCAGGGGCCCTCTTGCCCAGCCCGCTGTTACTGACTCTCAGAGACTGGCTTCAAGAGCTTGGCCAAATGCTCTTTAATTTAAATTAAAACTGGAAACAACTGCCTTGCTTACTCTAGTGTGTTCTCTACTTAAGAAGGAGGAATGTGAAATTGCATCGCGGTCTCCTGCCAGCGATTGCTGTCTCCCCATCAGGCCCAGTGACCTGAGCCCCTGCTGCTGAAATGAGATGACAAAGGGACACAAATCAGTGACTCTTCCTGAAGGTGTGCAGGAAAGGCAAAACCTGCATTCATCTCCTGGATGACAGGAAATGCAAATTCCAAATTAGAGCTGGCACATTCTCCACCACCACACAGGTCAACGCTGCCATCATCAGCAAAACACAGAACTTCTATTTGTATAAAAGGTCAATAGGGACGGACCACTTTTTATTTAAGTTGCATGTGCTGTCTTCCTTTAGGTTCTTCTAGCAACAATTAGTGAGACCACAACTATGAAAAAGTTTACTTAGGAAATGAAGGCTGGGAGCCTGGGTGGTTCAGTGAGTTAAGCGTCCGACTTCGGCTCAGGTCATGATCTCGCGGTGTGTGAGTTCGAGCCCCGCGTCGGGCTCTGTGCTGACAGCTCAGAGCCTGGAACCTCTTTGGATTCTGTGTCTCACTCTTTCTCTGCACCTCCCCCATTCGCACTCTATCTCTGTGTGTCTCTCAAAAATGAATAAACATTAAAAAAATTTTTTTAATAAAAAAAAAAGGAAATGAAGGCAACGCCAGCAGGAAGACGAGGAAATGAAGGGGAGGGAAATCCGTAAAGGGTGCTTTGTTCAGTCAGCTACCACACTGAGCAACAGGCCATGAATCATGTGGGGAACTTAACTATAGTGGCCAAGGGGTGAGGGAGCTTTGGTATTTACACCCCACACCCAGCAGTTATTGTCTCAGCGCTGCCCCGGAAGATTCCAGGCCTCTCTAGCCTGCCAAGAACATGGACAAAGGAAGTTCTGGAAACCCAAGAGAAGCCCTCCCCAACAACAACAACAACAACAACAAAAACCACACAGGGATAGCTATGAGAATTTGCACTGGTGTGTCTAGATCAGACGGGACGAGGGCAGAACACGGCTGTGTTGGCTGTACCCACTAAACATTTTACAGGTAATTTTCCCTGGGTGACCTTTGTTCTTGAAGGTTCTAGGCCCAAAGCTGCAACTTGACGTGAAGTATCCATTACATTTATTTTATGAACTTACATCGAAGTATTTCACAATAAAATAAACTATAAAAGTAAATAAAATGAAAGATGAAAACTAGACCCAAGTCACTGTATAGTCAGGCCAATTTGGAGTTAGTTACAGCTCAATCATTAAGTTCCACCGGTAAAGGCGTGAGATTAAGGCAGAGGGGAGGGGAGGGGAGGGGAGGGGAGGGAAGGGAAGGGAAGGGAAGGGAAGGGAAGGGAAGGGAAGGGAAGGGAAGGGAAGCACATGAGGCATGAGGCATCAGGCACACACACAACTCTTGGTCATCCTCTCCCTGGGTGAAACATCTTCTTCACTTGATTTCCATGACTTCACTTTCTCTCCTGCCTTGGCCCCTGGCTTCCTAGCCTCTTCTTCCCTATTTCCCCTGCTAATTCATTCCCGTGTTCCCATTTTCTAAGTGTTGCCATATCCCAGCACTCACCAACGGCTCCGCTAACTCACGCATGGTGACAAATGAAACCAAGCACTTTTATGCCCCCCAAATCCACAGATCCTTCACCTGAGCCCAGATTAATACGGGAACATCTGAAACTTATCGCGTCGGCAACCAAATCCGCTATTCCACTCCCACACCTGCTTCCCTCACAGTTTTCTCTGGCTCAGCAAATGGCAACTCTTTCCATGTTGTTCGTGCCCCCAAACCTTTGAGCCACGCTCAATTCTTCCGTATCTCTCGCACCCTATAGCGAATCCATCCATCAATTCCATTTCTCTTTAAAATACACCCAAAACTCTAGCATCTTCTCTTGTTATCACCTGGTTATCACACTTATCACCCTACCATTTACCCCTCACAAAGGACCCACCGTGTGCTTTCTCACATTCAAGCCAGACTGCGTCACTCTTTGGCTGAACCTGCTCCCCCCGCCCCCATACTTTCCAGAGCATTCTACCGGCGCTGCAGGCCCCGCTTGATGTGTAGCTTTTCCTCCATAAGCTCATCTCCTCCCTCCATCTCCTCCACCTCACCAGCTTGCTGGTCCTTGACTTCTCTAACGAAATACAGTCACCCTCCGTCACCCTTTCAACTTGTTTCCTCTGCCTAAAATACCTTTTCCCTCAGAGCCACATGAGTTCTGTTCTTTTGATCTCTTACCCTTCTTTCAAGGAAGCCTTCCTTGACCACACGACACACAATAATACTCCCAACCCCATCCTGAGTCCTCTGTATTCTTACACTTCTTTATTCTTCTTCATACCATTTACCGGCTTCTATCGTTTTACTACGCGTCTTACTTTTTTATTTCTTTACCGTCACACTTCCTTCATTAGAACGTGGCAGCGTCTGTCTCTTTTAGAAATTCTAGAAATTCTCCTAGAATTTAGGTGTTTCATAAATATTTGCTGAGTGGGCGAATAAATATAAAATGCTCACTAGGTCCCTATCATAAAATTTTCTAGTTAAGTTGCAAGAGCTCCGAGAAATGGAGAGTTATCTCTTTCCCCACATTTACAGTCCCTGGCCCAGAGTGGAAGCTTAATAAATGTTGGCATTGGAGGTTAGAATCAGCAATTGATAAAGCAGCCCTGAGCTAAGCTAAACAATTTTTCCAAATGGCTTGGTTCCGTAGTAGGGACGTGCAGTGAGCCAAACGGATTACGCTTCCTGCTGTGTATTTGCTTGGACGGTATGTGGCGACACGGAGCAGTGTTTATTTTTCTTAATTAACATAAGCAAAAGAAACCACTTGAATGACACCAGTGAGTGTCAGAGTGTCAGACAGCTTTTCATTGGGCTGAATTTTTCTCATCAGTTTTGAATATTATTCTCATTCTTGCCTTCATCAACCGCCACCCCTTTTTGGATTCCCCAAGAGCTCTCTGGGGCAAAGAGTTTCTCTGGGGCAGTCAGTTTCCTGCTTTGGGGAGACGATCCTGACCGGCCGGTCAACCTGGACAATCCTCCAAGTGAAATCAGCCACGACAAGGATTTGCTCTGAACCTGCCACGGTCACGCTTCCAGGAGCAATGCGTAGCCACCACAGATGCCACACTACGGCCCATTTCCACGGGGCAGGCCCCAGCTTCCAAAGGAGGAACTAGGATGTTTATGCCACTAGTCAGCTCTTTCAACTGCCTGATATGAAAAATCACCTTTTCCCAAACCGGGGAGGAGCTGGCTTTTCAGATGCAATGTTACTGTTCTCTCTTTGGAGAGAAGGAATTGGATTGTCAACCTATCTAAGCGTCAGAAGACTTTGTTCCTAGATCATAAAGGAAAAACGTATTAAGAATCTGTGCTTTGGCATTAGGCTGCAATAAAACAACTCTAATTAGAGTGGTAAAAAGTCTCTTATGATGCTCTGGGAGGAAAGTATTTGGTCTAATAGTACATTCCCAAAGGGTCAACCCCAGTGTTTTCATTTAGACTCTGAAATCGAAATTACTTGCTTTAATGTTGATGGAAAAACAAAACAAAACAAAAAAAAGTGTGGGGTCATGAAAACCCCTCTGTGCTGGCAGTCAAGAAAATCTGACTCTAGTTCTGTCCCTACCACTAAATAAGCCACATGTCCCTGAAGGAGGAGGAAGGCCAGCCTCGGACTTATGCGGACCTCCATTTAATCCTGATTCTATAAACTCGAGAAATAGAACCGGGCCTCTGTCCTCAAGGCCTACTTGAGATTTCCTCTTTCAGGGCCTTAAATATCTTGCAATATATCCTAATCTGCCTGTGACCTGATCACCTCTAGCCATGGGTAGACCACCTCTCCTAAAAGGGATTGTGAGCCATCTGCAAAGTTTCTGTCATCCTCATCTTTGCAGCCCTAGCACTTAGCTTAGTAGAGAATGTTGCAGGTAATAGATGCTCATCAAAGAGTTGCAGGTTTTTAATGTAAAATGTCCATTTCCACAAGTGATCTCCTTTGTGGCTCCCTGCAGCCCTGAAATGTGGGCGTTCTTGTTCCCTTTCTACAGATGGGGTGGCTCCTGTCATGTGCTTACAAAGCTGCCAACTAATCAATGATCTTATTAGTAGGGTTCACATTCCAGTCTTCTGCCTCCAGATCGAATCTTCTTCGATTGGTTGCAGAGGCCTGCGGGCTGACTGAGACTCAGGCTTTGCGGAGGGCTGAACCTTCCAGGGAGGGATCCCCGTGTTCAGGTCCCCACGAGGCAGCTGTCCTTGCCACCTCCTGTGGCATCGACAGGCCCTGGAAACTGAGGGCTCTAATCCCTCCACTGCAGGTTGTGCCTGAACAACCGTACCGTGTGGGTCTCAGGGTAAGAGCCAGGGGCCTGAAAGACACAGAGCCGTGTGCTTAGGACATGATCTCTCCTTCCTGCCTGGAGAGACAAAGCAAGATGTCAGTTTTCCCACACACCGTGTTGACTAGGATGGACTTTTTGTTCTTGTTTCCAGAGCATATGAAGGATGTTCTCTCCGGGATCCTTCTCAGACACTCATCAAACTCTTCTCTCAGGTTTTTGGCCAGTTGCAGGGGGACTGGCTCTGAACCACCAGCTTCTAAGGCTGAGTGTGGCCACCTCCGTGGTGCGTAGGCTAAACTCTCCCTGTGGGTGATGGGGGGGGGGGGTGGAGGTTCCCAACAGATTCGTCTGTATCTACCCGCTAACATACCCTATCCTCTGTCAGAGGAGGTGTTCCTGGGGTGATTTCGGGCCCCTCCCATCACATCTGGTCCATCACGCCAGACTTCTGACGGGTCCCTCAAACTCTTTTTAAAAAAAAATTTTTTTTTTGACATTTATTTATTTTTGAGAGACGAAGTGAGACAGAGCACAAGCATGGGAGGGGCAGAGAGAGAAGGAGACACAGGATCCGAAGGAGGCTCCAGGCTCCAAGCAAGCGTTCAGCACCAAGCCCGACACGGGGCTCGAACCCACGAACCGTGAGATCATGACCTGAGCTGAAGTCCGTCACTTAACCAACTGAGCCACCCAGGCGCCCCGGGTCCCTCAAACTCTTTAGCTCCCTTGAGACAACGGCTTCTTAGACTGAGGACCCAAGCCTAGAAGTGGAGAAGGGAGAGCAGCTACAGATTCAGGGCCTCCTGCCTATGGGTCAGGGAAGCTCCTTAGACCCAGGTTTATGGCATCTCTTCTTCTAGGGCTTTCTCCACTACTCAATACAGCAGACCCAGGTACCCAAGTCTCAGCTCAGATCATCAGGCAGGGTTCCCTCCTCTTGCACACGTATGCCCCCTGCCCCAGGCATGTGCTTTTGTGCATCTGTGTCTTCCAGTACGTGTGGACTGTCTCAGGGCATGACGGTACTCAAGGAAGTGTGCTAGCTGCTGTTTGGAGCTGGGCCTCCAAAGCCACCTGCTCTGGAATCTGTGGAGCCAGCTCTGTCTCAGCAGGTGTTTTCATCCAGCTCAGTACAGCACATCTCCCTGTGGTTCAGGCCGCCCCAGGCCTGGAAGCTTCTCCATGGGCTGTTACCAAGACAACCTGGCACCGTAGACGCTTTATAACCAGCTCCATGATGAGAGAACGTCCTTGTTTGTTTGTATGGCTGGTTTATAGGACTCAGCACAGAATTTAGCAGAGATCCTTAAAGGTTATGAGGATGGACTGGAGCTATCCCTCCTCTTCAGTCCTGTTTGGGGGGATTCTGGGTTCCCATGACAATCTGTGTCCTTTTATCACTACACCCACCGTGCCACAGACTTTCGGGGACACCACTTCCGGACGGACCTAATGTAGTAGCTGTTGACCCTGGGGCATTCCCACCACCCTCAAACGGCACAATAGATGGTGGGCACAGGGTGTGGCACTCTTAGTAGGTAGGAGGAAGTGGAAAGAAATCGCCAACCGCAGAAGCAGGACCTCAGGTGTACAACATTGTGTGACCTCATCCCTTCCAGCTGAAGCAAGCTAAGGCATTGATGGGGCACTCACTCAAAGTCAGGGCCAACTTCAAGATACACGGTGACGGATCAGTAGGCCTCCAGAGCAACGCAAACCACCACGGAAGCCCAAGTGAAAGATAAACAAGACCCATGAGGGACCTATGGAGGCAGGACACGCAGGGAGCATTTTCCAAGAGCACGACATCAGGACAGAGTCCTAAAGCATGAGCGGTGTTCAGGAGGAGAAGAGCATTTTAGGCGTGGAGAATGGCTGTTTCTAAGCTCTTGCTGCGTTCGGGGTGACCCAGTCATTCCTGAGCTAACATCAAAGTAATGACTACACTTTGTATGGTGGGGCGTGAGAGACACCACTCTCCTTGTCAGAGATTCCGTTCCCCCATTCGGCCGGCAGAGTGCACCCCTTACCCTTCCGGCTTAGTTGGGTTCCCTAGAGGGGCATGAACTGGAGAGCCTCGCCAGATGGTGGCTTAAAGGGGTGAACTTAGGTGAAATACGTCAAGAGGTAAAGGTAACCCAATGAGGTTACCCAAAGTTAACCCAATGGGTAACCCAAAGGTTACCCAAGGTAACCAAGAGCGAAGCAAAACTGTGGCCTCAGCAGAAGAGGAACTTCAACCTGATCTCATGGGGACGTCTGCAGCCTGCATCGGGCCACAGTCAGTCTTTATCACATGGAGACAAAGGGGCTGCCATTTTTGACTCTTCGGCAGTCGACCGCTCACCACATTCTGACTCGGAAGAGGAAGTGTCAAGTAAGGTGGCTCCTTTAAGGCCAAGGGCAATTCTTTAGAGGAAGGAGTGTCTGTGGAAGGGCTATGAGGAAGTGCTCTCAGGAGCTGGGGAAAGGGTGTACCTGCTGGGGAAGTGGATCTAGATGGGGCACCGACGGTTTCCATGACAACTTTATACCTCAGTGAGACACAGAAGAGGGTGAGAGGGACCCAACTGCCCCATAAAGTCAGCCAGACTCCTCTGCACACCTGCATTTGCCACCTAGAAGAGGAGTAAACACATGAGCTCAGTTTGAAACAATGGTCAAAACCTGCTTGTCGGAAGCCTGTTTTCCATCTCCCCGCCCCCCCTTCTGCTCCTGCCAAGGCTTTGCCTTTTGGATCCCAAGCTCGGTTCTCATTTCTGAATCAAATCTAAGTGTATTCCTCCAGGCTACGACTGGACTGGTTCCTTAAGCTTCCAGCGCCCCATGGGTAGAGACTGGCAGCCTTAACCTCGGGACCTCAAAACCTCATCCCTTGTCCGGGCTACTAATCAACAGTGCCCTCCATGGTCTCTCTCAGGCAGAAGTGACAGGCCCGATTACTCATCCGGAAGTTCACAAGAGATTCATACAACCGTCTCTACCATCATGCCTGGAAATTAGCCGCTTACAGTCTTTTATCTCATGGACACCAACCCGAAAGTATTGTTTTCACCTTAAAAAGAAAAGGCTATTTTTAGCTTGCAGGGGGGACTGGATGATGTGTTCTACAGTTGTCAACTGTCTTTTAAAATGGATGTGGCATGCTGGAACTCATAAATATTTAAAAGGACTAAATAATTATCTAAAGCTCCCCAGTCTGCTTTTGAAAATTATCATTTCCACAGGGAGCAGGGGAGCATTTGTTCTTTGTCAACTGTCCAGACAGAATTATCATATTTGAAAACTTGGCCCTCCTGTTTGTTGCTGCTTTTGTCAGTTTTGACTCACCATCCGGTCCCCCTTTTAGATCTCCCCGCTGGTTTCAATGCCACGAATGTGGCATGTGAGCCAAAATACCTCCATCAGAGGCTCTTCCAGATAGAGGGTCTGAACATCGGGGAAGCTGCTACAGCAAGGTCAGAGACAGGGGTCAAAGGGTAGAACCCAGAGCACATGCGGGCTCTTCCTGAGCTGTCAGAGAGTCTCCTGGACAAAAGGAGTGTGGTCATGGCTTAGCTAGCCGTCCGCCATATTATTAGAACATGTCTACAGGATAAGAGATTTCTCTGGATGGAAGAAGATAGCAATGCGGGGAAATCGCAATGGTAATTCAGTCTTGGCCACTTGCTGTGTAACTTTTGGGTACTTATTGTAAAGCAAGGCTCATAATGGTGATTTTGCAGTTTTATTGTGAGAATTAAAAGAACGTTTTAATTTTTTTTAGTGTACTTAATGTTTGTTTATTTTTGAGAGACAGAGAGAGAGAGAGAGAGAGAGAGCATGAGTGGGGAGGTGCAGAGAGAGAGGGAGACAGAATCCGAAGCAGGCTCCAGGCTCTGAGCGGTCAGCACAGAGCCCGACGCGGGACCCGAACTCACGTGAGATCATGCAAGATCATGACCTGAGCCGAAGTCGGCTGCTTAACCCACTGAGCCACCCACGCGCCCAGAGAATGTTTTAAGAATTAGATAAAATTCAGAGTCCAGTACCAACCAATTAGAAACTCAACACTTGACAACGGTTCTAATTTTTGTCTTATTCTTATCCACTCTTTTAAATGACGTAACCTTTAAAATCATCTCAGGGGGAAAAGAAAGGTTTTTAAATATATTTTATATAGCGTTACCCTCTTTGGCGTGGTGAACATTTTTAAAAGTTTTACATTTCCCTGCTCTCACCATTATTAACATGTATTATAATTTAGGTCTAGGACACGGATGGGCCTCAGGCTAACGGAAATACGTAGAGATGAGTGGACCGCAATGCATAGTAGTTGGGTCTGCACCTGTTTTTCCTGTCTTTTCTATTTCCACGTTATGTCTCAGAGAAGGAATGTTATTTGATGGTAGCAAATACTCCTCCTGAATTTCTGCTTCCAAGTTGACACGCATTTGAAAAGAAGATCACCGAGACTGGCAGAACTGCAAATATTCAGGGTTTTGTTCCTGAGAATATGAAAGACAATATATCATGAAGGTCCTCCCAATAAAAAACACCCAGAAACATTTGGATGAAAAATAGTAAACACGCTTTTAACGTACAGCACGCTCTAAAGAATGCAGGGGAAATACCGAGGTAGCACAAATGAAGAAGAATCTGAAATCGGACATGCGTAGGTGCTGAGGTTTCTGCCACTTTGGGGGCAAGTGAAGTCTCAGTAACAGAGTTAGAGTTTGCAAGGCCATATATGGGCAGGAGAAAAGGACGTGGGCAGATACTAAGATTCCCGTATTAAGCATGTGATGCTGAAAACATCTCCTCTCCAGTAATAAGACAGACTCGATTCTCTTTAAATGGCACCTCAGAGATAAAGGAAAGGGGGAAAAAATTCCATTTTGCTGTGAATTCTGAACAAAGGAAAAGAAAAAAAAATCCCCTAAGACTTTCTTTTATTATTATTATTATTTTTATTTTTTTTTTTTTAGAGAGGGGAAGAGGGAGAGCGAAAGAGAATCCCAAGCAAGTTCCACGCTCAGCATGGAGCTCAAGGTGGGGCTCAGTCCCACAACCCTGGAATCATGACCTGAGCCAAAACGAAGAGTCAGGCACCCAACTGACAGAGCCACCCAGGTGCCCCTACCCTACGGCTTTGTAGACATAATTCCCTGCTCATAAGGGCTTAAGTTTGAAATCTGCAATGTCTACATGGCCCAGAAAACCCCAGGCTAATAAATTTAGACAAAAGATAGCCCCAGGCTGGTAACACCTCAGGAGGATGGGGCAGAGGCATCGATCTTAAGGATTCTTCAGAAAACAGAGCCTGTGGCAAAGGACTTATGGGCCACCATTTGTTTAGGGTGACTGAGTCCAAGGGGAGTCAAGCTAGAATTAGCGAATGATGGTAGGCTGTTGATGGGGGCGACTGCTTACTTGATCCCACAGGAACCATAGAACTACATCCTATCAGTGTCTATAATCCCTTATGGTATTAAGAAACCTTAAGAAAACCATCAGACAAACCCAAAATAAGAGGAATTCTAGGGGTGCCTGGGTGGCTCAGTCGGTTGAGCGTCCGACTTTGGCTCACGTCATGATCTCACCGTTCATGGGTTCGAGCCCCACGTCGGGCTCTGTGCTGACAGCTCAGAGCCTGAAGCCTGTTTCAGATTCTGTGTCTCCCTCTCTCTCTGCCCCTCCCCTGCTCATGCTCTGTTTCCCTCTGTCTCAAAAATAAATAAACATTTAAAAAAAATTTTTTTTAAAAGAGGAATTCTCAAAAATGCCTGACTAGTACTCTTTAAAACTCTCAAGGCCATCAAAAACTGTCAGTCTAGAGGAACCCAAGGAAGCATAATGAGTAAATACAAGTGGTCCCCTGAATGGGATCTGAAATAGCAGAAGGGCATTGGGTAAAAAACTTATGCACTCCAAATGAAATGTGGAGTTTACTTATTAGTAATATACCAATGTTTTTCCTTAGTTGTGATAAATATGCTACAAGTAGAAAAATCATCATAATACATGACATTGGTAGTATCTTCAGAAGATTATTGCTTTAACAGTGGGGTATGTTAGCGCTAAGATAAAAACTGGACTCACCGTAACAAAGTTTGAAAGAAGCCTGGAAATGAATATACTGGCCCCAAGGGACCACATGGCCAGAACAAAGTTCAATAGTATTTAGAAGAATACAACAGATTCCAGCATCCAAAACGTGTAACATTTCAAGTTTCCAAAACCCAGTCCAAAATCACCAGGCACAAAAAAACACCAACAGACTCCCATAACTAGTGGGGAAAAAAAAATCAATCTCTAGAAATAGACCCAGAAATGACATAAAGATTACAGAATTAGAATATAAGTATTCATGAGGCAGCTATTATAAATCAGCAATCATGCTGATTTGAATCTATATTCAAGAAGAGAGAGAAAAGCATGAAAATGGTGAGTAAAGATTAGATGAAACACACTCATTCCTGGGAAAGTGCAACTTATTAAAAGTAATGCGAAATTTAAAGAAAAATCCAATAGTCCTATGACTAGTAAAGAAAATTAATCTGTGATTAAAAAATACATTGCTTCCCACAAAATATACCTGGCACAGGTAGTTTCACCAGTAAATCTTATCAAATATATATGGAAGAAACAAAAAACAGTCTCATGGATACTCTTTCAGCGGGGAGACAGAATTTCCCAGATGTTTGTAGGAGACCTGCCTGAACTTGATATCAAAGCCTCACGAAGACCTTAAGAGACAGGAACATTCTCTTCTATACACACAGATACAGAATACTAAAAGCATGTTAATGATAGCAAATAATCTATATATATGTATATAAGTACACATATGTACATATGTATATATATGTGTATATATAATATATATATATATATTTGTAATTACTATCTGTATTTATATTTCTATCTGTATCTATGGGTATATCACGGCTAAATTTAAAACATTCCAGGAATGAAAGTTTGGTCTAACATCCAAAAATATATTGATGTAATTTTCCATATTAACACGATTAATGAAAAATATGATACGAATACTCAAAAGAGATGCAAAAAATCCATCTATTAGAGAAAGCTCTTAGCAAGCTATAGATAGAAAATTGGTTAATCATGCTTATAAAATAACAATTGTGAAGAGAAACTTTAGATGCAATGGTCACTTGCATAAAACATTTCTTTCAATAGAAGAGAAAAAAGGGCATTTATGCCCACCCATCCACACCATTTTTATTCAATGTTCTATAGCGTCAAGAAGAGCTAAGACAATGCTGGAAGAAGGACATGGGGAACAAAGAAGAAAGTATAAGGACTTCCCTTACCAATTTGCAAGAGTTATAATATAGCCACAGTAATTAGGATATCGTATTATTAGCATCAGGTAGAAAAACAGAGCCTGTGAACTGAATGACTGTGCAGAAACAGACTTACAAATATACGGCCACTTGATTTGGACAATGGCAGTAACTCAGGAACAATGAAGGAAAAGACAGCGTTCAATAATGATGCTTGGAAAATCGAACACCCATGTGGATAGAAAAAGTCTTGCTCCCTATTTCACAAGTGATAAATAATACACCTCAAGTGGATTCTACCTCTAAATGGAAAAAGGCAAAAAATAAATTTGCGAGAATATAACACAGAGGAACGTGTTTATAACATTGTCTGAGAACAGGGGTTTAAATGAAACTAGAAAAATATCAACCCTCAGGAAAAAACAGGGCTACATTTAAATTGTCAACTTTCGTTTATCTTCAGAGTCCAACTGAAACAATTAAAAAGTAAGCCACACTGACAATGTTAAAGACAAACTTCGTAGGAAGTGAACAGTTTCTAGGTGACTACGCCCTGCCCACATCACATGATGAGCTATGGACCACGGGGGCAGACAGAGGGACAGGCCTGATGGATCACCCCCAGGAGGGGAAGAGACACTGTGGCCATGCCTTTGACATTACGTTTGTACTGAAATGAACTGAAAAATTAGAAAACCAAAAAAGCCACAAAGTGAAAACAGGCCAAGGGGGGTGGTGCAGAGAGAGCGAGAAAGAATCTGTAGGCTCCAGGCTCTGAGCTGTCAGCACAGAGCCCGATGCGGGGCTGGAACCCACGAACCGTGAGATCATGACCTGAGCCGAAGTCGGACGCTCAACCGACTGAGCCCCCCAGGCACCCCAGTATATAACTTTTCAATGTCTAGCAGAAATGCATTAGTATACATAAGGATATACAGGCGCGAAAATATTTATAGCATTTTTTATCTTGATAGCCACAAACTAGTAACTGCACAAATATCCACACAATCCAAACGGGAAGTCAGTGGAACACGACACAACAATAAAGATGTTAAGCCACACCTCCGTGTTAAGAGAGACAAATAAATGCAAATCGATATGAGCCAAATAACACAAACGTCGCAGATTACTACTGGATCATTCCATCATGTAAAGCTGAAAAACAGAAAAAACTAACACTCAGTGTTAGAAACCATGTTACTCGTAGACTTTGGAGAGGAGAGAAAGGAACGTTTGGGAGAGAATATGACGGAAGCTTCCGGAATTCTCAATATTCTACTCCTTAAATTATTTCTCTAACAAAAATTTATTGAACACATACTTCTATGCTTTTCTATGTGAACCTTCTATGTTGACAACGGTGAAATTTTTAAAAGAATGTCTGATCCAGTGTAGAATAAAGAAAAATTGGAACAAATGTAAATGCCCTTCAATACGTTGGTGATGAATAAATTTATGGTGCAGAGCTAATATGGAATAATATCCAGTCATTTAAAACACTGTGATACTAACATAATTTCACTGAAGTGGAACATATGAAAAGATATAAAATATAATAGGATTCCTCACCCTCCCCCCCCCAAAATATTTAAAATCATGACTCCTTTTCAAATTACTTTTGGATAGAGGTAACTTCCTTTCCCACCTCTAGCAGCCTTTGGTTTGAAATCTCGGAGCTGGCCCCAAACACGGGGACAGGCAGAGACTGAAGTAAGAGAGAGCCATCCAGGCTGGCAGGTGACCGGTTTAACCAGCCAGGGAACTTACCAGGCTTGTGGCGGGGCCAAGAGACACGTAGATCTCACTCCGGCAGCCAGAATCTTAAGGTTTCTATAGAGGCCTTAACGGGGCTCAGTCACATATATCCACCACGTGAAGGATCTAGAACACCGCCTCACTGCCCCCCCGAACACAGTCCCGCTGCGGAAGGGTGGGGCGGAACCTACATTCCAAGGACAGGGGAGGGGTTGGGAGCCCCCATTCAGCTCACAAGTCATTTGGGGGTCTTGTCCTCTCCATGACCTTCCCGTGAGTCAGCTCAGAAACGCATTTTCCCTGTTTTCAGTAAATTGCTTCTATCAGATTACCTAATGACCTTTCTAGCCAGAAAAGTTCCCTTTTCTTTGTTTAACCTGGGAAAGGCAGTCAAGGCTGCAGAACACCTGTAACATTCTGTAACATTCTTGTGATTTAGGATACTTCAAAGCCTTCTTTTGCTTATCTAACTTGGTCACACTGGACAAAACATGCACCTAATTAAGGGCCTGATCTGGGCTTTACCCTAATGGTGGACTCTTGTAATAGTCTAGAAATAAAACTTGCACTGGAAGACTGATCATCAGTATTTTCTGGCCAGGTCTCATTTCATTTCAGTGGGGATAATGGAGATTTTGCTCATATATTATTCAGAGGAGAAAGCAAATAGCAGAAAGTATATATACACAGACACACACACACACATGTATATATATATACATACATATATATAATGATCATATTTACATAAAATTATATAGATAGATATACACAAGTACTTTCAGGTATACGAGTACAAATATGCAATGAAATCCATCCAGATTCCAGTTTAGGCAGCACTTCTTGGAAATTAGATGGAGAAGGAGGGAGGCTTGGCTCTCTTCCCGTCACTTAGCCATTTGGGACCAGACGTGCCCCTCAGCCAACAAAGTCGACGTACAGCTAGCTGTTTCTTCCGATGACCACTCCTTCCCCACCCCATGCCAGACAACCTGCTAGGATAAAAAAGCCAAGCCAGGACCCCAAAGGGATTCAGAAAGATGTCAGGTTTGTAGAGAGGCAGACAAGAAACTTGTCACGTCAGTTTCCCATTGTTGCGTGATCACAGCCACCTCACAACTATGATGATCAGGCTGAAGTAGAAATAGCAGGTCACTACATGTCCTCTATGAAACGTACAACATAGAGAAATAAGTTTGAATAAAGGCCGAAGGTGATTTCCGTGTGGATCTAAGTGAGAATCACCCAATGCGGATCAATAAGGTTTTAAAAATATTCAGCGGGTCACTGTTGGTATTTCCCAAAACTCAGGTTTCACGGCTGAGAACATGGCTCAAAACGGGAAAGCATGCACGTAACTTCGAGCCCTGTGTTTCCATTCCTCAGGTCACAAAGCCACAGAATCAGAACCAACTGCCAAGCAAAGGGATGGATGAAAAGCAAAAACCAAGGGTCCGTGGGGGCCCGGAGGCAAACACTGTCTTACATTCTTTTCCTGGGAATGTCCTGCCCCATGTGAAGAACAGATCTTCACATCTGCCCTATTTTACTTCATATTAAAGAGCAATGGGAAGTGTGTGGTTTCTCATTTAAATGTTCTCCTTTATTAATGGCATCCATCGGTGTTGGCCTGAGCCATTTGTTGCTGGGTTCTCTGAATCCCGGGGAACAAAGGGGTGGGGGGGGCAGAGCTCCCAAGGGAATTTTCCCAGAGTGCCCTGGTCCTGCTCTCCAGAGCTGGGGGGGTGGGGGGGCCACTGTGGCTACAGCTGTTCTCAATCACCAACACCTGTGTGCATGTGTGTGTATTTCAAATCAGTTTCAATGTTGTTTTCCTCTTAATACTGCCTCCTAGCCCCAGGCTTCCCAGTGAGAAAGGATCAAATTGGTTGTGAACTTGCAACATTGGGGGGGGGGGGGGTCGGGCCTGCCAATCACAGAGCAATGAGAGATCTAAATGGTTCTTTGTAGGGATTGCTAAGACCCGTCTTGGATCATAGAGAAGAACCAGAAAACCAGGTTCCAATCTATTCTCTAGAGAATTCTGTCATGTTTTTTTTTCTTCTGCTTCTCAAAAACAAGTCTGTGAAAAACATGTAAGTAACTTTTTCAAGTTTTAAAACTATGACATGTTGATCGTAGAAAATAAGAAAGTAAAGGTCTAGATAAGAAAATAAATATGGCCAGGGCTTCTGGGTGGCTCAGTTAGTTACGTGTCCGACTCTTGATTCCAGCTCTGGTCGTGATCAACGGTTCCGTGGGTTTAAGCCCCTGTCATGCTCTGCATTGTAGTATGGAGACTGCTTGGGATTCTCTCTCTCTCTCTCTCTCTCTCTCTCAAAACAAATAAATTTAAAATTTTTTTAATAAAATAAAAGGAACATGGTCTATAAATCTAACACCCACACAGATCCACTGTTCATGCATTAAATATATTTCTTTTCAGTTTTTGATCTATTAAATCTTTCTGTAGATAATCTATAGATATCTATCGAACATAGCATCTATATATAATCTATGTTGCTTTTTTTTTTTTTTTTAATTTTTTTTTTCAACGTTTTATTTATTTTTGGGACAGAGAGAGACAGAGCATGAACGGGGGAGGAGCAGAGAGAGAGGGAGACACAGAATCGGAAACAGGCTCCAGGCTCTGAGCCATCAGCCCAGAGCCTGACGCGGGGCTCGAACTCCCGGACCGCGAGATCGTGACCTGGCTGAAGTCGGACGCTTAACCGACTGCGCCACCCAGGCGCCCCAAACTAAGACTATTTAGAGAGCTCAGCCTTCCTTTCTTCTCCATTCCTGTCCCATATACGTGTGTGTGTGCACTTCTGACTTATTCATGACTCTGTTATTTTATCCTTGTGCATTTTTAACTGCGCCTGCCACAGTTGCCTCTTTATCGCTCTTTTATAGCTGCCCCAGATCCTGCTATCATTTATTTATTGAAGTTGCAAAATCTTTCTCAGAATCCTTACGGAAGACTTCATAATTTAAAAATAAAATCAACCCCATTTCCAAACACCCGTCTCCCTGGCCTTCCTATCTGCTTTCGGTTCTGGGAGAATAATTCTCAACGTAAGGTCACATTGACTAAGGTCACCTCCAGGTGTCATTGCCTCTAGAGCCTTATATCTCTGTCGTTTAGAAATCCTCAAAGCTCACTCTGTCCCAGGCTTTCTTTCAACGTCCATCGTATAGGGCCTGACTGAGAACCACACTAAAACAGTAGCTCTCAAAGTGAGGTTGCCAGGCCAGCAGCCGTATCGCCGAGGAACTGGCAAGAGAGGAGTATTTCCAGGCTCCAGCCAAGGCTTCTGGTGGTATGACCTAGCCGTTCATGCTTTACAAACCTTCCAGATAATTCTGACACCCACTAAAGCTTGGGCAAAAAGAATATTCAAATATATATTTCACTGGTTCTTAAAATGATGGACTTCGACCTCCATAAACAACATTTGAGGGCTCTCATTCACTCAAGTGAAGGCAGTAAGGCTCAAAAAGGATGTAGAGACTGATTCAGGAAAATGCTGGACCCAGGACTCCCCTCAGTGTCGGTTCCCACCGTTCCATGCTGCTTACAGTGCAAGTCTCCAGTCTAGAGTCAAGAGAAGTACCTCTCAATCCACGGGAGACTCTTGGTCATGCAGAGCCCCCACCGAGACAACCCTGTTCCGCAGGCTTTCTGACCAGAGAACGGAAGCTCCCACAAATACCAGAAAGTTACCAAAAATTACCCTTACTCTGTTTGTTTGGGGGTATCTTTGGAAAGTTCGTTATTATCTTTACTTCTTGATTACCTCCTTTATTTCCCTCTCAGCCACTGAGATGTCGATGGCAAGTTTGGGCAGGGCAAGATTTGTGTCTTCTATGCAGCAGTAGTAATAGATACAATAACATAATTACTAAGAAAAACACATATCACAAGGAAATTTAGACAATAGGATATTTGTGAAGTGTGCCAGGCACTTTTATATGCTGCTTAGAGGTTTCAGGATTGGTTCAACCATGCTTGAGGGAAATTTTAAGAGATGTATTATAATTTTAACTATGATACCGTAAATACTTTTCTTAGAATTGTTCTGAGACAAAATACTTCCATATATGCACGTGGAGACATAGAACAAGGATGTTCTGTGCAGGCTTTTTTGTTTTAAATGTTTATTTATTTTTTGAGAGACAGAGAAGAGAGCAATCAGGGGAGGGGCAGAGACAGAGAGGGAGGGAGAGAGAGAGAGAGAGAGAGGGAGAATCCCAAGCAGGCTCTGCGTTGATAGTGCAGACCCTGACTCAGGACTCAAGTCCATGAACCTTGAGATCATGACCTGAGCCAAAATCGAGTTGGACACTTAACTGACTGAGCCATCCAGGTGCCCCTGGCAGGTATTTTTTATAAAAGCAACAAAGAAGCAAGATAACTGTTAGTAAACTAAAGTACCTTCACCTTAAGGAATAGTATCCACTATACAATTGAATGAGGTCTTTTGTATATATTTTGACAGGAAAAACTCTTCAACACATACTCTTGCATTAGAACCCTTGAAATTTGTACCAATCTACTTGAAATTGATTACATGTCTATATTACACATCATATGTGTATGATAACGTGCAGCATTTGATAGGGATACATATAAAAAATAGAAATAGTGGTTGATTCACTGGAGAGAACTGGAATCAGGAGGACTCTGCTTCGATGTAATATTATTTTTCAGGCTTGATGCTTTCATGGTGTACTTAGGGAACTAAAATAAATTTAAGGGGCACCTGGGTGGCTCAGTCAGTTGAGCGTCTGACTCTCAATTTCGGCTCAGGTCACAATCCCCTCCTGGGATTAAGCCCCACGTCAGGCTCGGCACTGAGTGTGGAGCCTGCTTGGGATTCTCTTCTCTTTCTCTCTCCCTCTCCCCCTCTCCCTGCCCTCTTTCTTCTCTCTCTCGGAAATAAGAAAAAATAAATTAAATACATTTAAAGAAGCAACTCTCCCCCCCCAAAAAAAAAAACTATGCTGTATCAACTTTGGTTAGGGAGATACAAAGACAGGAGGAAATGCTCGTGCCCTGTTGTCTTAGACTCAAGATTGCCTCTCTACATCTCATCGAGAAAGTCCCCGTGTTCCCAGTCGAGAGGCCCGTCCCTGAAGTCAGGATCTCTTCCCAGTGTATGCGAATACCTCTGCCAATTTCTCGTACTCTTCTATTTATTCTGAAGGTGTACAGACAACATTCTAGATAGTCTCAAAGGCCAGAGGATTTAGTCCATCTTTAGCAAGGTGGGTGGAATCTTCGCATCATGCCAGACGTGGCCCTCCACTCAAGGAACCTCAAGCTTCCTATTAGATCAGCGACAGAAAACATAGCCGCATATATACACATTGGAAATCCCTCCGACCTACCTTTTCATCTTTGAAGTACTCACATCTTTGTCTCTCTTCCTCTTTCAGACCTCCACAGGCTCGCTTGTCCCACCTCCCCTTACTCTAGGACTTCTGGGGAAAAAATACAGCATAGCGCAACAGATCTGAGCTTTGGAATCCAAAATCCCAGCTCCTATAATGATCAGCTTTGTGACCCGGGGAAAGCCAAGTTCTCGGAGCTTTACCTCCTTCATCCAGCAACTGATGACAATGTCGGTCTGGCACACGGTAGACACTTAATATTTTCTCCAGACTATGTTCCTCCAGCCCAGACCTCATATCACTGACAGATCCCTTCCTGAAGCATCACTTATTAATTTTCTGCTCAAAGACTTCCAGAACCTACTTGCTGTTCATAAGATAAATGATCATTTATATATATATATAAAATATATATATACATTTATATATATATTTATATATATATAAATATATATACATTTATATATAAATATATATATATATATATATATATATACTTTTTTTTTTTTATTATGAGGGCTATGAGCCCTCTGGAAACTGACTCCAAACCTTTTTTTCCCAACATGTCTTTGGTGATCTCTGTTTTGGTGGAATGAACCAACCTCTGCTTTCTGGAGTATTCCAACCCCAATCTTTTTTTTTCCTCTATTGTGTTTGACTCATTACAGTTTAATTTACCTGCAGTAAAATGTGCATTATGAGATGTACAACTGAGTGACATTTTATACACACATACACCTACGTAACTACCACCCAGTTCGAGCTGCAGAACACCTCTATCAGCCCCGAATGTTCCTTAATTCCCATTCTCAGTTGATTCCCTCCACACCCCAAGAGTGAGTCACTTCTCTGACTTTTATCCCCATCGATTTGTTTTGTTTACTTTTGAATTTCATGCAGATGGAACCATACCGTACATATGTTTTTGTGTCGAGGTTCTTTTACCCATCATAATGCATTTCAGATTTATACATGTTGTCACAGGTGCTGGTAGTTTATTGCTTTTTTTATCACCGGACAGTATCCCATTGGGTGAATATGCTACCATTGGTTTAGCTGCTGTCCCCTCGATGGACTTTTGGGTTGTTTCCAGTTTTTGCTAAAGCCTCGTGAATTTCTGCAAACAAGCCATCCTGTCTGTTTCACTCTCTTCTTGCCACCAGTCCCTTGTATGTTTATCCCTCTCCAGGCCTCGCCCAATCCAGGTTGGGCTTTCCTGACCCCAGAGAACTCCAATGCTGACTCCTTTTTTTCCCTGCCCCCCCCCACCAATGATAACAGTGCCTTCAGCTATCTAGAACTATTATACACGTGAGTCACGTATTGCTCTAAGTCATTTTGTCCTGAGACAGAGACCCCAAATTAGGCGGAAAGCGAACACAAAGCACAGGTAGGGTCCTCTGTCTCCTTACGAGCGTCAGCGCCTTCAGCTCTGTGCCGTAGGCAATATTTGCTAAAAGAATAGAGCTTCAACTTCGCGTAACCTCCATAATAGCTCAACAGTGTAAAAACATTAACAAATTCCGTAAACAACATAACTGATTGGGTGCCTGCTAGGAGACAGATGCTCACACCCGAATTGCATTGCCGCTTCTACCTCTAAGTAGCTAGGCTTTCTTGACAAGTTGCCCCGCTACTCACCGTCTCAGCTGCAGGGTCTGTAGAATAAGAATATCAGCTCCTATTGATAGGAGGTTTACTTAAGGCACAGTGGCCTGCACAGTGCTGGGACTGTGCCTCGGGAACCCCCCCAGAGGTTTAATAAATGTTGGTCGTTATTATCTCATTGAACGGTCATTAATATCATTACCTCTCACTCAATTCCCAGGTTTGGCAGCCTTTTAACCACCAGCCTCTGTCCCTTATCACCAGCATTAACACAGGACAGCCAGGTAATCATTTGCTTGCTTTCTGCTTTTTCTCCTTAACAGCCAAGCTCCCTGAGGGCAAGGGCTTTGCCTGTTTCGTGGACCATTCTATTTTCCCATCCCTGTAAGAATGCCTGGCAGACAGCGGGTTCCCAATAAATATTTATTGAATATAGGAATAAGTGGATATAACATCCGCCCTTTTATGGGTGAGAGACGGAGGCTGAAAGCGTGGCGTTCACTCAGCAAGTCTTGGGGCTAGGAGGTGGACCTTTCTTTCATTTCCAGAGCAAGCCACTTCTCTGCCTGACTTTGGCCAGTCGTGGGGATCCCGCTACTCAGCTAATGAGTCTATCTGGTGATTGATGGTTCTGATTTTCAGGAAGTTCTTCCCGCTCCTGAGCTGACAGCTCTGTCTCCGTGTGCAAAAGTACAGCGTCTCTGAGTTGAAAGGGACCTCGGGGATAGGTCCCCGTGCCTGGGCACCCAGCAGTTCCTGTCTGCCTGTGATGTGTCATGCTGGATGCGGCATTCAATTCAAATGAGAAGTGACACCCACATCCCGGTGCCTCAGCTGCCAGCAAAGGGCCAGTGACAACTTCCATTACACAGAAGGGTGAGCCAGGTGTACGAGAAGAACTTGAGCTTCTCGAATCCCATCTACCTAATTAGATTCTCTCGGCAGAGTTAGCCGGAGCCCTTCCTCCGCGGCAAGTCTGAAGTTCTGCTTTAAAACCGCTGCTTGGGGCTGAGGTCCTGTAAAGAGAGAGAGGAGCCGGCCATCAGGGGAACAGCAGCAGCGGGGCGACAGGAGGGACGAGGGGAAGATGTGGGAGAGGGAAAAGTAATATCGAAACATACCCACTTCCATATTTAGCCAAAAGCAGTTGGTTTTAAGGCTTCGCTCTGTGGAAAGTGTCCAACCTCATTAAGTTCACAGTGTTGGGATTTGGGGGTGGGGGGACTTCTTTCCGTCCCATCTTGGATTCTGTAGGATGCTCAGATGTCTGACTTCAGAAGCCCTTAAAGGGGCGCCTGGGTGGCTCAGTCGGTTAAGCGTCAGACATCGGCTCAGGTCATGATCGCACGGTTCATGAGTTTGAGCCCCACTTCGGGCTCTGTGCTAATAGCTCAGAGCCTGGAACCTGCTTCGGATTCTGTGTCTCCCTGTCTTATCTCCGCTCACCTCTGTCTCTCTCTCTCTCTCTCTCTCTCTCTCTCTCTCAAAAATAAATAAACATTAAAAAAATAAAAAATAAATAAAAACAAGAAAGGCCTTAAAGAAAGCTGTTATTAACTCCAGTTATGGCAGCCTTCCTTGTCTTCCTGGTTCTGAGAATTGTGTACTAGGGGTCGGAATGCTCCGTCCACCCCCCCAACCTTTACCCCCCCACCCCTACTACCTCCCTCCCTTGAACCTGCATGAGCAAAAGAGCTGCAGAGCTGCTGATGTGACGTGATGGCCCCAAGGAGCTTTGAGAGGGTCAGGGAGGGGTTGCGCTGAGTTCACAGTCTTTGTTACTGAGGATAAGACACTGACATTGAAATTGTGGTTTTTGTGTGTTTACGTGCATATGACTCAGAGCAGCTACAAATCAAGCACCATTTAGGACGACAAATAAAATTCTGTGACGAATTCAGAGTAGAAATGGCACTCCCATGTTGAGCAGTGTTTTTCGTATAAAGAGAAATATAATACACTGTCATCATCATTACATTTTTAATATAGAAATTAAGACATATGGGGACGCCTGGGTGGCTCAGTCGGTTAAACGTCTAGCTTCAGCTCAGGTCATGATCTCATGGTTGGTGAGTTCAAGCCCCACATTGGGCTCTGTGCTGACAGCTCAGAGCCTGCTTCGGGTTCTCTCTCTCTCCCTCTCTCTCTGCCCCTCCTCTACTGGCATTTTCTCTCTTGCGCACACACGCTCAAAATAAATAAACTTTAAAAGAACGAAAACAAGACATATGATGTGAAAATAACACATAAATTTTGAAACTGAAGAAAATCTTAGAAAATCCGGGCCTTCTAGGAATGCCTTGTATACGTAGAAGTCGGTGATATGGCCGTCTGTGGACAGATAGAACACCCGTAGTTCCTATCAGTCATCCTATAGAAGAAATGTTTTCCGTAGCCACGGGCAAGGCCCTGAGGAGGGCGGGCTGCAGACATAACTCAAACAAAACTTGCAGTATGTCAGAGGAGTAAGGATGTTTATGCAGTTGCCATGGGCCACGGTCTGTAGTGATAAATGCATGGTGAACCACCATAGAAAAAGTGGACTGGACCACTCCAAGGGGAGGGAGGGATTGTATGTTATCATCAAGTGGCAGCTGGTGATTGGATGATGTAAATCTACGGAATCAATGTAATGTAATTAATTGAAGTAAAAGGGGGGAAGATGCCCCAAAGAATGTGCGAGTTGGCTGAGTGGAGGGGGCATTTCTATGCACTTAGGTGCTGGGGATTGGCATGGTCCTTGAGGGCAAGGGTGAGGATCGGCTATCATGAAGGCAGGGCACTGATGAGGGCCTTATGTCGGGTGGAGAAGTCAAGCCTAGCTTCTGAGCAAGAAGGTAGAAGCCAAGGCCTTGTGTGAACTGGCAGCTTTTCCAGACCAGTTCCTGCTTCCGTTTTCAGCATCCACCAAGAGAGGTTACTGGGACAAGTGGCTTTGGGGATGACATGGTGGTAATGAGAAGAAAAGACACACAGGAGCCTGAGGGGGAACAGAGACAAGTAGGGCAGGAAAGACTGAGCCTCTGTCCTCATCCACAGTCTTACCGCCCAGCCGTGTTTTATCATCCAGCCTCCACGCTGGGGCCACAAGAAGGCTGGAAGGGAACCACTGCTCCTCAGACAGAAGCAGCCTCCAGAGTGTCGAGCCGTCAGCAGAACCAGATGCCTTCACTCCTCTTCTGAGCAAGAACCCCTCAACCTCATCGTCTTCATGTTCTCTGGGTGGGAGGATGGAAGAGTGCTTTCAAATACCCAAACCTCGACCGTGGAATTCTGATGCAGGGTCAAATTAAAGCATCGCATTAATTCCACCTTCAGCAGTTGCTACCCAAGATGGTCTTGTCCTGGACCGCTGCCCCTTTCAAAGACTCGGGTGGTGGGAGAAGAGGGGATTGAGGGGAAAAGAGGCACATGGCATGAGAATTTATTTTGAGAGAGAGAGAAAGAGCACGACGGGGGTGGGGGTGGGGGGTAGGGGGCAGAGATAGAGGGAGAGAGAGAGAGAGAGAGAGAATCCCAAGCAGGCTCTGCACCGTCAGCACAGAGCCCGACACGAGGCTCAATCTCACAAACTATGAGATCATGACCGGAGCCGAAATCAAGATTCAGGCACTTAACTGACTGAGCCATCCAATCGCCCCCTAACTAGGCACTTCATACTACTAATAAAATTAAGAAGACAGGGGTGCCTGGGTGGCTCAGTCAGTGAAGCCTCTGACTTAAGCTTGGGTCATGATCTCGCAGTCCATGAGTTCAAGCCTCACATCAGGCTCTGTGCTGACAGCTCGGAGCCTGGAGCCTGCTTGGGATTCTGTGTCTCCCTCTCTCTCTGCCCCTCCCCCGTTCATACTCCGTCTCTCACAAATGAATAAATGTTAACAAATATGTCTTAAAAAAATTAAGAAGAAGGCAATAAATGCCTGCAGTCTCACATTTTTAAATAATCCATGTTGATATATTTTGTAACAAAAACACGTCATGGCCAAGTTTTGAAAATCCGGATAATATAGAAAAATAAAAGTACTAAAGACAAGTGTCCTTCCCCACATTTCAAGTGCTGTGGTCCAGAGTCACCAAGATAGTAGGTTCATGCAATTCCCTCAAGACCACTTTTTTATGCATTATCAGTGTATACTTGTTTATGAATATAAAGATAATCATTCATATTTGCACAATAGATAATAGATAATAGTGTACATGTCTAATGATCTTTATTATGCTTAGTAACATATGTTAGAGATCTTTGGATAATATTTTGTGTACATATATATATATCTTCTTTATATATTTTAATGGTTGTAAAATGGTCTGTTGTAGTATTTATTTAGATTTTTAATTCATTTATTGATGTTTTTTAAGAGACAGAGTGCAAGCAGGGGAAAGGGGCAGAGGGAAGGAGGGAGAGAGAGAGAGAGAGAATATTTTAAGCAGGCTCTATGCTCACTACAGATCCTGATGTGGGGCTCGATCCCACAACCCTGGGATCACAACTTGAGCCAAAAGCAAGAGTCGGATGCGCAACCTACTGAGCCACCCAGGTGCTCCTTATTTAAATTTTTAAATATATTGTATTTGGCCACTGCTTGTCTATTGTTGTTTGTTTAATCATAAACAGAGGTGCTACGGTAAACGTTCTAGTTCTAATAACGCGGCCAAATTTTCCTGCTACAAATCTAAAGATTGGAATCGCTGAATCCAAGCACCCAGCTGTTTTATTTTCTTCCGGAGAGAAGTAATCATTTACACATCGTTTCCAGTATCAGTATCATCAGTGTAAAGTTTTTGACAGTTGAATAGATGAAAAAGTTTATCTCATTTTACTTTAATTTACACATCTTTATTTGGAGCATGTTTTGAGATTCTGGATGGCTCTCCAGACGTTCCCAGAACAATTTGCAGAACTGCCCCTCCAAAGCAGCTGGTACCCCAGTCAAACCAGGAAGCAGGGGAGTCAGGAAACCCCAAGCCTGCCGCCGGCTCCAATGCCACACCACCTTAGCACGGATCTCGGAGTCGGAGGGGTGCCTCCACTCCAGGTGACTTGAGGAAATCACCATGTAAGTTGAGATCCGGATGAGAGACCACCACCACCCTCGTCACTGTTGGTCTTGCCAGCTATCCTCAAATTGTGAGTCACAATTTGCCACAGCAAAGGGTCACATGCAGAAGTTTAGCTGACCAGCCTCTTTATTTTTTGTTAATTTTTGGAAAAAGTTTTCTAATGTGTATTTATTTTTGAGAGAGACAGAGAGAGACAGAGAGAGAGAGACAGCACTAACAAGGGAGGGCAGAAAGAGAGAGAGAGAGGGGGAGATACAGAATCTGAAGCCAACTCCAGGGTCCCAGCTGTCAACACAGAGCCTGACGAGGGGCTCGAACTCACGAAATGTGAGATCATGACCTGCGCCGAAGTCGGACACTTAACCGACTGAGCCACCTAGGCGCCCCTAGCCAGCCTCTTTAATACAGACATGCCCGGTCTAAGGAAGCTGGCATATGTCTTGGAAAAACCGACCCACCATATTTGTTGTGTTATTCTAACAGCGAGCCACACTTGCACACTTACCATTTGGATTATGGTATATTTTCTTTTTGAAGAGCACAGAATTATATTGCTGTATGTAATTTTTAAAGTGTTACCTTAATATTCATAAGCAAAGTTGGTTCATATGTTTCTATTATTGTTGCTGTCTTTGTAAATTTCTAAGTGTCATCGTTAAAATGGTTGTGAAGGGATCATTCAACAGGGATCCTTTAAAAGCTCCCCCTACTCTTAGACTGACATCACTTCCTCTTTATCCTTCACTTATTTTTGCTGCTGTGTTACTGCAGGCACTTGTCCATCCTTTTGTATTTAACCTTTTTGAGTCACACTGTTTCATTATTTTTTTTAATGTTTTTCAATGTTTATTTATTTTTGAGAGACAGAGTGAGAGCAGGGGAGGGGCAGGGAGAGAGAGGGAGACACAGAATCCGAAGCGGGTTCCAGGCTCCGAGCTGTCGGCACAGAGCCCGACACGGGGCTCAAGCCCACAAACCATAAGATCATGACCTGAGCCGAAGTCAGATGCTTAACCGACTGAGCCACCAGGTACCCTTGAATCACACTGTTTTAGATGTTTCTTGTATGTAACACGTATGGGGCGTTGCTCTTTAATGCAGTCTGAGCCTTTACTGCGTTCAAGAGATTCAAATTTATATCATTTTTCTATTGAACTCACAGAATCAGTCCCCCTAGAGTCTTCTTATGTAATTTTCTTCTTTTTAATATTTTCTGTCTTTTGCAGCGTGGTTATGTATTTTTTAGGATATGTGCAGGGTGTGTGTGTGTGTGTGTGTGTGTGTGTGTGTGTGTGTATCATTCCCTTCTTATATTTTAAAAGATCCAAAGTCTCCTTATGGCTTTTCAAGTGATCAAGTTTACTTTTTATAGCCCACTTACCTCTCTGCGTCATTTTTTGCAACCTGTATGGAGTGCCTTCGACAGCAGGCGGAAGAAAATAGAACCTTACACCTCCTAGCATCTCCTCTATTCTTTCTAGCTTTCCATATCTACTTGTGTTGTTGGTATTAGCATATTCTTACCGTTACCTCTTCTACCGATGTGCTCTAGAACTTTCTTCTCCCCTTTCTAAAGTGCATCTAAGTTAGACAGAAGCTATTAAATGACCATCTAAAAGAATAGATAAGGACAATGTGCAGTCTTGTCTCACAACTCCCTTTATCATCCACCTCCAGGTTTTGTTTTCATCGTGTTCACTTTTATAGTCAGAGTTCCTAGTATTTGCTCTGTGACCCCATTCCCAAAAGACATTTGGGTTTTGTTTTATATTTAGATGAATCCACTGTTCACCAGTAGTCCTGTTCGTGTGCTTTCCTTCTCCATTTCCAGTCATATCCACACCATGTTGTTGTCAACTTCTTTTCACAAGAATATCTCAGGTTCCCTTCCAATTGAAAAAAAAATGGCCAAGAGACATGCCTGAACAATACACAAAAGAACTTCGGTTTTCCACCAAACATGAAAAAAATCCTTCAAACTGATGATCAAAGGACTGTCAGTAACACACTATAATAACATTATTATTATTACCGCTATTATAAGTATATTCACAGGGTGCTCTGGCGAATGAAATGTGATTGGAAGTTTAGTGTGGAATTTCTGGGAGTGTTTCTGAATGAAAGTCAAGTCAGCTAAAAGGTGCTCTTTTCTGCCGCTCTGTTTTCTCCCCTTCCAACGTGCAATGCACAGGTCATGGCTAGAACGCTGTAGCAGATTTTTTTTTGGTACCATATTTTACCTTGAAGGAGAGAGGCCATATGCTAGGAGCATAAAGATGAACATTAGGAGTTGGGGTCCTTTAACACATAGTGGACTATCTATTTCTAATTTTCTTATCCTTGAGGGAGAAATAAAAATTTTCTATGGTTTTAACCAATGTTATTTGGGCATTTCTGTTGTGTGCAATGGAATCTATTTTAACCGACAAATCTACTACATGAAAAAAGATTTTTAAAACGTGTTGGCAGGAGTGTGGGGAAATAGACGCACTCCTACACAGTTAGTGAGAGTAAAAGTCAGTGAGAAATGTTGTCCTCTATATGCAAAACTCGCAGATGCAATCATTTCACTCTCAAGAAAATGGTGGGATGAGTCGTGGTATTTCCATACAATTAAATATTCTGAGGACAAATGCAGTGTCTACCATTTTTTTAAATGCCCTACAGTGAACATTCTAAACAGTATTTTATGTAGTATAGAATGTCCCCGTTTAGACACAAATGAGATCAGAATGTGAGAGAAAGAAAGAGGAAGTGAGGGTGGGGGAGACATGACATGGGGTAAAGTAGAATAAAAGAATGAAAACATGCGTCAAGACCAACGTGTATGGATCCTAAGAGGGAGGCAGGAGTGGAAGAAATGCAATCAGCATTCAGCTCCAGAACAGAGGAGTGGTTCCTGGCATCAGGCTTAGAAGCTGTGTCCCTTGTCCATTCTCCTTTTTCTGCGTAACAGTTGTCGGAGGAGAAGGAACTCCGGTCATGGAGCTCGAGACCCAGGATCTGGGCCCTTTGGATTTCGAAGAACCGAGCACTAGAAGAAAGCCACGCGAAACTGTAGAGGAGAGGAAACCCAATTCTGTGACTTCCAGCCTCTTCAGTATCTCTGTGAGATAAGACAATTGCTCATAATCAAGGAGTTGAATTCCAAATGCAGGACAGGTGCCCCCAAAGAAAGCCCCAGGGGAATCCTCGTGTTGCACTCCCAAGCAGATACCCGGGAATCGTGAGTGTTAGCAAGGATGTAGAGAAAAGAGGCCCCTCGTGCCCTGCTGGTGGGAAAGTAAATTGGGGCAGTCGCTGTGGAAAACAGTATGGAGGTTCCCCCCAAATCAAAACCAACAAACAAAACAGAGTAAAACTACTCTTCTACTACATTTCTACATTTCTACAAAACTACATTTCTGTGTTCACTTTGCTTCTTAATTTAGTTGTAATTGCACTTTGCATGTGAAGGATATTGAGTTTGGGTCATAGTTTTTAATGGGATATAATTTCTCAGGTTATCTTGAATATGATGTGGTATCTTATGTGATGCAATAATTCCACTACTGGGTATTTGCTGAAAGAAAATGAAAACACTGACTTCAGAAGATAATATGCACCACTATGTTTCTTTGTTTATTGCAGCACGATTTACAACAGCCAGGATATGAAAGTCCACTTGTCCATCCATAGACGAATGAATAAAGGTGTGTTTTACACATGCACACACACACACACACACACACACCACTGGAGTGTTACTCAGCAATAAGAAAGGATGTTGTTTGTGGGGCGTCTGGTGGCTCAGTTGGTTGAGCATCCGACTTTGGCTCAGGTCATGATCTCACAGTCCGTGATTTCGAACCCCGCGTCGGGCTCTGTGCTGACAGCTCAGAGCCTGGAGTCCGCTTCGGATTCTGTGTCTCCCTCTCTCTCTGCCCCTCCCCTGCTCATGATCAATCTCTCTCTGTCTTTTGAAAATAAATAAATGTTTTTTTTTAAAGAATGTCATTTGCAACCACATGGATGGGTCTAGAGAGTATAATGCTAAGGGAAATAAATCAGAGAAAGACAAACACCATATGATTTCACTTATATGTGGAATTTAAGAAACAAAACAAATAAAGACAAAAGAGACAAGCAAAAAACCAGACTCTTCAAACTCTTAAATACAGAGAACAAACCGGTGGTCACCAGAGAGGAGGGGGGTGGGGGATGGGATAGGTGAGAGGGATTAAAAGCACACTTATGTTGATGAGCACAAAGAAACGTATAGAATTGTTGAATCACTATATGGTACACCTGAAACTCATATAACACTGTGTATAAATTATACTTCAATTACAAAAAAAAAAAAAAAGAAATGCTCCCCTTTTTGCTGCCGCTTTGTGCCCTTTCTGGTCTCTTCTGTAAGTGTGTGATTATATCATACTTGATTCCTTTCTCGACTGCCTTGTATCTACTCCAGGCTATTTCCTGCCAGCTACATTGGACCAAAACCCAGATAAACAACATCTTCCTCACATTAAGCACAAACAGTTTTAATATCTTCCTAGGATTATAAAAAAAAAGTAGAAAAAAACACATTTGACATATATTCCTAAATGACTACCTAGGAACGCTGTATAGATTTATATTCCTACAGGATCTACATGAGTGTGTAAATTTTCTTTGATTCCATCAACAGAGGTTATGATTATTTTTTAAATCTTACCAGTGTGACACGAGAGGGATGGATGATGTACATTTACTTGATTAAAAGTGAAGTTTAAAGTTTTGTCATTGACCCTTTACAGTTTGTCTCTTGTGATAGATCTCTCCATGTCTTTAAACCTTTTTTCCATTTCTGTGTTCCCTTTGCTTCTTAATTTAGTTGTAATTGCACTTTGCATGTGAAGGATATTGAGTTTGGGTCATAGTTTTTAATGGGATATAATTTTTCAGGTTATCTTGAAGCTTGTTCTCAGGTATTTGTAATAACATTCTAAGGTCTTCCCAGTCTCATTTAATTCAGGCAACCTCTGATTACATAATGGGGTGTGGTCTCTCGGGAAAGGATTTTCTATTCTATTCTAGGCATCTTGTAGCAATACTATAGGCTTGGAAGAGGCAGTAGACAATTTGGAGGGTTAAAGTCAATGATTCTAACTATTCAGCAAATGGGAGTTTGAGATAAGATTGTGTGAATTTTGGGATGCCTGGGTGGCTCAGTTGGTTAAGCGTCCGACTTCAGCTCATGTCACGATCTCTCGGTCTGTGAGTTTGAGCCCCGCGTCGGGCTCTGGGCTGATGGCTCAGAGCCTGGAGCCTGCTTCCGATTCTGTGTCTCCCTCTCTCTCTGACCCTCCCCCGTTCATGCTCTGTCTCTCTCTGTCTCAAAAATAAATTAAAAACTTAAAAAAAAAAAAAGATTGTGTGAATTTTGTGTATGCGTGTGCATACATGTGAACGTACATTGTGTAAGAGAAGAAACCAGTCCTTGTTTTTCCTCATATTCAGTCCTTAGGCATTCCTTGACTTTGCTTTGTTTATGATAAAAGGTGATGCATGTTTGAATAATTTTTAGTGAATGAATAAGTAAATTAAGTTAATAAGTAGGGAATAGAATTTTCCTCACTGATAACTTTTCAGGCAGTGTGATCGGTTCCCTTTCTAGCTAGTTTTGCCTTCCTCGATGATAGACAACTTTAGTTCTGCATTTTTTTTTTTTTTTAGAAATCTGTGCCTAACAAGTTTCAATAAAATATTTTGGATTCTATGCATACGGGAGTCAAAGAGCTCACTTTTCTGAGAAAGGTATTTGGATGATTACAGGCATTCTGTTGTTTCGTTTATCACTTACCGTAAGTTTGCAGGAAATAAACAAACAGTAGTCTGACTGTATTGCGTGGTTCTAAAATGCAACCTCAAATAATGAGTCTCTTAGTAGATAAAAATAAAAGTATCTGATTGAGTATAAGTTTTACTACTAGGTTCTTTTCTTTTAGAGAAAGAGAGAGAGAGAATGAGAGCAGGGGAGGGGCAGAGGGAGAAGGGAGAGAGAATCGTAAGCAGGCCACATGGCCAGCACGGAGCCCAATGCAGGGCTCTGTCTCACGACCATGAGATCATGACCTGAGCCGAAATCAAGAGTCGGACACTTAACCTAACCCCTTCACCAGACTTCCAATTACTGGGTAATTCTAAATGTCAGAGTTCATAAACACAGCATGGGAGTCGGGGGATGCATTTTCAGATCCAGGAGCAGACGATCTGGACAGATCCATAACATTATGACAGCCGCAGAATGAATCACTCTGGGCTGGGATGACCTGGGGTCTAAAATGTGGGGAACCCCAAACACTCAAGAGCGCACATCAGGGGCCAGAGAGTCACGAGTACAAATAAGGAGCCGATGGCGACAAGAGTCGGTAAGAGTCAGCACATCGCTGCTTTAGGACCGAAGGTTATTGAAGTAAGGCAGAAGCGGTACGATGTCACCGGAAAAGCAGATACACTTTGCAGTCAGACTTTGCACACAGACTACAACCCTGGCCATAATAGTCTGGGTGATTACCTTCCATTTTCTTATTTGTGAAATTGTAATAATGAAGCCGATCTCACAGGATTATTTAAAAGCTCTACATGAAGTGCTGGGTAGGATGCCGCTTTCCCTTCCATGCGCCTGCCTTCTTATCTTCACTCTAGCTGTGCTATCATAACCCACATTACTTAGTTAGAAGCCAGTAGCACGTTGCCCCAGCTCTGCACGAACTCGATCTTTCGTTCTCTGACGCGGGGGCACGGGGGTCCTCCAAATGCTCACATGCGCACAGCCCATGAGTCCTTTGGGAACTCTGAACCAATGGGGCATAGGGGTCAGGAGATAAATGCTCTCTTCTTGTGGTCCTTGAGATAGAAAAGTTGGAGGTCTGTTCTTTATGGGTCCTCAGAAGATCCTGGAGGTCCCAACCTGAGAACTGACTTCTGACCTGCACAGTCTTGGTCCCTCGCCCCCGTTCCCCGTGATCACTTCCCAGACTGTATCATCTGCCCAAGAGCCCTTATCTCAAGTTCTGCGTCTGGGAGAGACTTAAGAAAAGTATCTGGTCAAGCAAATGCTAAGTGACTTTGAACATGAATACCCTAATCGTGGATCCCTCCATTCTTTAAGAAACAACCTCATATCCCACTAATTTTTTAGCAGGCTAACATCCCCTGCTTTAGAATTGTGGTCCGTTCAATGCTGGGCCGGAAGCACGAACTGTGCTCCCCGGCTTTAGCCCCTTTTGGAAGGCGACCCATCAAAAGCCATTTTTCTCTGTATTTGTCAAAAGCCGGCATCGGGCATTGAGAAGTCAGAAGGTAAGTTTACCATTTATGTATGGATTCATGCACACTCGGTGAGTCATTTAATTCCTGCTGAGTGTCCTGTACTCTGGGGGTGGGTGGCATGCAAGGACACACAGATGCAATGTCTACCCTAACCTAAGCCCTTCTCGAGGGAGGAAAGAACACACACACACACACACACAATTGAAGAATAATAACGTAAGTTGGAACACCAGAAAAGTTACCAAAATTAGCTTCTTCTATAAGGTGTGGCCAATCTCCCCCAGGAAGGCCCACCTTGGGGTTCCCATTACATCCTCCCAGGTCTCTTCAGTCAACTGTCCTTATGCATTATAAAGATAGGCGCATGTGGCTGATTCTCCAGGTGGCCTGTGACAGATTCCAATGCCAAGGCCAAATATCATGATTTATTAATCTCTACAGCCCAACATTCACAAATTGGTAGCAGCCGAAATACCATGTCGACCTGTCAGATTATTCATAGGAGCTCTTTTTTTTTTTTTTTAATTTTTTTTTTTCAACGTTTATTTATTTTTGGGACAGCGAGAGACAGAGCATGAACGGGGGAGGGGCAGAGAGAGAGGGAGACACGGAATCGGAAACAGGCTCCAGGCTCCGAGCCATCAGCCCAGAGCCCGACGCGGGGCTCAAACCCATGGACCGCGAGATCGTGACCTGGCTGAAGTCGGACGCTTAACCGACTGCGCCACCCAGGCGCCCCCATAGGAGCTCTTTTAAGGATATTCCACTTTAGTGTGCATCCCTCTGTTCCCCTTCTCGAGGGTCATGTAACATCTAAGGTGGTCTTTCTAAAATGTACGTCTACCTTTATTTTCCTGCTTAAAACTCTTCCATGGTTTCCCATAATTTTTATGAGAAAATCTAAGCCCTTTAACATGGTTTATGACGTTCTTCCTAAAACGGCCTTTACAGCTTTATCTCTTGCCATTTCTTTCCAAACCCTGTTTCTGCACCAAACACAGAGCCGTCTCCTGAAAGTACTTACTAGAGAGTGACTACCATCATCCTACTTGAAATAGGACTGTGCGTGGACATTCAGAGGGGATCATGATAGAACAGAAGGAGGGAATATCAGATTAAATTGGGTGAGCCCTTCAACAGAGACTCTAACAGTATGACTTAAGCCAATAAACAGAACCAATCCCAGCAGAACCTAGCACAAGGGAACACGATCCGAAGCAATGGATCTCAAGTTTTACCATGCACCAGGATCACTGTCGGGTTTGTGACTCAGCAGTAACACGAACAAGTTCCCAGGTGGTGGTGATAACTCTACACTTTGAGAACCACTCATCTAGAAAAATATGCAGAGAAATATCTGAGGAGGATTTACCCAGCAGACCTGCAAGATACAGAAAAGGAAAAGGAAGAAAGAGAGAGAGTGGGGCATGATGATTTACAGCAGGACGGAATACAACAATTGTTGTACAAAGCAACTAAGGATCACAGTAGGGCGGTGGCAGGGAGAGGACGAAAGGTTTTGATCCAATGGGCACAGTCGAAGGATTGCCAGAACATGGAGATAACTTGAAGTGGGGAATGGCTAGTTCAGAGAAAACAGATGTCAAATTGGCCCAAGGTAATTCCAAGGATATGGAATTATCCTTGGAATATCCTTGCGCTTCACACATTCGGCAAGTATTCGTGAGGCCTTACTGTGTGTCGTGGCAATTCTAAAAGCCTCGGGAAATGAGAATGATGGGATCTAGGCCTTGTTGTTGGAAGACAAGAACTTTTGCCTTCTTCTGAGCCACACTCCTCTACGTGCTAGATGTTTCTTATGCACTAATTCATCTCAGTTTAATAGCCATGCTGTGGGTTGGGTGGCGTTAGTTTCATCTTAATTTGTGAGCTGTCTTTCATGGAGTTCAGTTTCAAATGTCAGAGCAATTCCCTGCAAGCAGTCGAGATGAGTGAGGTAATCAAAGCAGCAGATGCCTGGAAATGATTCCAAAGTGGTGGCTTTGCCCACCCTCTACCCGTCACCTCGAATGTCCTACAGCTAGCCCCTGCCTGTAGGGTTTTACTACAGCACTGTTCTCCTGATGTCTGCCATCAAAGGAACACAGTCCTTCTGAAGCCCCCCAGTGCCCAGTTTGTGTGCCTCATGTGCCCCGGGCCTTCCTCAACCACGGCTGTTTACAAGCTTGCGCATCTCAGTGACTCCCCCATCAGAACCCGACTTCACTTCCTGCATAACGGAAAAGCGTGCAGACAGCGCATGGTGAAATGAATGAACTCTTCCCACAACAGATGATTGCGCACGTGGCAACATTTATTCACCGATTTTATGCATCGCGCCAAAATTTGATCGTAAAAGTATCACATTCCCAAGAAGTATACTCTTCGGTGAGAGAAGATCGTGCTTCGGAATTTTAACAATTAGCAGGTTTTTTCCAGTGTGCGACGTTAATTGGATTATTGACGGCGATAGTCACTGTCACAGCATCACATCCTGTATGTTTAGTGATATCACACTTTGTTATTTCCAGTGTGAATGTAAAACTAAGTATCAGAAACACAGTTTTTTTAGTAGGTGGTATTATTTTTCCAGCCAGCAGCATATCACATTTCACAGGTTTGGAAATCTGGTTGGTATTATGTTCCTCTCTCTCAGAAGTGTGTTTGGAACATATTTCATAGAATCTGATAGACTGTCAAAATGTTCAAGGGATTAACACATGTTTAGAAGCTGTGACCCAATCTATTTCACTGCTCTCCTTTTTTTTTTTTTAGGGGACCAAAAGATTTTCGAGATGGTAAGAAAAAATATTGCTCTGCTCAAAGCCTACTATTGACCTACAGAGCAACATTTTGTTTGAACCATTTTGGGGCTATTTTTGCAAGCCAGCCACCAAGCAGAACGTACTCTCTGGTTGAATTTCAGAGTGTAGTGTAAAACGCCTTCCTTCTTTTTAATTTTTCACTGTAAATTACTGCAAGGAATCTCTGTAGCAAGCAGTACCAGCGCTAAGGAAGATTAATCCCCGTATATTAAAAAGTTTGGTTGTCATGAGAGCCTGCCCCAAGCTCTGTGGCAGACACAGCATGGGTACCTGTGTCCGCCTTCTGCCAATCCTTCTAGATACGAGGCAACAGAACAAAGCCCATCTGCCACGACAGGGATGGTCCCAGTCAAAAACCCCACATGCCTGGGTCACAAATACAGGTATTTTTTTTCTTACGCATATATGTCCTTTCAGCTTTCTTCCTTTCTCACATCCTCTTTTTCTTTGTTTTCCCTTCTTTGTCTTCCAATTCTCCACCTAACTTTTCTAGTTTCTCCCCGTCTCCTCCTCTAAGCCTTCTCCCAAGTATAAGTTGGGAAGTAATTTTTCGCAAGTAATCTCCATCTTTGCATCTGCCTTTCCACCCAATCTTTCCGTCCACCCACCTTCTCATCAAGGCTTTTTTTTCCCCCTAATGAGACATCCCCAGTCTACATGATATGGCTACAACAAACCACACACAGGGAGAGGAGCCGTCTCTGGTAGCTACCCGAGGGCATGGGCTGGGCATTCGTCTCTCCTTGTATTTGTCATTTTCCGAGCAGACTGGCAAGGACCAGCCAGTAAGGTCTCCTAAGCCAATCCAGGAACAGCTGGATTTAAGTGCTGAGGAAGCCAGTGAGTATTGTTAAATAAGCCAGTTGCACAGTCAGATTTATATTTATAGATTTCATTACGTTAGCAATGTTCAGATAAATTAGGGGTATGGTAGTGACCGAGGGGAAGGTACTGGGACACCATTTAAAATACCTTTGCATAAAAGAGGAGGGGATTGTCAAATTTCTGAACTTGAGGTAATAGAGGTCAGGATGAGGGGGCAGGAGACATAACTTGCTGTTGGTTGGTGTGGGTGGGCAGAAATTAAACTCATACTGGAGGCTCACTGAGGCAACAATGTGATTGAAATCAGTGGAGAAGTAGGGAGAAGAGATTTTTAGGTTTCCATTGATTCAGATGGTGAAAAGTGATCCTAAGCAATAGATTCCCCCTCACCAAGTATAAACTGTATTCATGCCACATGAACAATAATCAGACAAGGCCACTCTGGGACTACATTTAAAGCAAGGCAGAATCAAGATTACTCTACAACGACAAAAATAGTGAAGCATCCCCCTCGTCCAACTAACAGAATTGGCTACTCTCTTTCATCATCCTGTTTCCAGGTAAGACTCACCAGGATACCCAATCACTGACTTGCCTTCGGACAGACACAGTTCAGAACTCTTTCCCACAGTGTCCCTGGTGTGTCGATTCTCCCAAGCCACGGTAAACTACATAAATCTAATTTTATTTGGCTACAGGTGTATTCCTTATGGCCTGGTCCAACATCCATTTGGAGAGCCTTGATGTGTTCCAGGATATGTGGACAAGGACCTCATCCGAGAGGGCTAAAATAAAGATATAGATTTTGAAGTTATCAACGTACGAGTGATCTTTGACACCAAGGAATCTAGTTAAGACTTCCCACAGGGAAAGTCTACAGAAAAGGGGTCTTACAGGATCCTATGAGTCCCAGGTATTTCAGGAATTGATTAGGTGAAACATGATCAAAAAGAATTCCTAAGAATGTTCAATGTCAGATATGCAAGAAAAGAGAATGCTCGAAGAAAGAGGGAGTCCTTCGTGAAACGTCAGATGATACAGACATCATTGAGGAAAATAAGAACTGAAATATATCCAATCAATAAGCTAATTAGATCAGTTCAGCAACATGGAGAAAATGATTATGACCAAAATGAGTCATTTAAAGGCTTTATTTGGGTGGGCACAGTAGCATGGAGGAGAAATAAACAAGTAACTGTTTGCATGTTTCTATTATTTGAATAAACAGATGTGTACCTAAGGCTGGCTGAAGTAGCCATGATTTAATAGACTCTCCAGATTTCAAGGCCAAAGGGGCCTGGCCTCTGTACTACCCGACTTTCCTGGCGTGGATGCTGACTTTATAAAGCAATTATTTAAACTCAAGCAGGTTGTTTGTTCCAAAGTCACCTCTTAACCCCCTATCATAATAGCAACAGCAAGTTCAGGCAGATCCTGTAACACTTTGTAAGCATGAAAGTGTTTAAAACAATAATTAGGGCCTCCGGAATGTCCTAGGACCTATGACAGCGTTTTGCATAGATTGTCTTTAATCTTCCGTCCCTCCAGCAAAGTCGGGGTTTGTTTTGTTTCACTGTTTTTATTTTTATTTATTTTATTTTTGGGGGGGTTTGGTTTCATTTTTCCAGTTCTCAGAGCAGGACATTAGAAGCGGTAGAACTTGCTTTGTGCTTGTAGAACTTAAGAAACTTGCCCAAGTTCACCTGTTTAGGAAGGCGGAATTTGACTTTAGAGCCTGTCCTTTTCCCTTTGTGCCTTGCCGGAAGGGGAAGGGAGATGGGATCGGACCCCGCAGTGCGGATCCTGGGCTGCCAGTGTGAGCGTCCTGACTGGTGTGGAGAATGTCATCTTTTAGGGAATGACACTGATGTCAACAGAATAAGATACACTGCGTAGCATCACTGTAACTGCCCTGAGGGCATGACCCATGTCTTAGTCATTCCTATTTCGTCAGCACCAAAGACAGTGTCTGAACCAGAATAGATACTCCGTCTATAAATTAATCTAACTTAACGAAGACCCAACCTGGTTGCAGCAGCAGTAAATGACCTCTCGTTCTCAATCTGATTGTTGCTAAAGCTGACCCCATGAAAAAATTAAAATAATTTTCTTCCTGCTTCTCGAGTCAACTAGCGACAAAGTGCCAGGCAATCCAAAACAGTGACAGTTAAATGTCAACAGTCTTGGAAGGATTGATTGTTGAGATTGCTGAACGCTCTGAGAATACTGATGATTAAATCCAGTCTTTCACCTGGAAAAGGGGGCAACCAGATTCCCCAGGCCACAGCATGCGAGACGCGTCAGGGTCAGAACCCTGGGTCTGCCTTTTCCTCCTTCTCACAGGTGGGCTACCTGTGAGGGATGGGACGAATTACATTCTGTCTCATCAAGTCTTTCTACAAGGGTCTGTGAGGCATAGTTTGTTGCCATACAATTTCACTTGGGCTTCTCCTCTTCTTTTGCAATTCCATAAACTTGAATTTAAGATCAATCAATGTGGGGCGCCTGGGTGGTGCAGTCGGTTAAGCGTCCGACTTCAGCCAGGTCACGATCTCGCGGTCCGTGAGTTTGAGCCCCACGTCAGGCTCTGGGCTGATGGCTCAGAGCCTGGAGCCTGTTTCCGATTCTGTGTCTCCCTCTCTCTCTGCCCCTCCCCCGTTCATGCTCTGTCTCTCTCTGTCCCAAAAATAAATAAAAACGTTAAAAAAAAAAAAAAAAGATCAATCAATGTGGCAGAAAACATTGCAGGAAGTTTATTCTTCCAGAATAAAGTCACTGATGGAGGCTAATGCTCAGACCTTGAAAGTGTTTGACCCTTTACGGGGATTGATAGTGAAGGGCCTTTCTTCAGTCTGCGCGCATTGAAAGCAAGAGGAAATGTAGTGCTGTGTGTAACAGGATGGGGAAAGCTCTACATGGGTCTTAACTCTATTGAGTGTCATTCGACCAGGGCCTAGCTGCTGCTGTTTGAAATCCATCACTGTACCGAAGCCATCCTTCCCCTGGGATGCTCTAAGCCAGTGACTGAGCACAGGGGCACCAAGGCACGCATCTTCCCGGGAGACTAGGACTTCTCTGACGGTGGTTTTGACTCAACGACACTTTGCCCACCTTGCCTCGAACTGCAAGAGGGTTTAAGACACCTCCACCCAAATTTCTTTCTTTCTTTCCTTCTCTCTCGCTCTAGGTTGGACTGCATCATGGTCTGAGTCTCTCCAGGCCTCTCCGGTCCTCACTGTGTTGTCTCTCACAGGTATTTCCCCAAGAAACTTCTTGCCTATTTAATCCCATCCTGGCATCCACTTCTGGGAGGACCTGAACTAGCATAAGGAGCATCTCTGATTCCAATGCACATCTTGTCTCTTTATCTTCCCAGATGTATTGTCACCCAGCTCTTCTTAAGAGGTCATTATAGGGTCTCACACTATACTAACGAAGAGTTATTCCATCACCGCACACATCCAATTGCCCCAACATTACTCTTCTAGTCCAAATGGTCTCCTCTCTGTAACTTCCACTTATTGGATACACAATTTTCTTCCCCTTTTCACATGCATTGTAGCTATTGAGTCCCTCCCATGTGCCCTGACCTGGGCCGGCATTTTACATACACTATCTAATTTAACGTATACCCTGTGAAGCTTATTGGTACATTGGTATTACATAGATAGGAGAAAAGAAACTGAAACTCACAAAGGTTAGAGATTTGATCAAAGGACATACAGTGTGTAAGTGACAGAATCCAATTTCAAATCCAGATCTATGTCTCTCAAAGACTGGGTAGGCTTTCGTCTAGACCTAGCTCTGATTCCTGATGCTAAATCTCCAAGTACCCAAAGAGCCAGGGTTCCCAGAGAGTCTGGGCTCATTGTCCCTTGCACAGAAGTGTGACCTCTAAGAGGAGACTGACCGTGTTTTATAGGAACGATGATGTCAAATATCAAAATAACTGGGAAACTTCCTGCTCCTGCCAGCCATACTTACAAGCCAGAAGAAGTCAGTAGATGGTTGGAGAAAACTGAGGGAGTGGTCCTAGATAAAGAATCATGGGGATCACTGACATCCACAGAATGACTAGCTCCGAAAGGCAAAATAACCAAAAAGGATGCTTCCTTGAAAGAATTGCATTTGTTTATTCCACAAATATTTATTGAATACCAGCCCCTGCACTAAGTTTAATTTGAGGCTTTGGAAATCTACCCACGGGCCAAACAGGTAAAAGTTCCTGCCCTCTTGAGTCTTACATTTCTAACTTGGGAGAGGACAATGCATTATTTTGAAAAATGTATTAAATAAAATATGTGGCTAAGTTAGACGGTACAAGTATTCGGGAAGGAAACAAATTGGGGAGTGGAAGAAGCCCGTGTTAGGGGTTGAGGATTTGCAGATTTTGAAGATGCCGAAACAGGATCATTTATCACTATGATGAGACAAGGACTAAGACAATGTCAGAGGTTACGTATTCACAGATGTTCACTCCTTCTGGTCTCTTGGAGTGAAAGAGCAGGGTAGCGAGTAGAACTACACGATCAATAAACAAAAAAGGGCACAGAGCTCTCTGAGGAAATGGGATGAAGTCAAGGAGAGAGACTGGCAGGACACAGGAAAGGGAGAGAGGAAGACAGAGGACAGACAGTTAATGCAAGGAATTGAGTAACTGCTTTGAATTACAGGACTCTAGGAGGAGAAATGGACAAGAAAGGCGTGCAGGTGTTTTCCAGTGTCGCATGCTGTGAACTCCCACTTTTGTGTCCCCAAGAACACTTGAGTAAGAGCTGCTGAGAGTTGAATTTGTTACCTGTGGTTATATCATTTACAGAGAGGGTTCTAACATGGATGTAAAAGAAAAAGAAAAGGAAAAAGAAAAAGAAAAAGAAAAAGAAAAAGAAAAAAGCCCCAGCACTTCTAGCTTCTACCCCTGTCTTCAATGAAACCATCCCATTAAGTTTCACACTGTCCTAGCTAGACTCCATGTATGTGATGTTTTCATCTACAGCTGCCCGATTCCTGTGGCTTTTTTAGTTGGCTCTCTTCTCAATCCTGGGATCCTGGTGTCTCCATTACGACCCTTCACACCTCAACACTACTGAGACGTTTTGCCACCCCTCTGAGACAGAAGAATGTTAGGGATCAAGTGAGAGCCTATATCTCCGGCTCTGGGCATTATTTGTGGAAGCACATTGCTTCCCTAGCTTTGGTGGCTTAGGATGAAAGTTTCTGGGCCTTAGAAGCCAAGCCAAAATCCAAACGGAGGACCACTTGGGTTGTGCAAGTAGATTTAGAACTCAAGAATGAACACCTGATGTGCAGACAAATTTGTATCTCAAACCTTAAGGGAACCAGGAGTCCTCAAGGCTAAAAACAGTGCATGTTTGGTCAGAAGCCACCAAGCTCAGTGTTTCTTGGTTCACCTGCAAGCCCCCAAAAGCCATCAGGCCAAAGTCATCACTCTAGATATGTGTCCCTGAGCCAATCACCAGAAACACTATGGCCACCATTTATTAGGTCACCAGGTAATAAGTTACAAACAGGTAAAGAGAAATCAACAAAACTAAGTCATGTAAATAGAACAAGGGGACTTCGCACAGTCAACACTGTAGTGAAACCACTGCCAGATATCCCATGCCTGATCAGCCCATGACACAGCCTATCTGATCTTGAGTCCTCGCTCGGGACTGTCGCCTCAAGGATACAGCCAAGAGTCAAGTTTTAAAAAAAAATAGGTTTATTGCTGTATAATTGGTACATAAAAAAACTGGACATATTCAAAATATATGATTTCATAAATTTTGGGATATGTATGCACCAGAGAAACTCTCACCACAATCCAGACAGTGAACATATTCATCACCCCTAAAAGCTCCTGCCTGCCCCATGCCCCTTGCGACTCCACCTTCCAGGCAACCTCTGCTTTGCCTTCTGACACCAAAGAATTGTTTGCATTTTCTAGAGTTTAATATAAATGGAGTGACATAATGTGTACTCTTTACTACATGGTTTCTTTCGCTCAGCATAATTATTTTGAGATTCATCTTTGTTGCGTTTGTATTAATCATTCATTATTTTCTTGCCGTTGAGTAGTATTCTACTGTATAAACACACCACACTTTCTTCATCCATTAACTTTTGGGTGATCGTTGGGTTTTGACTACTACAAATACAGCTGCTGTGAACACTCCTCAACAAGTCTTTTTATAAACATATATTTTCATTTCTCTCGAGTAAACTCCTAGGAGTGGGATTACTGGATCAAATGATAGGCATATGTTTAACATTTGTGGAATCTGAAAAATATTTTCTAGAGTGGTCGGATCATTTTAGATGCTTACTTACAGAGTGTGAGTATCCCAGCTCTTCCCCATCATCACCAACATCTGTTACGGTCAGATTTTCTCAGGTGAGCCTTTTGGATGGTTGTGTAGAGGGATGCCATTGTGGTTTTAGTTTGCATTTTCCTCATGACTAAGTATGTTGAGTATATTTTTATTTTCTCCACTGTATGAATAATTTCTTTGGAGAAGTAGCCATTCAAATCTTTTGCCCATTTTTTTTAGATTATTTTCTTATTATTGAGTTTTGAGAGTTCTTTACATAGTGTGGATACAAATCTTTCGTGAAATATTTTCTCCACATCACTGGCTTGTCTTTTTATTCTCTTCACAGTGTTTTGCAAATGGCAGAAGTTTTGAATGTGTCCAAAGTCCAAATGATAACCTCGTAAAAAGTTTATTTATGGTTAGTGCCTTTGGTAGTCTATCTAAGACATCTTTGCCTAAACCAGAGTCCCCAAATTTTTCCCTTATGTTTTCTTCTCGGAGTGTTATAATATTAGGTTTAATATTTAGGTATATGATTCATTTTTAGTTAATGTTTGTATGTGGTGTGAGGTATGGATCATTTTTTGGTTTTTTGGTTTTTTGTTTGTTTGTTTTTGCATATGGATATCCAATAACACCAGCAATTTTGGTGAAAAGACCATGCTTTCTCTACTGAGTTGTTTTTTGTATCTTTGTCTACAATAGATTGTCAACATATGTATGGATTAATTCTGTTGTTTCTATTCTTTGCTATTGATCTATTTGTCTTCATTAATGCCCATACCACTCTGTCTTGCTTATTCTAGCTTTAGAATAAATTTTGAAATCTGGCTGCATTGGTCTTACAACTTGATACTTTTTCAAAGTTATTTCCACTATATTAAGCCCTTTGCATTTCCATATGAAACTTAGAATCAATGAGTCAATCTCTAACAAACAAACAAAAGACCTGCCTGGACTTTTTTTTCCTTGCATTGTGTCAGTCTATACATCAATTTACAGAGAATTAACACATTAACAATATTGAGTCCTTCCATCCCGTGAGTACTAGATATCTATCTCTTCATTTATTGAGATCTTCCAGAATTCCTTTTGGTAATATTTTATTATCTTCGGTGTGCCAATGTTTCATATCTTTGCAAATTTAGGCTTTAGCATTTCATATTTTTGACACTATTGTGCATGGCATTTTCACTTCAGTTTTGGTTATTCATTGTTAGTGCATATAACTACAATTGATTTTTATATTGATCTTGCATCCTGCAGTATTGTTAAACTTTCTTATGAGTTCTAATAGCTTTTCTGTATATTTCATTGGATTCTCTACATCGAGATCATATCAACTTCAATTAAAAACAGTTTAATTTTTTGCTTTTCCATTTCAATGCCCTTTATTCCCTCCTCAGGCCCACCATTAACCTGGGTAGCACATCCAATACAATGTTGAATTAAAATATAGGAAGAAGATAGCTTTGCATCGGTCCTGATATTGGAGGAAATTTTCAGTGTTTGTTAAAATATGTTGATAGCCGTGGGTGTTTTGTACATGCCTTTTCTCGAGTTGAGAAAGTCTTTTCCGTTCCTAGTTTGCTGAGTTTTTGTGTTGCTTCTCAGGGTCACTGTCTTCTATCGACTAATACCTGGTGTCTTAAAAATACATATTTGTTCTCTTATTGGTTGTTTTAGCCAGAAGAATAAGTCCACTCTCCATTACTCCATCTCTTCAAAGGCAGAAGTCCAAAAGTCTTTTTTTTTGGAAAATGAGAAAAAGAACATGAAATTGAATTTCATACACTCGGATTTGGTGTCAATGTTTCTTCGGGTTCGTAGAAGTCCAGAGCTTCTAAGGAGGGTTGCAGAGACAGTTTGGTGGATGAAACAATGAGTGATCTGGGGGCGTTCTGCTAATGAATCACAGTGCCCACCTCTGCTCTTTTCTATGTTTATGACCTTGGAAGTTGTCTAACTTCTGTGAGCTACAGATTTCTCATCTGTAAAATGGGAATGCTCGTAAGAAATGATTAAGAGTATGAACTCAAATCATCCAACACAGTATCTAACATATAGTAAGTATTCAATAATTGATCACTTGCATTGTTTTCTTGGAGAGAGATATCAGGGGAGGGGCAGAGGGAGAGGGAGAGAGAGAGTCTTAAGCAGGCTCTGTGCCCAGCGTGGAGCCCAACTCGGGGCTTGATCTCACGACCCTGGGATCATGACCTGGGCTGGAACCAAGAGTTGGGCACTTAACTGACTGAACCACCCAGGTGCTCCTGGAAACTTGCATTATGGGAAAAGAGCCTGAATTAACAAACTGTATTATGCACAGTTATTCAATTAAGTGTTCTGAGTTTTGCTTTTATGTGTTACCATACGTACATATAGACATGTCTATGTATCTCTAAATCTTCAAAAGCCATTGTTAAATGAGACAGGTTTCACTTTGATGGCTCAGAAATGTTTGGAAAATTGGGCCCCATAATAGAGTTAGATTACACACCTAACTGCAAGCTCTCATTCTCTTTTCTCAAATTTCATCACTGGCCAAATCTCCCGAGCATGAAGCTGACCATCCCCACCCCCCACCCATTTTCCCTACACAAATACCCCTGTGATGCCTAGAAAATCCCACCAGGTAAGGAGCCAAGAAAGCTGGGTTATAATCCTGGACACCAATCCTTTTCTTTTCTTTTCTTTTCTTTTTTTTAATTTTTTAAATTTAATTTTTCTTTTTAATTTTTTTTTAATGTTTATTTATTTTTGAGAGAGAGAGAGTGTGAGCGGTGGAAGGGCAGAGGGAGACACAGAATCTGAAGCAGGCTCCGAGCCATCAGCACAGAGCCCAACGCAGGGCTCGAACTCACAGACCGGGAGATCATGACCAGAGCTAAAGTCGGACGCTTAACCGACCGAGCCACCAGGCGCCCCATCACCAGTGTGGTCTCATCTTTCTTGTCTCTCAAATGAAGATGTTGTGTTAGGTCCTTCCATGTACTCAAACATTCAGTTACTGTGTTCCTACTAAAAACAAAGTCCTTGCATTATGCCCTGGAGATTGAGAGTCAAAAGATGAAATCCCTGTCCTCAGGGTATTCACAGTCCAGTGGGAAAGGGAAGCTTGCACACAAAGGAGAAGGCGATAATAATTATAAAACTGTCATTATAGTCATAATAACAGTTCACACGTATCGAGTACCTGCTGTGTCCTGGGCACTCCTAAAGGAGCTGGGCCCGTATAATCTCAGTTAGTGTTTGCAGAGAAACCCCCATCAGGTAGGAAATGTATTTTTTGCTTCCACTTTACTGATCAATACACTGAAGCATAGGGTGGCAGAATCACTTGTCCAAGATCGCACGGCTAGTGAGAGGCAGGGCCCACACCCAGTCTTGGCACTTCGTCTCCGGAGGCTGCCTTCCCAGCGGCCCCTCTGAGGTGCCTCTCCCAGCAGCCAGAGCTATGGATCGTGGCGGTGTTGTTAGAACGTCCTTAGGAAGGACACCTAACCCAGACTGACAGGGACACAAGTGGAAGGCGGAGAGGGAAGCACTAAGATGTTCCCTTATCGTTCCTTTGCCAATGAAAGAGGCCATGGTTTTTTCCAGCACTAAAAATCTTCCCTGCAATGAAGAACTTGGCTTGGCTGGCTTTTCTTGTTCAAATGACAGGTCAAAACCTTTCCATTCTAGCTAATGGCTACGGATTCAGCCGACCTCAGGATTTCTGGAAGATAATGATGAGACACTGGATTCAGTTCGCCAGAGGCACCGCCCGGAGGTTTAACTGCTAGGCCGTCATCTACTAACTGGGACGGCAGGGGCATGTCAGTTATTTTTAACCTGCCATCTTGACTCGTTTCAGACCTTTTTTAAATCAGAACTTCCCCTAAGTGTGAGAGCGTTCGAAAAAGGCCAGCAGGAAGGCAGGAGTGGACGGGGGTGCTGGGGCTTCAGCGGACAGGCCCTTCCCAGCAGAGAGGTGAACTCCGAGCCCCGCGAGGGCATCACATGAGCAGAACTTGCAGATCTCAAAGAGGAAAAGGGAAGCGCCAGCCAACTGTCCCGTAACTTCTGCAGGTTTAATGAGAGGCCGAAAAGGGAAGGACGTCACATACGTTTGCAGGTAGATGTCGAGATGGGCAGGGTGGGTTTGTTTCTCAGATTGGTCTCCTTACATCTTCCACCGCTCCCACCGGGAAGAGGTGGGGCTGAGTATTCCCGGCTTTCGGGGCTTTGGCCTCCCATCAGTCTGGAAAACGGGCAAAGCACGGTTCCATACACAGATACCAAGAGCTGTCTGTCACCTAGTGGGATAGAAAGGGGCACATACAAAACGACGGCAGGCAGGGCCAAAATCTGCCAGTGGTTGCCCATACATTCAGATATGCAGTGAATATCTACATTGTCCGGGGCACTGGAGCTTAGGGATGGGTGAGCCACCGACCTTGTCTTCAGGAAGCTCACCATCAGTGGGGAAGAATAATGCGTAAACAACGAGTCTGTGACGGAGTGAAGGCTAGAAAGCACAGGGGCTCTGTGAACACAGAAGAGGCGATGCAACCAGCCTGGACACGTTAGGGTTGCCTCCAGAGCAAGAGAGCTTTAATTTAGAGTTCCAATTAGAGACGGTGGGCCGAAGAAAGGGACAGACTATTCCAGAAAGAGAAAGCGGCGGACAGAAAGGCCCTTTCGGTGAACTTCCAGGAGCTTGGAAAAACGCAAGGAAGGAAGATGGGAGATGGGTTTTCTCCCCACCAAGATGTGTACCAGTGGGAGGGAACTGTTTCTGTATCGTTTGCTTCACCTTGGACTTGGCGGCTTCCGTGGACTAGTCTGCCGCTCTTGCCCATGGGTGTCTTTTAGGCTTTTCCAGAACATCGTGTGTGTGTGTGTGTGTGTGTGTGTGTGTGTGAGAGAGAGAGAGAGAGAGACTAAAACACTGATTTACAAAGGAGAAAGAAAAAGAGAAGCTAACCTTTATTGACACCTAATGTGGACTGTGACCCTGAAGGTTTATATTAGTATCAAATATGACTTCATTAATATATTCATTCCTGTCTTAAATCTTAGCACTGTCTTAGACATAGAATACAAAGGTCCTAAAGATTAGCTTCTTCCAATCAAAGGCATCAAAATTGGCAAAGATGAAGTCAAGCTTTCGCTTTTTGCAGATGACATGATATTATACATGGAAAATCCGATAGACTCCACCAAAAGTCTGCTAGAACTGATACATGAATTCAGCAAAGTTGCAGGATACAAAATCAATGTCCAGAAATCAGTTGCATTCTTATACACTAACAATGAAGCAACAGAAAGACAAATAAAGAAACTGATCCCATTCACAATTGCACCGAGAAGCATAAAATACCTAGGAATAAATCTAACCAAAGATGTAAAGGATCTGTATGCTGAAAACTATAGAAAGCTTATGAAGGTAATTGAAGAAGATTTAAAGAAATGGAAAGACATTCCCTGCTCATGGATTGGAAAAATAAATATTGTCAAAATGTCAATACTACCCGAAGCTATCTACACATTCAATGCAATCCCAATCAAAATTGCACCAGCATTCTTCTCGAAACTAGAACAAGCAATCCTAAAATTCATATGGAACCACAAAAGGCCCCGAATAGCCAAAGGAATTTTGAAGAAGACCAAAGCAGGAGGCATCACAATCCCAGACTTTAGCCTCTACTACAAAGCTGTCATCATCAAGACAGCATGGTATTGGCACAAAAACAGACACACAGACCAATGGAATAGAATAGAAACCCCAGAACTAGACCCACAAACGTATGGCCAACTCATCTTTGACAAAGCAGGAAAGAACATCCAATGGAAAAAAGACAGCCTCTTTAACAAATGGTGCTGGGAGAACTGGACAGCAACATGCAGAAGGTTGAAACTAGACCACTTTCTCACACCATTTACAAAAATAAACTCAAAATGGATAAAGGACCTAAATGTGAGACAGGAAACCATCAAAACCTTAGAGGAGAAAGCAGGAAAAGACCTCTCTGACCTCAGCCGTAGCAATCTCTTCCTCGACACATCCCCAAAGGCAAGGGAATTAAAAGCAAAAGTGAATTACTGGGACCTTATGAAGATAAAAAGCTTCTGCACAGCAAAGGAAACAACCAACAAAACTAAAAGGCAACCAACGGAATGGGAAAAGATATTTGCAAATGACATATCGGACAAAGGGCTAGTATCTAAAATCTATAAAGAGCTCACCAAACTCCACACCCGAAAAACAAATAACCCAGTGAAGAAATGGGCAGAAAACATGAATAGACACTTCTCTAAAGAAGACATCCAGATGGCCAACAGGCACATGAAAAGATGTTCAGCGTCGCTCCTTATCAGGGAAATACAAATCGAAACCACACTCAGGTATCACCTCACACCAGTCAGAGTGGCCAAAATGAACAAATCAGGAGACTATAGATGCTGGAGAGGATGTGGAGAAACGGGAACCCTCTTGCACTGTTGGTGGGAATGCAAATTGGTGCAGCCGCTCTGGAAAGCAGTGTGGAGGTTCCTCAGAAAATTAAAAATAGACCTACCCTATGACCCAGCAATAGCACTGCTAGGAATTTATCCAAGGGATACAGGAGTGCTGATGCATAGGGGCACTTGTACCCCAATGTTCATAGCAGCACTCTCAACAATAGCCAAATTATGGAAAGAGCCTAAATGTCCATCAACTGATGAATGGATAAAGAAATTGTGGTATATATACACAATGGAATACTATGTGGCAATGAGAAAAAATGAAATATGGCCTTTTGTAGCAACGTGGATGGAACTGGAGAGTGTAATGCTAAGTGAAATAAGCCATACAGAGAAAGACAGATACCATATGGTTTCACTCTTATGTGGATCCTGAGAAACTTGGCAGGAACCCATGGGGGAGGGGAAGGAAAAAAAAAAAAAAAAAGAGGTTAGAGTGGGAGAGAGCCAAAGCATAAGAGACTGTTAAAAACTGAGAACAAACTGAGGGTTGATGGGGGGTGGGAGGGAGGGGAGGGTGGGTGATGGGTATTGAGGAGGGCACCTTTTGGGATGAACACTGGGTGTTGTATGGAAACCAATTTGTCAATAAATTTCAAATATAAAAAAAAAAAAAAAAACAACCAAACAAAAAAAAACAAAAAAATAAAAAATAAAAAAAAATAAAAAAAGATTAGCTTCTTCCATCTAAGGGATATACTCTAAAAAGGGGAACATAAAAAACCTTTGCTTTAGTGTAATAAATACATTAACTATATAAATATAAATACATGGATATATACGTCCATATATATAATAGATATATACATCCATATATAATATAGATATATACATCCATACATATAATATATATATATCCATATATGTATACCCATATATATATATATATATATATATATATAAAGATTATTCAAAGACATGAGGAAGGGTCAAGAAAAGGAGATATTTAATCTGGGTTTCAAAGATAAATAGAAAGTAAGCAGGTCCATTGGGTGAGGAGGGAAGTGCCATGCAGAGAGACTCTATAGGCCTGGGGATATGCATATACAAAGAAATTAAATAGCCTAACAAAGTTCATGAAACAGAGAGAAAGAGGAGCGCCTGGTGGCTCAGTTGGTTAGCGCCGACTTCAGCTCAGGTCATGATCTCACGGCTGGTGAGTTCAATCCACGTGTTGGGCTCTGTGCTGACAGCTCGGAGCCTGGAGCCCGCTTTGGATTCTGTGTCTCCCTCTCTCTCTGTCCCTCCCCGGCTCATGCTCTGTCTCTCTCTCCTTCAAAAATAAATAAGCATTTAAAAAATTAAAAAAAGAAAAATAGAAAGAGAAGACACATCGTTGAGTTGTGGACAATTGCTAGATTGTGGAAAAGTTTACATGGGAGGGAAAGCCATCCAGACTTTTGTGTAACTTTTCTAGTCAGAGTGAGGCGCTAGGAACAGAATCAAGTATGCATCTGGGACTCTTGACTAGATGAGAAGGGAATTGGAAAAGGGTGTGAGAGAGGAGGGAAACCAACTAGAAGGCCGTTTCAGTAGTCCAAGTAAAGATACCGCAAGGGTCTTGTCTAAGGGAATAGCACCGAAGAAATTAAACGGTCACAGACCCCAAAGATATTTAGTTGTTAGAATTGGAAAAATCTTACTGACCAAGTGGATGTGAGGGATGGAAAATAGGGCAGAATCAAGGATGACTTCTAAGTTTTGGCATCAGAGACACAGTGAAATTGCCATAGGATAATCACCTCTCGCCCCGTCTCCTTTTCTTCACCAGAACAGCGCGATGCCGAGAAGATAATTATTTCGTCTGCCATCACAGAACATGAAATGGCCCATTTGGCATTCAAGCTAGATCTGGCTAAGGTCACGCTCTCTCCTGGGTTTTCAGTGAGATTGTTGGTTAGGATTAAGAAGTAGAAGATCTAGGGAGGAATCCTGAACTTCCCACTTCATCAGACTGGAGAATGTAGAGCAAGATCAAAATCACAGAACGTGGAACAGGAAAAATAGGAGACACCTGCAGCCGGTCCATTAGTTTCACCCCTTGTGTTTACACTTTGGTTTCCTCTGAATGGCTCAGCAGGGGTCTAAAGGAGTCTCTTCTGTCTGGATCCTCCCCATTCTAAGCCGTGCATCCCAGCACTAATCCATGCTCCCTGGAAAATAAAATACAAAATGGAGAACTCCCATTAACTACAATTTCCTTGAGGACATTGGGTAATGAGAATGGTATGATCTTTTTTTTGGCCATGAGAACCTTCTGTCCTCTCCTGCTCTCCAGCCCCTCCCCATGTCCACGAATGACCCTCATAGCTCGGTTAAGTGTCATTTGAGAATTCTTTCTATCAACATAAGAAAATGAAATAAGGGGAAACCGTAAGTTATAAATGAAGATCCTTAAAAGCTCACACATACTTCTAGACAACAAAATGAAGTCATTAATCCACGAGGACTTCATCCATTTATCTCCCTCTTCTATTCTCATTTCATAAACACAAATTTTCTGTTACATTCCCAACACATTTGTTGGAAGAGGGGGGTGAGAGATGAATTAAATGAACACCCACTCGATAATTCCTGACCTTTCCTTTAGCATGACAGTTTTATCAGTCAAGCAGAGAGATAATATGATGAGGATAAAAAGCTAATATTCTCTCCTGGTAAAAAAGAATCAATGACACTTTCACCCACAGCTTTATTGAAAAATGGATGATAATGGCTCAAGCACACCTACCAGAGTGAGCTGCTTGAAGCTACATTTAGCAAACTTCTTAGAAGACAAAATATAGCTGAGATTGTAGGGAGGCCCACAAAAGAGGTGCGGGAATATTTCTTAAAATGAATGCAATAAACCCATTTCCCTACAGCATATGGAGGAGCAATGAAGTGCCATTTATGAAAAGGGAGAATGAATGCTGTAAATTGCCCGAGCTCACCGCATTTCCCAGCGAACAATCTTGTTTGGTGATCTTAACAGTTTTAGCCCTTGGGGAAACTTGTTCCAACTTCTGGACTACAGCTATTTGACTGGGGAGGGAGGAGAAATGCAGTCAATTATAAAAGTTTTATTATCAATGACAAACTGGAGCTCCTAAAAATTATCTGTATTTGAAAAGGATATTTCTGGCCCCCCCGGGGAAAGATTCAAGAACATTTTCCCTGTCTCTCCCCAAGGTGCCTAATTAATTTACATTTAGAAGGGTTAACCTCAGAATTTTAATTTCAGAACGCGAAGTACTGATCGGGCTGCAATCTTGAGTGTCTTACAGATTAAACTACACTGTATCTTTCCTCTTGGGGCTGAGAAAAGCGTAGAACACTCTGAGGTTGAGTCTAAGTTTTAGGGAGGGGTGTCATTAGACAGCCTTTCACTTGTACTATTCCAGATTGCTGGAGATCTGCCATGGAGTTTGGGTCTAAAGACTTAGTAATATTAAACACTCAGACCAATTTCCTTGTTTTCTTATGTGTGCTCAGAGACCTCGCTGGGCCAGAGGCTTCATATAGTCTCACCTTATTGTTTCCAAAAGGTTCTCACTTCCTGATCACTTGTAAGCCTAGTCTGTCCTATCCCACTTCCTGAGTTTCTCTTGCCTGCCTACTGGATTTCTGTATCACGAGGGAAAGTACCTGTCCTCTAATATCATCCCAAATTCATGAGAATAGAAGGAGCCCAAAGGTCTGGTCTTCGAGAAAGACTATGGAAAATGAAAGCTTAACATTGCCCTGCAAACTTCTATAACCCCTAGGAACACAGGAATGTACACTTGATGCACCATGGCCAGGACCAGATACATAATTTTCAGGGCTGAGTGCCAAAATAAAAATTCAAGGCACTTTGTTACAAAATTATTGACAAGTTCAAGATGGCGACAGCAAAGCATTAAACCAAGTGTTCGTATGTCACAGGTCCATGTAGCATGGTTCAACAACACCCGTGGCCTTGACCTTCGCCTACACGTCTCCTCTATACGGTGGGGGCTAAGGGATGGGAGAACTCTATACTCCTCATCAAATTTGGAACATGTCACTAACACCTCACCGCGATGGATTCTCTTACCTGACAGACTAGAGCAATGCCAGCAGTCAGCCTGCCTTGAGGCTGTCTGAGGAAGGGAAACCACCAGCAGGTTATCACAAAAAGTGAGTATATCTTCATTGTCACATCCTTCTCCACGCTGCTGTGTCTCTACCTGGGACCAAGGAGATACAAGTTCTCCACCACCATGCATATCACTTTGATGTCGACCCCAAACACTTGGAAGCTGAATCAGCCTATGTTGTAGACCGCGTGTCCTACACAGTCGCATTCTACACTGAGTCAAAAATCCCCTTTTATTCCATTTTATGTCTCGGATCTGATCTCCGTGGCTCATTCGTGTTCTTTTTGTTGTGATTTGCCTATGCAATAACTAACATAGTATCGTTAAATTAAAACACAGTGGATTTTCCATCACCCTATAACATTCAACACTCTAAGGATTATCTGTTACCAATCCGATCTTTTATTCTGGCAGAGAAAATAACATTGTGCATGTACAGACTACCTAACTCTACCCACCTTATCCAAGCCAGTCCTGCACCCATGCCTGTTCCGTAGGGTTTTTTTTCCCCCTGAAACTGATGCTGCTTCTTTTAACTGGACCCAAGTGGGGCTGCTCCATCCCCACCTTTCCCAAATTTTGCCTGTTTCCAACCATCCAGTGAGTTATTACAACACCAATCCTTTGATCACCCATCCATATCTTAAACTGAGACTAAGTTTGGATGAGATTATTACGGGACCTAACAATCTACACACGGAATTTTAAAAATATAACTGATGCTTCCTGACTCCTAACAGTGTTTCCAAAACATGAATTACAATCCAGGCCAGAGTTTCGCCAAAATGTCCGACAGAGTGGTAACATTCCTTAAATTCTTCCATGGAAAAAGAAAGGTAAATGCAGAGTCATTCTGAAATATGTGAAGTCTCTTTCTGAAGCTATCTTAGAACTATCAAAATGCTCATCATGTTCACCGTGAAACTCAAAGAAGAGATTCTTGTCCATCATATTTTTGAAATCAATTTTTCCATCAGTTTCCCCCACACCCACCTCCTCTCCCACGTATACTACACGATGACATTCTTCAGAGTGTACTTTAGAAATGCTGCCTGGACACCTTTTGGGATGAGCGCTGGGTGTTGTCTGGAAGCCAACTTGACAATAAATTTCATATTAAAAATAAATAAATAAACAAAAATAAAAATATAATACCAATATAAAAAAATGCTGCCTGGAATCATGGAGAGAGCCTAATTTCCATCGACTGATGAATGGGTAAAGAAGCTGTGGTTTATATATACAACGGAATACTACTTGGCAATGAGAAAGAATGAAATCCTGCCATTTGCAGCAACGTGGGTGGAACTGGAGGGTATTATGCTGAGTGAAATAAGTCAGCCAGAGAAGGACAGATACCATATGTTTTCATTCATATGTGGATCTCGGAAACTTAACAGAAGACCATGGGGGAAGGGAAGGGGAAAAGATAGTTTCAAACAGAGAGAGAGGGAGGCAAACCATAAGAGACTCTTAAATACAGAGAACAAACTGAGGGTTGATGGGGGGGTGGAGGGGAGGGGGAAATGCGTGATGGGCATTGAGGAGGGCACCTGCTGGGATGAGCACTGGGTGTTGTATGGAAGCCAATTTGACAATAAATTATATTAAAAAACAAATTAAATTTGACAATAAATTTCATATTAAAAAATAAAAATAATAAAAAGTAATAAAAAGTAAAATTAAAAAAAAAGAAAAAAATGATGCCTGGGACACCCCTCGTGTCATCAACTGCAGAGCATATTCTCAATGTGTCCCAGGAGAAAAACGACCTCACAGAAGAGAAAGAAAAAAAAAAAAAACTCACATAATGTTTCAGTTTTTACAAAGTTTAGTACTTTCAGTTATGCAAAGTCTATTGCCCAGGAACTTGAAACTCATTTGGGAGAAATCCCCCGGCAAGAGTTTGGGACATTTTTGTTCAAGCAGACTGCCCATGTCTTCAAGTGGGGCATTGTTGTCCCTTTACTACGTGTAGAAATTTGCAATGGCTGCATACCCATGCTTCCCGGAAACTCTCCTTTACCCCTAATGTCCATCCTTCTTGCCCCCGTCCTTATTACCGCCATCCTTACTGACCCCATCCTTTTAACCCCACTACATTTTCAACAACTGCGATTCCGCACCTCTCCATTCTCAGCGTGATGATCCAGCCACAAGCAGGTGGGCCTGCTATTTTATGCTCATAACCGACTCTAGAGCAACCATTACAGGCTTGTCCTCACAACAAGTATCTTCGCGTCTGTCTGTCGCCATCCTGAGCGTGACCTCCAAGAACTTTGAACGCTTGGCGGATTTTTTGTTTGTTTCCAAAGTAATCCCTTCAAAGGCCCAGGTCCTTTGCCATGTGCCTTTTCCACTTTTGCTTTCCTTGGCTTTTCACTCCTCTCGGCTGTAGGGAATCGTTACCACTCCATTAGTAGGAGCCATTTCTATCACTTAGTTTTCTGCTGATACCATTTAGAAAATACCCATATATATATATATGCTATATATATATATATATATCCCTATATATATACCCATATATATATATACATATAGCACAGGAATATCATATCTTCATGAATCTTTGCTGCTCCAAATACACAACATTCACGCTTTTCTGTGTTTTTTGTCCATAACCATTGTCTGTGTTTTGAGTAGAGTATTACTTTCACTTTAAATTTTAGAATTTTATTTCTCTCCTTTCCCCCCAGCGTTTTACATATTTGATCATTCTTTTCTAGTTCAAATTTCCTCCTTTCTTGGAATAGCGTTAGCCAAAGCGACGGTGTGGCATAACACAAAAATCCCATATTTTGAACTTCAAAACAGAATGTGAAAACACTCGTTACTAGTTACGTGATGAGGAAGAAGCTCTTTAAACATCTTCCGACTTCGTTCTTCCGTCATGAGACAGAAATAAAACCTACTTTATAATATTGCCCTCATGGAAACACACTCCTTCATTAAAAGAAATATTTATCTTCTGCTTGTTTCGTACCAGGCACATGCGATGAGATAACATATTATATAATGTTTTAGCTCAATGTTTGGTACAAAGTATTCAGTAAAATTTTATGTACCATGCTTCTTCCCTGCTGTCATTCCATGGTGGATTGTTCTAGCATTCAATAAAATTTTGGTGATGATTTCTCTCTGCTTCCTACCTGGAGAATCTTATCTATGCTCCAGGATTTAACTGTCACTTCTGTGCTCTCTCCCTCTACTCAGGTTTCATACTGCATTTCTATTTGTCTAGTATAAACTTCCACGTGAAAGGCCTTTCAGTACTTGGAATTCAAAATCTCCAAGATGCAAACATCTCTCTAGGAGAGGTACATTACGTAAACCACCTGCCTGCAAACATAGGTGCTGTACAATGTTAGTTCCATTCATAGGTGTTAGTTTCTATATATATATATATATGTATATATATATATATATATATATATATATATATATATACATATTTTTTTTACCTACCACACAAAAACTAGCTTCGCCCTTCGGGGTCCTTATTTCTGTCTCCAGAAATGTCTTCACCATCCCCAGGAGTGAAACCTCGGAATCTATATATAAGGCCTCTCCCTGTTTGCTGTAATTAAAACCATTTTTTAATGTTTATTCATTTTTAAGCGACAGAGAGAAACAAAGCATGAAGAGGAAAGGGGCAAAGAGAGAGAGGGAGACACAGAATCCGAAGCGGGCTCCAGGCACTGAGCTGTCAGCACAGAGCCCAAAACGGGGCTCGAACCCACAAACTGTGCGATCATGACCTGAGCCAAAGTCTGACGCTTAACTGACTGAGCCACCCAGGCGCCCCAATGTTTATTTATTTTTGAGAGGCGGCGGGGGGGGGAAGCAGCGGAGGTGCAGAGAGAGAATGGGGGACACAGGATCTGAAGGGGGCTCCGACCCAAGAGCTGGGAGTTCAATGCCCAACTCGAACCCGTGAACCGGGAGACCATGACCTGAGCCAAAGTCAGACAGTCAAGTGATGATGAAGCCTCCCAGGTGCCCCTAAACTGTCACCTTCTTATGTGACTTACTAAATTACCCACTTGTCCTCCTTCTTTCCAGTTCCTTTCCCTCTCTCTCCATCACACTGTAACTTTCATCTTCCCAAATGTCTACTTTTCACTGTGTCAATCCCTTGCTCAGACTCAACATCATTTCATTAATCAGTCAAGTTCATGAAATAATAACATTTCGAACCCCTTAGTCTGCCTGGCATTCATGCCCCTCTGTTATTTGCTCGCATCCAACCTTCACAGCATGACATTCCATTACTTTCCTGTTCAAGGATTCTTCTTCCAAGCTTGTCTGTTCCCCATCCCTGAAATCTTCCCTACAGCACTGATTCATCCTCCTTACATACGCTAGCTAACTGCCAGGGAGGTAAAGACAAATTAAGCCACCTGAACCTACATATTTTAGTAGCAAACAGAAGACACAAAGATAATCAGATAGGTAACAATAAGTAAATAATATGTGAAAACTTAATGTATAATCCAAGTGCTACGCTCTATAGCATCGTGGAAAAGACAAGGTCTCATCAAAATACCTATATTAACAAATTCTATGCACTTTTTAAAATCCTACCAATTACAGCAGGATAAGAGACATACCCAAGTAAAATCATAATAGAACCTCGCTAACAGGTCAATATTAATTAACAAAACCCCCAGTAGTAGCCTATTCTCAAAGGCAGGGTAAAGTGAAATTCTTCCGACTTTAGTGGAAAAACTCATTGTGTGAAAACTTATGTAACCCGAGATACAGAGCTACCCATTGGCAATGAATTCCGCAGCATGACTGCAGAAGGCACAGAAATAGTTTTGTTTAGCTGTTTCTTCTGCCCTCTTTACAAAAGCCAAGGGCAAAGCACTTGGCTAACCAGCACCTTTCCATGAGTACTCGTGTCACATCACTTTTCATACACTGTGTGCCATCCTTCAGAGCACTCAGTATCATCTCCCACTCTGAGGAAACTGAGACTCAGAAAGGACAAGTAAGTCCTCTGAGATCACAGTGCTAGTAAGTGATGGACTATATTGAAAGCAACATTGCATGCTGCAGATAGTCTTATTCATATGTTCAGCGTGGAACTATTGACATTCTCGGTGTGGGGGCTTGTCTAAGACATTGAACAGCTTCCTGTAGATGCCGGGAGAACACCCCGGATTACGACAACCAGAAACGTCCCCCAGACATTGCTACGTGTCTCTTGGGGAGATAAAATCATCTCCAGTTGAGAATCACTGCTCTGAGTGAACAAACTACCCATCAGATATTTTTTTTTTGACCAAAGTCTTAGAACCAGTGGGTACCCAAAACACAATGTGCATCAGAACGCACGCCTCATTCTTCGTTGTGCTCAGACCCCATGCAAAGGTCGTGGGGCACCGATAAACTAGCACTGAAAGAAAAGTTTATAGCCTTTGGTCAAAAACCAAGGGACATTAAAAGCAAGCGAGCAGTCAACTCAAGAAGCTGGATAATTGATGAAAACGAATTTATTTATTTATTTATTTATTTATTTATTTATTTTAGTTCTAGTCTTAATTTTATTTTATTTATTTATTTATTTATTTATTTGGACGTCCTTATTATTTATTTACTTCTTTTTTTTTTTTGCTTTCTCAGAGCCTTTATTTTTTTTTAATATATGAAATTTATTGTCAAATTGGTTTCCATACAACACCCAGTGCTCCTCCCAAAAGGTGCCCTCCTCAATACCCATCACCCACCCTCCCCTCCCTCCCACGCCCGCCATCAACCGTCAGTTTGTTCTCAGTTTTTAAGAGTCTCTCGTGCTTTGGCTCTCTCCCTCTCTAACCTCTTTTTTTTTTCTTTCTTTCCTTCCCCTCCCCCATGGGTTTCTGTTAAGTTTCTCAGGATCCACATAAGAGTGAAACCATATGGTATCTTTCTTTCTCTGTATGGCTTATTTCACTTAGCATCACACCCTCCAGTTCCATCTACGTTGCTACAAAGGGCCATATTTCATTCTTTCTCATTGCCACGTAGTACTCCAATGTGTATATAAACCACAATTTCTTTATCCATTCATCAGTTGATGGACATTTAGGCTGTTTCCATATTTGGCTATTGCTGAAAGCGCTGCTATGAACATTGGGGTACAAGTGCCCCTATGCATCAGTACTCCTGTATCCCTTGGGTAAATTCCTAGCAGTGCTATTGCTGGATCATAGGGTAGGTCTATTTTTAATTTTTTGAGGAACCTCCACACTGTTTTCCAGACTGGCTGCACCAATTTGCATTCCCACCAACAGTGCAAGAGGGTTCCCATTTCTCCACATCCTCGCCAGCATCTATAATCTCCTGATTTGTTCATTTTGGCCACTCTGGCGTGAGGTGATATCTGAGTGTGGTTTCGATTTGTATTTCCCTGATGAAGAGCAATGTTGAGCATCTTTTCATGTGCCTGTTGGCCATCCGGATGTCTTCTTTAGAGAAGTGTCTATTCATGTTTTCTGCCCATTTCTTCACTGGGTTATTTGTTTTTTAGGTGTGGAGTTTGGTGAGCTCTTTATAGATTTTGGATACTAGCCCTTTGTCTGATATGTCATTTGCAAATATCTTTTCCCATTCCGTTGGTTGCCTTTTAGTTTTGTTGATTGTTTCCTTTGCTGTGCAGAAGCTTTTTATCTTCATGAAGTCACAGTAGTTCATTATTGCTTTTAATTCCCTTGCCTTTGGGGATGTGTCAAGTAAGAAATTGCTGCAGCTGAGGTCAGAGAGGTTTTTTCCTGCTTTCTCCTCTAGGGTTTTGATGGTTTCCTGTCTCACATTCAGGTCCTTCATCCATTGTGAGTTTATTTTTGTGAATGGTGCAAGAAAGTGGTCTAGTTTCTTTCTTCTGCATGGTTCTGTCCAGTTCTCCTGGCACCATTTGTTAAAGAGACTGTCTTTTTTCCATTGGATATTCTTGCCTGCTTTGTCAAAGATTAGTTGGCCATACTTTTGTGGGTCTAATTCTGGAGTCTCTATTCTATTTCATTGGTCTCTGTGTCTGTTTTTGTGCCAATACCATGCTGTCTTGATGATGACAGCTTTGTAGTAGAGACTAAAGTCTGGGATTGTGATGCCTCCCGCTTTGGTCTTCTTCTTCAATATTACTTTGGCTATTCGGGTTTTTTTGTGGTTCCATACAAATTTTAGGATTGTTTGTTCTAGCTTCAAGAAGAATGCTGGTGCAATTTTGATTGGGATTGCATTGAATGTGTAGATAGCTTTGAGTAATATTGACATTTTGACAATATTTATTCTTCCAATCCATGAGCACGAAACGTTTTTCCATTTCTTTATGTCTTCTTCAATTTCCTTCATAAGCTTTCTATAGTGATGAAACCAAATTTAAAACAGAGTTGGAAGGATATGATAAAACTAAAGATAAACCAATAAGACATAGATCAAATAGATGACAGTGGAGGGAGAGTTACCCAAATCAAAGAAAGTTCTATAAGAACAGTACAAGTAAAATATATATACATGCATATGTAATAAATATATATACAAATATGGACTTAAATAGATAGGATGTTATAGGATACATACATAATGGGTTAAAAAGATATAGATAGATGATAGATAGATAGATAGAGATCTTTTCTCAGGATTGCAAAGATGACTCCATATCTGAAAGGCAATCGATAAAATCTAACACCCATTTATAATATAGAAACAAACTATCAGAGAGCTAGTGATACAAACAAATATCTTTAATTTAACAGTGATCTAAAAGCCCACCCAATATTGAGAAAAAGTACTTAGTAGAGAAATTTTAGACGCATCCTCATTTAAGCTGACAGAATAGGAGTGACCTCACAGGCTGCTGTTGTATACCCTCGTACTCCACGTGTGAGTAAATGCTAGAAAACTGCAAATACAACAGAAGTGTCAAATTTGGAAAGAAAGGGATAAAATTATTTTTATTAGCTGATGATTTGATTTCCTACATTAAAAACTCTATAGAGGGGCACCTGGGTGGCTCAGTTGGTTAAGCGTCCAACTCCGGCTCAGGTCATGTCTTGTGGTTCGTGAGTTCGAGCCCCGCGTCAGGCTCTGTGCTGACAGCTCAGAGCCTGGAGCCCGCTTCAGATTCTGTGTCTCCCTCTCTCTCTGCCATTCCCCTGCTCTCTCTCTCTCTCAGAAGTAAATAAAACATTAAAATAAAAACCTCTATAGAAAAAACACAGTATCAGAACTAATAGAAGAGTTCATGACCACTGTCGGGTGTAAGATCAACTTCTATATTCTCCTCCACCAACAAAGCCCAACCAGGAAATATGGTAGAAAATACATTATTTAACATACAAGCTATAACCATCAAGTGACATCCTAATAAACATGTGAAAAGGGACAGAAACTCATTAACAACCATGAAAATTCCAGTGAAAACACAAATAGGAAGAAGAAGTTGTACATTTGAAACCTGCACTTTATTTGTTGGCAAATTGCACCTCAACAAAAAATGAGAAAAAACAATGGTCTCAACATTAAGCCCGTGAGTTTATGAAAGATTAAAAAGGTAGATAATATTCAGATCTGACAAAGGTGTGAACAAAAATTCTCATGTACTGTGAGTAGTAATGTGGACTAACATAGCTATTCTGAACATAATTCTGAAAGAATCGAGTGATTTTAAGTGTGCGTATGTACTAACCCAGATATCTCTCACCTGGATTTATTTTCGAAATAAATACTTTCAGAAATCTATAAGGATGCCTATAGATGGATGCCTATTATAATAGTGCTGGTTTTTTCTTAAATAAAAGAACATTGAAAGGTATCTATTTACCATTAAAGAATGGAAAAATAGGGGCGCCTGGGTGGCGCAGTCGGTTAAGCGTCCGACTTCGGCCAGGTCACGATCTCGCGGTCCGGGAGTTCGAGCCCCGCGTCAGGCTCTGGGCTGACGGCTCGGAGCCTGGAGCCTGTTTCCGATTCTGTGTCTCCCTCTCTCTCTGCCCCTCCCCCGTTCATGCTCTGTCTCTCTCTGTCCCAAAAATAAATAAATGTTGAAAAAAAAATTAAAAAAAAAAAAAGAATGGAAAAATAAAACGTGATAGATTTACATTACTGAAAACTAGTAGTTTGAAATAAAGACCAAACAGTAAGATGAATAGATCTTATAAGTAGTCAAATTTTTGTAAAAACAAAAAAAGAAAGAAAGAAAATAAACAGTTGTGATTTATAGCAAAATACCAATACATACTTTTGAAACAAATAGAACAATACTCAGGTTACTCAGGATATACGTGCATATTTACAGACACATCTCAAACACAATGCTCATAGTGGAACTGGGGCTCTTCAATGATGAGGAAAAACGGGAAATAAAGTAAAATAAAATAAAGTGAAATAAAACAGTGAAAACAAAAAAGGAATCTTAACTAGGCAAATAATAATCATGTGCTATGAATTAAGGAGAAAGAGAAACAACCGTTTTGTACCTGAGTTCCAAAAGTAGAAATATAAGAGAAGGGAATGTGGCCAATACAGTATGTGTATCCGATTTGCCCTAGATTTCAAGCCCAGGATCTTTTCCGTTTAAATAGGTCAATATGTGGGATGCGTGGGTGGCTCCATCAGTTAAGCATCTGACTCTTGATCTCAGCTCAGGTCTTGATCTAAGGGTCATGAGTTCAAGCCATGCATTGGGCTCCTTGCTGGGTATGAAACCTGCTTAAAAAAAAATAGGCCAATATGCTAAAATATTTTACTCTGTATCATGATTTCTTACACTGTACCCAGTTTGGTGTAGAGGATCAATATCCCACGACAACATCTGTGTTTAGCCATATTTTATAAGATAGCACAGTAGAATCCAGACACTCCCATAGAAAAAACTCACTGGGCTTGAGTAGGAAGTCCTGCCCTGCATATTATCAACTTTTACAGGTTTGAGCAAGTCATTTACTCTTGGAAAGTGATGGCTTTGCAGAGATCTTCTTCCAACCTCTCTTTTCTAAAATATTTTTATATCCAGAGACAGATCCCTGGAATAACCCAGGGAAACTACAAATACTGCCTGGAACATGAACCCTGAGTTTTACCAACAGTCAAAGAGCTGTTTGGGACATGAAAATACCTGTGATTTCATTCTAGCCAGTTAAGTCCAACACAAGTGTCCAGTCACTGAATTGCACGCCCGAAACTAACATCACTCTGCGTGTTAACTAAGCGGAATTTAAATAAAAACTTTAACATTTTTTTAAAAGAAAGAAAATAAGAGAAGAAAAACGTATTTATTTATTTATTTTGCTAAATAATGTCACGGTCACAAAAATTGCTATTAATATCTTTAGCCAAACATACATTGATTTCCTGACTCATTTAATAATGAGAATCTAACAGGAGCCAGGCACGGTTGCAGGTACTGAGGAATCCAACATTGCATAAACTGTTTCTGAAGATTTTATCGTCTCAAGGAAGAGGAGTGCCAACCCGTTACTACATAACAAACGTAGTTAATGACACTGTGATGAACGCTATGGACACAATGTTATAAGAATATAAAACAGTAGGTTCTTACCTAACTTGAGTAACATCAGAGAAGATGTCCTCTCTGGATGAGGCCTTTCAGTTGAAGCCAGAAGGATGAGTATAATTTGGCTGGCGGAAAGGATTGCATACAAGAGGGGAAAATGCTCCAGAGAGAGATACACCAGGGAGGAGGAGAAGGTCATGTAGTTAAGGGTGTTAGAAAACATTGCAGAGGAAATGGGAGACAATTAAAGGGCTTTAAGAAGGGAGTTGACATGCTCACATTCGCGTGGGTCAAACATTTCTCTGGCTTCTGTGTGGGGAGTAAATGCTATCCATGGAGTGTTTTGTAGAAGAAAATAGTAACTGTGAAGAGACACAGAAGTCCAGTGGAGAGATAATAGGCCATGCACGAGGGTGATAGCCATGAAGAAGGTAAGAAGTTCGTGGGTGTTAAAATACCTGTAGGAAAGGGGAATCCCCTGACTTGGGTACTGATTGGCCATAAAAGAGAAAAGGATAGAGAAATCAGGAACGGTCTTTAGCTTTCTTTCTTGGAATTGGGTGGATTCATTCAATGAGATGGATAAGACTAGAAGAAGGACAAGTTTAATGTGAACAATAATCTGGCTTCAAGAAGGAAAAACATCAAATCTAGGGTAAGTGTAGATTATAGAAACTAAGGATTCATAAGGATGCTACCTACCCACCCGCGATAAAGCCTGATGAAAAGCGCAGTCTCCATTTTCCTCTCATTGAATACGGTGTTCCACACCGACATCCTGTGATCTCATCTGTATCTCCACTGATATAGGTTGACCTGGTTTCTTTTTATCTTCTTTCCCTAGGTTACCATTGTCTCTTGCTTGTCATCTCAGCGTGGTCAAGACTGCTTCCCCCAATGTGTTGGCCTCATGTTCCTGTCTGCAGAGTCAGTATTTTTCTTCCCATCCAACACAATTTAATGTTAACTTTGCCCCGACTGCCTGCCCCCCCCCCCACCAAGTTTTATTCCTCTCCGAGAGGAAATATGTGAATACTTTCCCATAGGGTTAAATTTCCAGAGACCTGGGGAAAAAAAGAAGGGAGCAAAATATAACACAGGTGTTGCTTGACTGTTGAAGAGTCACATGGTTCCTAAACTACAATATTTTGAATATGGCAGTCGCATCATGGGAACGAGACAAGATCATTTATATACAGTGTGACCATTTTGGGCAAATCACAATTACTACTGACATCCATCTGATAAATGACTTCTCTTGGGCCAATATTAACTCCAGTGGACCAGATCTTCAACAGCAGTAATGTCCTTCCTATAATGAGATCTCAATCTCCACGTTCCACTAAGTCTTGTGGTTTCCTGTAAAGCATGAACCATTGACCTAGTGCCCGTGCTGCCTTCCACCAGTTCAAGCAGTATAACTTTTTCCAACTTAAAAAATACACAATCTGTTTGAAAGTAGTTCCATTTTTTCCCCATAGCAGGAGGGTTTCTTTTATGGAAAAAAAAAGGTTCTTGTTGCAATAAAGTTGTCTGCTAAACAAAATATCCTATTAGAGATGCATGATTCAATGATATTGAAGGTTGCATTTCCTATTCTCCTATGTAGACAAGAATCCTAATTGCGATGAGTCCGACTTTATCTTACCTGTGTTAATTCTGACTTCTTCCTCATATGTAGTGCAGGTAACACTGATAATTCCGTAGCATAACGTAGATAAATGATTATTTTTATGTCTATACAACGAAGTGTGGAGATTTAGAGATTTCTCAGGGCATGAATACAGAGGCGAAGACTGAGTAGTGATAATGATCCCCAAGAGAGAAGAAAATAGATGTATTAGTTAACAAACAAGCTTCCACTTATACCGCAGATATTAAATAAAATGTGTTAGCTTCATAGCCCATGACTTGATTAGAGGAATTATCACACAAAAAAAATAATGACAAAGCATCGGAACACAGGTTAAAGTTGAAAAAGACATGAACCACCTACAGGAACAAATAGTTGCCTTTGCTAAAATACAAGCCTTAGTTTTCAGGAGAGATCACTCGTGATGCAAGCCTAAAACCCACAAAACCTGTGACTCGTAGCAAAGGGGCAACAGGAAGAACCAACGGCTAATGAAGCAGATGGAGAACTGACATTTAATCCATTTTGCCTCATTTAGAACCTAACCTAGGAACTCTCCTTTATTAGCCAGAAATCTAACATTTCTCCTGACAAGAGAAATGGTTTTTTCTGTCCCTTAGCACAAACGATGCTTAAATTTCTCTTAACCTGACAACAAAAACAACGAACAAAAATCTCTCGATTGATTCCTCAACCAACTCCTTTGAACAACCCCTTCTTTCTTTTCACCAGGAAACTTCTGAAGAGATTCTCCCTCTTCACTGTCTTATCCTTGAACTTCTCAACCTACAGCAAACTTATTTCATAACTACTGAAGCTGTCGTTACCAGGGATTCTTATGACTAATGTGACCACAAAGCTTGTCATCCAAACTGGTGAAAAGGGGCATTATTAATAATTAAGCTTCAACTCGGACTGCCCTGAGCAAACAGGGCATATGGTCATGACAACCAGACTCTTAGTAGTAAAATCTAATGGAGTAATTACCTCTTGATGCTTTTGCAAGTACAGATTTTGTTGGCTGTTTCTCCCTGCATGCAGATTTATCCTCCCTTACCTTATGAGGCCTCCCTTTTTCCTGGATTTCCTCCCAACCATTGGGTTGCTTTCCATCAGTGTCCTTTCCAGGTTCTGGTTCTTTTTATTAGTTCAGTGTGCATGTCCCTAAGGCACTGGTCCTGAACGACTTCTCTTTTCACAGCACACAAACTTTTGCGGATTATCATTCCCTCTCCTAGCTTCTATTTTCATTTACGCCAATAATTCCTATAACCATATTTTCAGCTTTATCTTTTCCTCTGAGGTCCAGAACCATATCCAAATCCCCAATTGGCATACAGCTTTTGATAAATCATGGCCATATCAAAAAACTATTGATTACATCTAAAATTATCTTCCACCCCCCAAAACTCTCCTACGATGCATGTTCCAGAGTTAGGTGAAAGATATTATTCATCCACCCATATTCTCAAGTCATAAATTTGAATGGCAGCTGTATCAATCAGGATAACTCTAGCTGCTGTGTAAAAACAAAACAAAACAGGACAGAACAACAACAACGTGTAAAACTTCAAAGTCTTAACACACACGCACACCCTTCTGCCATTTCTTATTCTCATTAGAGTCAATATAGATCACTGGGGTCTCTGTCCCATGCCGTCATTCGGAGGTGCAAGCTGCCTTCATCTGGTGGGTCTGCCATCTTCTAAATGTGGCTCCAACATCATCCTGACATCCTCCAGACAACTACTTGGGAGGTGAAAGAGAACATAGAGGAAGCATGCCCTCTCTAACTCCTCTGCCCACAAATCATTTCTGTGTACATTCCATTGGGAAGAATTTGTCATGTGGTTCTACCCAACTGCGAGATGATTAAGAAAGATTGGGGCGCCTGGGTGGCGCAGTCGTTTAAGCGTCCGACTTCAGCCAGGTCACGATCTCGAGGTCCGTGAGTTCGAGCCCCGCGTCGGGCTCTGGGCTGATGGCTCAGAGCCTGGAGCCTGTTTCCGATTCTGTGTCTCCCTCTCTTTCTGCCCCTCCCCCGTTCATGCTCTGTCTCTCTCTGTCCCAAAAATAAATAAAAGTTGAAAAAAAATTAAAAAAAAAAAAAAGAAAGATCCATTAAGTCTGTGGAAGGAGGAAGGACTGACTTGGTCAGTCTGGCTAGTGTCCCCCCCACTGTCTTGCTGTCCCCTTCACCTCATTTGTAATCATATACCTCGTCCTGTGTGTACTTCTTTTATAACACCTTGGACATGCTGCTATTTTCTGTTCTCTATTGCTAGTTCTTTATTTAGGAGCCTCAAAATTCTTACCAAGATTCTACAGTTGCCCATGTGCTTTCACTGGCACAAGGCTGATCTTCCAAAGATTAATGGATCAAATCATTATCTTGGTTGGAACTCTAAGACCTCACAATAAAACTCAAAGCCCTCAGTCTGGAGCGCAACTCTTTTCGTATGATAGGTGCTGCACAGAGATCTTATCACATTTCTCATAACGTTGCGTGAAAACACTGAAGTTAGTCTAAAATTCCTGCAAGACTTTAACCCTGTTTCTTTGAACATTTTAATGTCTCCCCATCTTTTTTTTCAAGTAGGCTCCACACTCAACGTGGGGCTTAAACTGATGACCCTGAGAGCAAGAGTCACGTGCTCTACTGACTGAGCTAGCCAGGCTTCCTATCCCCCCCCATCTTTTTAAATGGTTAGCCACCACTCGTGTCCATTCTATATTCAGGTGTCTTTCTCAAGGAAGCCAACCCTGACTTCTCCCTATTAACTCCTAAGTAAGACTTCTCTATGCCCAGCCATTGCTACACAAACCCATGCTTCTCTGTAAATTATACTCCTTCCCTAAATTGTAATTATTTATAATTGCTTATGTAACTGTTCCTTATCTAGAGTATTGAGCGTGTAAGAGATGTGACATAAAAGGTTGATGAATGAGTTGTTCACTAAGAAAGAAGAGTGGAACCTTTGACAGTTTCACAGATTGTGACTCAACTCTTCTTTGTCCCACTGAAATCCAATAAACAGAAAACAAATTGTCCAATAGAGGATGTGGAATATCTGTAAGAAGAGAACACAAAGAACCAAAGAATTTGTTAGAACTGAAAGAAATCACTGAGTGCTTATATAATCTCTACAGTGTGAGCAAGGTAATTTTTGACTCATGTTTTGTTTTCCTAATTCTTCCACAAACAAATCCTCTCCCTGCTTATATCTTTCTTTGCTTGTACAAGTTCACTTCAACTACTTTTTGACTTTATCCTGTTAACTGGTCTCCCTGTCTTCCTTTTATCCCAAGTGAGTATAATGTGCATATTGCTGTCAACTAAAACTCTCCAAGGCATCCCTTGAATATTGTTACTATCACCTCACCCCTATCAGAAATTATGATTGTTTACCTGAAGGACATAGTTGTCTAAAGGGCAAAATTCTTCTCCCTAAATATGTGATAGTTTCATTCAGTTCAACAAGAACAATTCACCTAAGAGCTGCTAAATTAAGAACAAAAAGCCAGCTATGTGTTGTCCTTTTGATTTTAGCCATTCTGAGAGGGGTAAGGTGGCTTTGATTTGCATTTCCCTGATGATAAGTGATGACAAACATCTTTTCATGTGTCCTTGGGCCATTTGCATGTCTTCTTTGGAAAAACATCTATTTGGGTCCTCTGCCCATTTTTAATCAGATTACTGAATTTTTTGTTTTTGTTTTCGTTTTTGGGGGAGTGTTTTGGTGTTAAGTGGCATTAAGTTCTATATATATATATATATATATATATATATATCCATCCGATATTAACCCCTTATTGGATATATCATTTGTAAATATCTTTTCCATTCACTAGGTCGCCTTGTCATTTTGTTGATGGGTTCCTTCAGTGTGCAAAAGGTTGTTTTTTTTTTTATTTTGGTGTAGTTCCAATGGTTTAATTTTTGTTTTGTTCCCCTTGCCTGAGGCATGTATCTAGAAAAATGTTCCTATAGCCAATGTCAAAGAAATTAATGCCTATGTTTTCCTCTAGGATTGTTATGGTTTCAGGTCTGACATTTGGGTCTTGAATCCATTTTCAACTTATTTTTCTGTGTGGTGTAAGAAAGCAATTCAGTTTCACTCTTTTTGCATGTTGCTGTCCAGTTTTCCCGCCGCCATTTCTTGAGGAGACTGTCTTTTCCTCATTGTATATTCTTGCCTCCTTTGCCATAGATGAATCAACCATAAAAGCGTGGGTATATTTCTGGGCTCTTTATTCTGTTCCACTGATCTATGTGTCTATTTTTGTGTCGGTACCATACTAGTTTGATTACTATACCTTTGTATTATATCTTGAGAGCTGCAATTATGTACCTCCACCTTTGTTTTTATTTCTCAAGATTGCGTGGGCTATTGGGAGTCTTCTTTAGTTCTGTATAAATTTTAGCATTACTGGTTCTAGTTCTGTGAAAAATGTTGGTATTTTGATAGGGATTGCATTAAATCTGTAGATTGCCTTTAACAATATTTATTCTTCCAATCCATGAGCATGGAACATCCTTCCATTTGTGTGTGTGTCATCTTCAACTTCTTCCATCAGTGCTTTACTGTTTTTGGAGTACAGGTGTTTCAGCTCTTGGTTAAATTTATTCCTAGGTATTTGCTTCCTTGGTATTTGCAGTTTTGGTTCCTTGGTTAAATTTATTCCTAGGTATTTGCAGTTGTAAACTGGATTGTTTTCTTCATTTCTCTTTCTGCTACTTCATTATTGGTATAAAGAAATGCAACAATTGTGGGCAAGGATGTGGAGAAAAAGGAACCCTGGTGCTGAAAGGAACCCAACGCAAATTTGTTGAGGCACCATGGAAAGCACTTTTAATTCCTCAGAGAATTAAAAGCAGACTTACTATATGATCCGGGAATTCCATCACTGGGTATTTACCCAAAGAAAAGGAAAACACTAATTCCAAAAGATATGTGTATTACACATATGTGTCATGTGTATTACACATTCTTTACAATAGCTAAGATATGGAAGCAACGCGATTGTTCATCCAAAGGTGAATCGATAAAAAAGATGTGATACACACACACACACACACACACACACACACACACACTGGAATATTACTCAGACAAATAAAAGAATGAGATCTTGCCCTTTTCAACAGCATGGATGGACCTGGAGGGTATCATGCTAAGTGAAATAAGTCTGAGAAAGGCAGATACCATATGATTTTACTCATATGTGGAGCTTAAGAAGCAAAACAAACAAAGAAAAAAAAGAGTCAAACAGACTCTTAACCACAGAGAAGAAACTGTAGAACAAACTGTGGTTGCCAGGGAAGGGGGGTGAGCATGGGTGGAAGAGGTGAAGGAGATTAAGAGTACACTCACCATGGTGAGCACTGACTAATGCATAGAATTGCTGGATCATTATATTGTACGCCTAAAATTAATGTAATACTGTATTAATTACGCTTCCATTTTTAAAAAAGCTAGCTGAATTACAACACACATGCTATAATTAGCTCTCTGTGGAACATCGAGAGTCTAATAGAGAGGATCAGACTTTCCTCCAGATTTCTGCCAACCCCCAAATTCTATATTTCTACTCACTTCAAACTGAAAGAACGTTTGGTTTGTTTATTAGCATGATATTCTCATGTCAATTTAAATTTCCCATATTTAGACTTATTCCTGGGTTGCGAGGGTCATTCAGTATTCACAAGTCAATCAGTGTGATACATCACATCAATAACAGGAAGCATAAGAAATGTAAGAGCATATCGTGGATGCTGAAAAAGCATTTGACAAAGCACAACATATATTCGTGATGAAAACCCTCAACAAAGTAAGGTTAGAGGGAACATACTTCAACATAATAAGGGCCATATATGAAAAATCCACAGCTAATTTTGTCCCCAGTGGGGAAAAATTAAGAGCTTTTCCCCTAAGTCAGGAACAAGACAAGGATGACCACTCCCACCACTTTTATTTGACATAGTACTGGGAGTCCTAACCACAGCAATCAGACACAAAAAGAGATAAAAGGCAACCAAACCAGTAAGGAAGAAGTAAACCTCTTACTATTTGCAGATGACATGATACTACTCATAGAAAACCCAAAGACTCCACCCCAAAACTGCTAGAACTGATTGATGAATCCAGTAAAGACACAGGATACAAAATAAAATATGCTGAAATCTGTTGCATTTCCATTTTTTTTATACTAACAATGCATTTCTATACAGCGAGAATGAAGCAACAGGAAGAAAAATTAAGAAAACAATCCCATTTACAACTGCACCAAAAATAGGATAATCTAGGAACAAACCTAACCAAAGAGGTAAAAGACCTATACTCTGAAAACTATAGAACACTGATTTAAGAAATTGAAGACAACACAAAGAAATGGAAAGACATTCCATGCCAGTGGATCACAAGAATAAATATTACTTTGAAATGTCTGTACTACCAAAAACAATCTTCAGATTTAAAGCAATGCCTATCAAAATACCAACAGCATTTTTCACAGAACTAGTAGAAACAATTCTAAAATTTGTACGGAACCACAAAAGACTCTGAATAGCCAAAGCCGTCTTGAAAAAGAAAAGCAGTGGCACCTGGGTGGCTCGGTGGGTTGGGCGTCCGACTTCAGCTCAGGTCATGAGTTCAAGCCCCGCGTCGGGCTCTGTGCTGACAGCTCAGAGCCTGAAGCCTGCTTCTGATTCTGTGTCTCCCTCTCTCTCTGCCCCTTCCTCGCTCATGCTCTGTCTCTCAAAAATAAATCAACGTTAAGAAAAAAATTTTTTAAAGGTGCAAAAAAAAAGAAAAGCTTGTGGCATCATAATTCTGGACTTCTAAATTATACTACAAAGCTGTAGTTATCAAAACAGTATGGGACTAGCACAAAAATAGACACATAGATCAATGGAACAGAATAGAAAACCCAGAAATGAACCCACAACTATGTGGTCAATTAATCTTTGACAAAGCAGAAAAGAATATCCAGTGGGAAAATGATACTCTTCCTCAAATGATGTTGGGGAAACCAGACAACCACGTGCAAAAAGAAGAAACTGGGCCACTTTGCCACACCAGACACACAAATAAGTTCAAAATGGATTAAAGACCCAAATGTCAGACCTGAAGCCATAAAAATCCTAAAAGAGAACACAGGCAGTAACTTCTTTGACATGGACCATAGTAACTTTTTTCAAAATATGTCTCCCGAGGGAAGGGAAACAGAAGCAAACATAAACTATTGGGACTATATAAAAAACAACAACAACAACAACACCAAAAAACTTCTGCACGGTGAAGGAGACCATCCACAAAACTTAAAAGGCAACCAATGGAATAGGAGAAGGTATTTTCAAATGGTATATCTGATAAGGGGTTCGTATCCAAAATACATAAAGAACTTACAAAACCAAACATGCAAAACCCAAATAATCCAGTTTAAAAATGGGCAGAAAATGCTACACATGGCACATGAAAAGATGATCATCATCACTTATCATCCGGAAAACGCAAATTAACACAACAATTGGGTATCACCTCACACCTGCCAGAATGGGTAAAGTCAACAACACATCAAACGACAGGTGTCGATGAGGATGTGGAGAAAAAGGAGCCCTTGTGCACTGTCGGGGGGAGTGAAAACTGGTGCAGCCACTGTGGCAAACAGAATAGAGTTTCCTCGAAAAGTTTGAAATACAACCACCCTACGATCCAGCAATGATGCTACTGGCCATTTACCCAAGAATACTAAAACACTCATTCAAAGGGATACATGCACCCCTATGTTTATGGCAGCATTATTTACAATAGCCAAGATATGGAAGCGGCTGAAACATCTATCAACAGATGAATGGATAAAGAAGAAGTGGCTTATATACCACGGAATATTATTCAGTCATACAAAAGAGGGAAGTCGTGCCATTTGCAATGACGTGAATGGAGCTAGAGTATAACGCTAAGTGAAAGAAGTCGGTCAGAGAAAGACAAATACATATGATTTCACTCATATGTGGGATTTAAGGGGGAAAAATGAGCAGAAGGAGAAGAAACACAAGAGAAAGAGAGAGGGAGAGACAAACGAAGGAACGGACTCTTAATTATAAACAACAAAATGATGGTTACCAGAGGGGAAGGGGATGGGAGGATGGGTAAAACAGGGGACGGCCATCAAGGAGCGCACTTGTCGTGACGAGCACTGGGTGATATAAGGCATGGTCGAGTCACCGTAGGGTACACCTGAAACTAATGTAACGCTGTATGTTAATTGACTGGAATTAACACAAAAACTGGAAAACTGGCCCCCAACAGAAAAATAAACTTCCCATATTTATTCTCGGACTGTTTATTAAGCGTCTGTTATGCGCCACATATATATGACACAAAAATTATTTCTTGAGTGTGGGTAGTAATGAGCAAGGGCTGGAAATACAAATGTCCAGAAGCAATAAACGTGCGTTGTCTGCCGCCTTATTCCAGGTATCATTCTAGGGGTGTTTGCTCGGCAAATTATTGCCCATCTACCAAGACTCAGTTCAGGCATCAAATTTCAGGCGGATTGCCTTCTATACACAAACAAGGATGACTTTTGCCCTTTGAATATGCTACTTTTATGGACTTGCTCGGCCCATTGTACCTCTGTACCCTGCCTTTTCCCTTATGAGAATGTGGGCTTCGTGAGATCAGAGCTATCGGAAGTTCCTTGTATATTACGGTCTCTCGCCATGTTTGCTTAATCGATAAATGCATCCTTCCCGTAGGGGGTATCGTGGTGTTCCGCACTCACCCCCTCTTTGGGGTGACAAGCCCATCCTCCGTCCTCTGTGACAGCTGCTCATAATGGCTGTAGCCCTTTGCCACAATCACCCACAGCTCTGAACATCCACCCAGGCCTTCCTGCAACCGCAACTGAGGCTTCGACTCAGTTTCTCCTTCTGCCATTGAGGCCTTCCTTAATTCCTTGCAGACGTGTGCACTGAAAGCACTCCATTAACAAAGCGTGTGCACACAAAATTTAGTCTTTTCTGAGAAGCCCAACCGAAGACAGCTGCCCAAAGATGGTTTTAATCTAATTGAGGAGGCATACTTAAAAAATTAAGAACAGTAAAAGGGGAAAAAAACATACAGAGGAAGGAGTTCAAGGAACAAAGTGCTCATTGAACAATAGGGAAATAGGAAAAGAATCAAAGAGAAGGGACATTTCTATATGGCGCCAAGATCAAATTGGCAATTGACATGGAGAGAAGCAGGAAGTGAGCACACTGCTTGGCAATGAGTGGTGGAAGAGCCCAGAACTTTTGTGTTTGCATCCCTGGTTTGACTCTCCAGTTCATTATATTCTTCACCCCAGTGGCTTTCATTCTGAACGGTTTTTGTATCCATGTAATGGAGAGCACAGTATACAAATGGCAGGACTCTAGAGATGATTAAAAATAATACGGGAGGGGCGCCTGGGTGGCTCGGTTGGTTAGGCAGCGGACTCTTGAATTCAGTTCAGGTCAGGCTCCCAGGGTCATGAGATTGAGCCCCCTGCTGGGCTCCGTGCTGGGTGTGGAGGCTGTTTGGGATTTTCTCCCTCTTCCTCTCTCTCTGCCCCTCCCCTGCTCACTGCTGGTGGGCGCTCTCTCTCTCTCTCTAAAATAAAATGTTTTTTCGTTCAAAAAATATGTGAAGAAATGTTGCCACGTGATGGACCCTCGAACAGTATTAACTGTCGTCATTCTTTAGAAAGTGGGAATAAAAGAAAAGGTGGTGAGGGACACATAGTAAATCCAGGTGGGCTGAATTAGAGGCCATGTGCTATAAATAAAACAAAGAAATATATGAATAAAGCGGTTTCAATATCTGTGTTTTTTTTTTCTTTCCTGGCTATATTCTGTTTCTGTATCAAAGCAAAACTTTCTTTTTGTGTAAGCATAGCCTCAAGATGTAGAAGGGGAGAGAGAGATGTTTACTTCACAAATTTGAAAGACATTACTTAGTAACATGGCCTCAGTGTGCCAAGAAATATTTCAAGAAGGAATTGATTCTTTAGTTTGGAGAAACCAGTGAAACTCTTTCCTAATGCTCTTCTGGGGGAAACTTAGCCTCTGAAAGAATGCTAAGAGAGGAGACGGGATTTTTCTTGGACTGAAAAGACCGAGGCACAGAACTTAGGGACATTTCATTGTTTAAAAGGTCGCAGAAGACATGCAAATTCCCTTGACTTCTAATTGGAATTCCTTAAAGTGTACAAGGTAAGAGGGTCAAGAGGGTAAGCCGGAAGCATAGGCTCAGGAACAAGTCTTCTCCTCAAGCCCTGTGTGCTGTCTCCTTCCTTCATGGGAATGGAACAAGTGGAGTGAAAAGTGGCGCAAACGGTCTAATCCGGTCCTCAGTCACCAATTCCGCTGTTCAATATGACAGTGAGGCCCATCACCTTCCTGTGGAAAAAATGAAGTTCTGAACACTCTTCCCAGCTCCAAAGGTGTTCGGTTTTATTATACCCATGACTCTAGTTCAAAATGATTAGTCACGGCTACATCAATACTGTTTTGGGGGAGCCTGGGTGGCTCAGTTGGGTAAGCGTCCGACTCTTGATTTTGGCTGAGGTCGTGACCTCAGGGCTCGCTGGATCAAGCCCCGCTTCAGGCTCTGTGCTGACAGTGTGGAGCCTTCTTAGGATTCTCTCTCTCTCCCTTTGTCTCTGCTCCTCCCTGACTCGTTCTCTCTCTCTGTCCCTCTCTCAAAGTAAATACACATTAAAAACATATATATTCACTTAATCATGATTAAATCCTTTATTGCTTTGCTTCTCTTTCTTGTCCTTAGCTGATAACTATGCTAACTCTAACCAGTGATCTTGAACAAGTTCTGGATCCTTCTGCCTTTGACCGTTAGGAGAGCTTTTGGTATCCAGGTCTTAACAGCTGATGATCAACCTGAAAGTAGAACACTAACCAGAGGTCATTTAAGACTCAATGAAAACCAACACTTGGAATTCTTCTCCATGTCTTAAATCAAGCCAATCAAAAACTGAAAAAATATGTATAGTTGAAGATGTGTTCAAATGTCAGCGGGTATATCCCTCCAATCAATTTTGTTCGGCCCCAGAGCACAGTTCTAGACCTGAGTTGGGAGCCCGTTGATCATGACAATAACATAGGCAGTGTGTTCCTCATTTGGTCATCTGTGTGTAAATCTCAAATTTGTCTGTTATTGATATCTAATTTAGCTCATTGTGATCAGAGAAACTTCTTTATTACTTTATTTAAAATTGTTTTAGGGCCCCTGGGTGGCTCAGTCAGTTGAGCGTCCGACTTTGGCTCAGGTCATGACCTCACAGTTCGTGAGTTTGAGCCCTGTGTCGGGCTCTGTGCTGACAGCTCAGAGCCTGGAGCCTGCTTCCGATTCTGTGTCTCCCTGTCTCACTACCTGTCCCCCACTCTCTCTCTCTTTCAAAAATAAATAAACATTAAAAAAAATAAAATAATATATTGTTTTAAGTTTCTTGAGTCTTTTCCTTTTTTTTAAATTTATTTATTTTAATTTAATTTATTTATTTATGTTTTTATTTATTTATTTTTGAGAGAGAGAGAGACAGAGTGTGAACAGGGGAGGGGCAGAGAGAGGGAGACACAGAATCCGAAGCAGGCTCCAGCCTGAGCTGTCAGCACAGAGCCTGACGCGGGGCTCGAGCTCACCAACCATGAGATCATGACCTGAGCTGAAGTTGGATGCCCAACTAACTGAACCACCCAGGCACCCCAAGTCTTCTTTTTCTTTTCTGGCCTAGTACACAGGCTATCCCTGCATGAAGTTTCACGTATACGTGAAAGAATGAACTACTGATCGCTTCTTTCATACAAAAGAATGTACGTTCTGCTGTTGTGGAGCGTGTTCTATCTGCAGGGTGGGTTATAGTGTTGTTCCTGTCTTTCATTTCCCAGTTGATCTTCGGCCTAATTTTTCTGTCTAGTGTTGAAAGGAAGTATTGAAATCTCCAACCACCATTGCTGAATTGGATTTTTCTCCCTTCACTTGTGTCAGGTTTGTGTCTGTTTTCAGATGCATGTATGTTCAGAATTGTTCTATCTTCCTTTTTTGCGTGGCCATTTTATCATAAGAAGTATCCCTCTTTTTCTAATAAAAAACTTTTGTCTTTAAGGTTTTTCGTTTGTTTGTTTATCTAATATTAGTATAGTGACTCCAGCTTTCTTTAGGTTGCTGTTCGTTCCTTTTACTTTCAACCTGTTTTGTTTTGTTTTTTTAATATAAAGTGTGATCGTAGAGGCAGCATATATTTGCATCATGTTTTGGGTGCCATTCTGCCAATCTCTACGTTTTAATGGAACGTTTAATCTATTTACATTTAATGTCATTGCATATAAAGTATTTACATCTGCCATTTCACTATTTGTTTTCTGTATGCATCTCATGCCTTTGTTCCCCTGTTTCCATATTATTACCTTCCTTCGTGTTAACTGGATATTTTCTAGAGTTCCATTTTTATTTTCTTGCCTTTATTTTCCTATAGTTTTTGTGGCATTTTCTTAGTGGTTTCCCCGACAGTGACAAGTAGCACCCTAACTTAAAACAATGTAGTTCAGATTAATGCTATCTTAATTTTAGTAGTATGCAGAAATGTTCCAATATGTCAGTAAACTTTCACGGTTTCTGTGTAAGGTCTTACACATATTTTCCTTTAAAAATTTACATACGCATATGATTTTTATTTTTTATTACATTTATTTATATTTGATAGAGACAGAGCACAGGTGGGGCAGGGGCAGAAACAGAAGGAGACACAGAATCCGAAGCAGGCTCCAGGCTCTGAGCTGTCAGCACAGGGCCCGACGTGGGTCTCAAACTCACGAACCGCAAGAACATGACCTGAGCCGAAGTCGGACGCTCAACTGACTGAGCCACCCAGGCGCCCCAGTGATATATGTATTTTTAAAGATGTGTCAATCATCTTGTTAAAATTCATGCACAACTTAGAGTCAGTGACATCCGCTAGATAAAGGATTCATTTTAGAGAGAGTAGAGCCGAGGTCATATCGATGAAACTATTCCCTCAATTCTTACATACGGTGAGTGTCAGTGCCAGGACAGTTTATCCTTGGACCAGCGCTCTTTCTGTCACTTGGGATAATGGCCCTTTCTGTGACATATTTTAGCTCAGAAATTCATTTTTTCAGAGATGTATCACTGACGATCTGGAAACTCTTCTGACTCAAATATTCAAGAGATTCAACTGTGAGTCTCCAACCCTCCATCATTACCATGTTCATTTGAACATTTCATAGTCCCCCTGAGTAGCAAGGATCCTGCCTGCAAGGAAATGATTTTCAAATCTTTCTTTTTTCAATCAGTACAAGAATCCAAGTATAAAAGTAAAAGTATGTATCTATATATACTTTTATATATATATACATACATATACTTTTATATATATGTACATATATATACATACATATACACATTTATATATATATATACATATATATATACATATATATACATACATATACACATTTATATATATATATAATATATATATATAATCTTCACCTCCCCAGTTAATGACTGAGCAAGTCATTAACTAATTGCCTACTTTATCTTCAACTCCTTAATCCCTCAGGGTGTATTCCTATTTATTACTACCCCACTGACCTGACCGCAAAACATAAAGATAGCAGTGGAACGGGAAAACAATACCCTTGAAATAAAAAAAAGGAAAAGCTCCCCCATGCAGACACCAGAGATATTATTAGAATAAATAAAAAGAATCACTTGACCGCAGAAAGCACATCTTCTCCCACAGAGGGCTCTTCATCTAAGGACTATTCATACCGTAGGGATGAAAATCACTCAGATTCTGGACGCTTGATAATAGAATGATCTCCAAAAATATCAGCTCTTGTGCTGTCACACGGCTCAACCAAGTCATCGGGGACAAACCTTTTGTTCTCTGTATCCGATGTGAATCCGATTGTCAACTACATCATCTGCATGGTCTCCGGTTCCCTTGGCTCCCAGCCCAACCCTCTACAGAATGGCGCTGATAAAAATATCTTAGTTCCATGGTCTCATTTCTAGAATTCTGACAGAGAGTTCATGTTTGTATCAGTCAGCTTAAGCCAAGTTAGTATGTGATAATAAATGATACTAACAATAGGGAGTTGAAACATTAAGAGTGTTTTTCCTCCACGTTAAAAATGTCATGTCCTCCATGTCAACTTCACTCAGGGAATCAGAAGGCGCCTGGGTGGCCCAGTCGGTGAAGCGTCCGACTCCGGCTCAGGCCACGATGTCACAGTCCGTGGGTTTGAGCCCCGTGTCGGGCTCTGTGCTGACAGCTCGGAGCCTGGAGCCTGCTTCCGATTCTGTGTCTCCTCCTCTCTCTCTGCCCCTCCTCTGCTCACGCTCTGTCTCTCAAAAATAAAATAAATGTAAGACTGAGGGACGATGTCACAGTAAAGTACACACTGGCTATTAAAAGTGTTTTTTTGAAAGTAGAAACATTGCTTACGCTCATAGTTCATCTCTGGGCAAAGTGAGTCATTTGACCACACTTGATGACAACGAGGCAAAGGTGTATATAATTCTCCAATGAATAGCTCTACATGCAGGCCACCCCATGAACAAACATAATAGAGAGGCAAGGAATACCATGAGAATTAATATAGCCCACCATAATATTCATTAAGTTATATCTTCTCTAGGAAATCAAAGGTCAAAAGTACTGCTGCCCAATAGAACTTTCAGTGAAGATAGAAATAATCTATATCTGCAATATTCAATATGGTAGCCACGGCCACATTAATTGTGGCTAGCGAACTGAGAAACTAAATTTTTAATTGTATCTAATTTTTGTAAATTTTATTTTATTATTTTTTAATGTTTATATTTGAGGAGAGAGAGAGCGAGCGAGCATGAGTGGGGATGGGGAGAGAGAGACAGAGACAGACTCCGAAGCAGGCTCCAGGCTCTGAGCTGTCAGCACAGCGCCCGACGTGGGGCTTAAACTCACGAACCATGAGATCACGATCAGAGCCGAAGTCGGAAGCTGAACTGACATAATAAAGAAGGCAAGACTGATTTGTGTTGATGCCCCCAGTCCTAATATAACATAGCAGTACTGCTTTGGCAGCATGAAACCTAGTTGTTTCCTTTGACTGCATCTTGAGAGTTTTCTGCTTAGGGTAAAGACAGAGATACAGAGACAACGAGAGAGAGAAACAGGGGGAGATGATTCTAGAACTACTGTTTATTTCAGGTACCACGGGCATCCTATAAATCTTTTTTTGGGGGGAATATACAACCTTTACTGACAGAGACTTGCCTGGTATGCTGAATTGTTTGACATGAGGTCAGTCCCAATCAAATAACAAAAATTTGTTATTTGAACACGGATGAAATATATAAATCATCCAGCCTTTGGCAAACTAATTTCCAGGGTTTTTGTACTCGTGGCTGTTTCGGTAGAAGCACTGGGAACAGTAGAGTTCACAACACGAACTATGATATGTGTCACAGTAGCTTCCCCAAATTAGTGAAAGTCAACATACCTGGCTGCATTGTGTCTGTTTCAAAGAGGTAACATACTTCGCCATGTCTCTAGGAGATCAAGTTGGAGAAGAATTTCATTGATGTATTCACTTCATTATTCAAATAGACCTTAGAAAGCTTCTGTACACCAGGTACTAGAATAAGTACCGTGGATCCTAAACAAACAGAACACACTTCTGGTTCTAAAAGGGCTTTAAATTATTTGAATATGTTTTTTTGTTGGAGGAAGGGAGCATGGGTCAGCTTGGTCTACACTGATACAAGTCAAGGTTTAAGAATAAGCCAATTTACTGTTATTTTCCCCGTTGTTTCCCATCGAATCGATTTCCATTCTATCACGGCACTTGCTTCTAAAAGAAAGAGTCATTATAAAAGTAATAAAATGTGAAAAAAAAATGAGTATGCCTGTACTCAGGCTGCCGTAACAAAATACCACAGGCTAAGTGGCTTCAACATCAGAAATGTAATGTTTCGCAGTTCTAGAGACAAGACGTCCAAGATCAAAGGGTCACGGTTGATTTCTGTTGAGGAGTCTCTTCCTGACTTGTAGACAGATACTTCCCACCATGTCCTCACATGGTCTTTTCTCTGGGTATGCTTGAAGAGAGAGAAAGAGACACACACTGAGAGAGAGAGGAAGAGAAAGACGGAGATGTGCTCTTTCTTCCTCTTCTTATGAGGACACCAGTCCTGTTGAATTAGAGCCCATCCTTATGAACCAATTTAACCTTAAGTGCCTCCTTAAAGACCCGATCTCCAAATTCAGTCACTTGGGGGTTAAGGCTTCAACATATGAATCTGAGGTTGGGGGGGGGGGTCACTATTCAGTCCCTAACAACGGGGCTGTTGTTGAAAGATGAAATTTTGAAATTGCATTGTGCATGGACCAGGAAGGATCAGAATATTCACTGGATGCCCATTTCAGACAGTACATCCACTAAAGACATTTGTAATCACTTAACTGAAACACACCTCACTTTTTAAGTCATTTAGAAGCAATGCACTCCTCACTAGGATTTTGAAAGTAACATTTGCTTTCCATTCCTACAGCTCACATTTGATTGTACTGGCAGGAAGTCAAGACTCACAGAGCCACCTCCTGCTAATCAAAATTAACATACAGTAATAATTGGAGGGGCACTGGCACAAAACATTGGATGGTGCCAGTTAGTTGGAAATACCGCCCTGAGCTCGGCATGTATACATTTTTTTAAAAGGCTAGAGAAGCAACTTCAGTCTCTACGTCAAAGAGGAAGGATTCTTCTTGCAAACAGAGAGCGGATGCCCGAAAATCTGTCTTCATCGGTGTATATTTATGAGATTCCCAAGGTTAATCTATTCAGTGTCCCTGAGGTATTCTCAGGACCTACCAAAAAAAAAAAAAAAATGCAAACATTTGTGTAAAAGTGTCACGAAGAGTGAAAAAGCCAGAGTGTCCCCAGGGATAGAACCAAAAAGTCTTGTGAAGTTTGATAATTTTTCGGGAAAGAACCTTAAGAGAGGCACCTGATTAGAGGTTCAGGCGTGGTCTTTGGAAAAGTCATCTCCATTCCCAGTAGAGAAGCTAGGAATTATGATTAGCAGAAGTGACCTGACTCAGGAAAACTCATGAGTTCTTCTGTTCAGCCACTTCCACACCGGGCTCCTCGCGGTCTTTGTCCAGGTTGAAGCAAAGGTTACCGGATTGAACCAGGTATTCTATTTTTGGCAAAATGGCTGTGTATCTAGTCTGAACTATTTCACAGTCAAATGAATATTCTGAAATCAATTCTCCATTTCACGCTAAAAATAAAAAAAATATATGTTAATTACTAATTGATTTAAAATATCAGGTATTATTTCCCTTTTATTCTTCGGTGAAGATTCCGAAAACCCAAATGTCAAGAGTCAATGATGCGTATCAACACCGCTTTAATTCCAAAATATATTCTTACTTAAGTGCAGTGACATCCGTATTTCTTTGCTTAACAGCATATTAACACAATGAATTTTCTAAGGGAGTTTTAATGACAGGTAACAAAAATCTTGGGAAGAGCTTACACAATAACAGCCTTCCCCACAAGCGCAAGCTAGGAAACTCAGTGTCAAGGAAACAGTGATATTGTTTCTTTCTACTGAAGTAGCTAACATATTTCATTTTCCAAGAATCTTGGCCTTCTCTAAATTCAACATAATATAGGGCTCCTACCTAAAAAAAATAACTTCTCAAAAACTGCAGAATGTCAGACGTCAGACGTCACGTTGTCTTCTGTATTCCCATTGTCTTTCCATTGTCTTTCAAATGTTATTGGAAATAAACAGAAAGTGATTTCCCCTCGGATTTAAGAGGACAGGCAACATGGAACAGTGTGGGAGGAAGGGCCAGGATATCGTATCACGGTGGCTCAGGTTGACAAAATCATTTCATCTGGGTCACGAAAGACGAAAGTGTCCGTCAATTATGGTTCAAGCATATAAGAGAAGCAAGTAAATCGAGAGAGTCTACCAGGAAGATGTGAAGAAGGGAATTCGTGAGTGTCAGCCGGGTGTCAGCAGCGGCCCCACACCAAAGAATGCACGCAAGTGAAGGGGACACGAAGTCCCAAATGCTCTGGTCTCCAACCGCTCAAAATTCACTCTGCAGACCAGCAGCCCTATTGTCCGCTGGGAACATGTGAGACAAGCAGAATCGTAGGTCCCGCCCAAGATCTACAGAATCAGAGTCCACATCTGACAAAGCCTCTAAATGATGCCTATGCAACCGTGAGGCTCGAGAAGCACTGCTTTCATTTTTTGCTTCCTGTTCAAGGTCACCTGAAACGTTTTTCTGTTCTCTGCCATTATGGCATTTATAACCTTGGATCTCACGTCTTTGATCTGCTCTCTCAAAACTCCCTTTCTTCCCACCCCTACTTTCTTTTTTATAAGTTTGCTTATTTGAGAGAGACAGAGACAGCATGAGGGAGGGAGGGGCAGAGAGAGAGAGAGAGACAGAGAGACAGAGAATCCCAAGCAGGTTCTGCACTACAAGCACAGAGCCCCATGTGGGGCTCAAACTCACAAAACCGTGAGATCATGAGCGGAACCCAAACCAAGAGCCCAACGCTTAACCAACTGAGCCACCCAGGCACCCCTGCACCCTTACTTCTTAATGATATACTTTTTTTTCTTCTCTTAATAAGTGTATTAACATTATTTTATTTATTTAAGTATATTAACATTCTTAATTGAAAACTTCAAATGGATACTCATGTCTATTTGTGATTTCTGGCATCTAACTTTGGTCAAATGACAAATGAAATAAGTTATTATTTAATAATTACTATGGGATTAAATATTTCCCTCTTTGGGAAAAATAATTTCTCTTTCCACCTGCATGGTATAGGAAACAATTTCCAAATAGATTAAAACTTAAGTGTGAACAAAACAAGCCACAAAAACCTAGACAGGATGTGCTGCCTTGCTTAACTCAAAGTAAGAAAGGCTTCACCAAATATATTTTCAAACATAAGAGACCAAAGGGGAGAAAATATTGATCTTGGGGCACCTGTGTGGCTCAGTCGTTGAATGCCCAACTCAGGTCATAATCTCACAGCTGATGAGACCAAGCCCCATGTCAGGCTCTGTGCTGACAGAGTGCGGCCTGCTCCCCCTTCCTCTCTCCTCCCCTGCTCTCTCTCCCCCTTCCTCTGCTCCTCCCCTGCTCACACAGACACACAGACACTCTCTCTCTCTCTCTCTCTCTGTCTCTCTCTGTCTCTCTCAAAATAAATAGACAAATATTGATCTTACGATATAAAAATTGGAAACTACTATATGTCAAAATACAATAAGCAAAAATAAAGAGAAACCAAAAGTTATGTATCATATTTGCAAAGTAAATGGTAACTAAAAGAATACTATGCTTACTAAATCAAAAGCTTTTACAAACCAGGAAGAAATCCAAATGCCGTGATAGAAAGTTAGAAAATGAAATAAACAAGCAACTCATTAAGGAAAGGGTCAACTGCAAATATTTGAAAACCTATTTGGCACTGTTAGTTGAAGAGTATATAAATTTCAAAAATGACGCACACAAAAATAATAGTAATGAAACACACTATCAGATATCAAGACTCATTATACACTCTTAGTAATCATAACAAGATAGTAGTGGTATAAAGCGATATAAATTCTGGAATAGAATAGAGTCCACAAAACCACACTTCTATGGAGAACTGATTTACGACAAAAGGGGTGCTTACAGAGAGGTGGGTTAATAAATGGTCTTTACCAGAAATGGTATTGGGTGAGCTGGACATTCTTGTTGAAAAAAATGCATCTTGATTCCAGAAATGGTATTGGGTGAGCTGGACATTCTTGTTGAAAAAAATGCATCTCGATTCCTACTTAATACTATAAACAAAAGCTATTCCAGATGGATTGCAGACCTAAATGTGAACGGTAAAGAACTAAAACTCTTAGGAGAAAGCACAGAATGTCTTTATATCTTGGGCATAGGCAACGATTTTTTAAACAGAACAAAGATCTGCAAACTGTAAAAAATTGCTACCTTGGATTTGTTAATATTAATAGAGTTGAATTTCATCACCAGTTATCATTAAGAGAGGAAAAAGGTGAGCTGCAGACAGAGAGAAAATATTTGAGTGCATCTATCTGACAGATGACTCATTGAAAATGTATAATTTTATAAATCAGTTTAAAAAGGCAGTTAAATGAGAGAAGAATGAGCAAAAAGATTTAAATGACACTTCACAAAGGAGGATATCCAAATGGCCAGTAAATATAGAAAAATACACTCAACTTTATCAATAAAACCATAGTGAGATATCATTAGACAGCCACCCAAAAAGCTAATATACATATGTGTGTGTGTCTATATGTATACATACATATAGACATACTATATAGATATACTATATATTTAGACATGTATATATACTATATATATGTATAGTATATATGCTATATATATAGTACATATACTATATATATGGATAGTATATATGCTATATATATGTATAGTATATATACTGTATATATACTATACTATATATATGTATATGTATTTATATTAAATTACATATGTATGTATGTATGTATATGTGTATATATACGTGTATTATATATATAGGCATGTATATAGACATACTATAGATAGATATAGACACACACACATATATACATATAGTGTTTCTAAAGTGTCTCTAAGACTCTCAAGGTTTTTTGAAAAAAACTGATTCCCTTTCTATTTTTTCCAAAGTTTTCTCTTTTTAGAATACTTTTAAGTCATGAACCCACAGTGGAAAAAGTATGGGGATATTTCAATCTTCACAGTATAGGAATCATGTCCAACATCCCTAATTCATAATGTTACATTTTAAATAGCACCATCAAATCCATGTCTAAACTGATTTTACCCACAGAATATCTGATTCCTAGCATCAATGTAAGATAATGGATCCAACTTTTGGGTTACAAAGTTATTCATCAAGTCGGCAGAAGATCAGCTACGTGGCAAATGCAAGATATTTTGCAACACCCCTCTCAGTATAACTAGCACAATAATTTACATTATCAGCTTTCATTAGATTCTTAAATGTGTGTGAATACTCTGATAACATTTGCATTTGGAAAATAACAATTTTCCTCATCTTTCACATAAGTTTTGTCACTAACGCGTGTTATTCAAACCCCAGCCTCAAAGTTAAATTGTATCCTAGGGAAGTTAAAGCTAATATCACGAACACGACATTTTTGACCCAAATTGTTTGTGGGGTGCTGGAAAGAGATTGCCTTATATTCGGTCCCTACATTAACCTGGGTGCAGGCAATTGAAGAAACCTGGAGATAAGAGTGGTCAGATCTCAGGGGCACTCATTTGATTAAGCTTCTGACTTCAGCTCAGTCATGATGTCACGGTTTGTGGGTTCGAGCCCCGCGTCGGGCTCTGTGCTGACAGCTCAGAGCCTGGAGCCTGTTTCGGATTCTGTGTCTCCCTCTCTCTCTGCCCCTTCCCTCCCCTCCCCTCACAAATAAATAAAACATTTAAAAAAAAGAGAGAGAGAGTGGTCAGATCTCAGAAAGAACAGAGGTTAGCTTCTCTGAGACGTTCTTGGCTCTGTTGCACACGGACTGACCAAAGAATTGAGTGCGAGTAAGCCATGTAAAAAGAAATGATGTAAACTGCCTACGACAGCTACCAAATGGAAGTTCCGGAAGCTTCTCAGAGACATATGTGGTGTGAGCAAAATAGGAGGTAAGATTGAGTCAGCTAGGAGAAGCCGCTTGACTGAGCAAGCTGAGAAACTGGAAAAGAAACTATTCAAGTGTGTTAGTGCTGTGTAAGCGACCACACCAAAATGTAGCCACTGATTTGCTCCCAAGCCTGTGAGTCAGGAATTCAGCGAGAGTGTCCTGGGAGCTTCTCCTGTCTGTTGCACGGTATCTGGGTCTTCTACTGAGAGCACCTGATGGATGAGAGCTGGCTGGGGTTATTGAATGAGGATCATGTGTCTGAGGCCTCGTCGTATGGCCCAGCTGTGCCCCTCTGTCCTCTTCTGTGTCTTCCCCATGTGACTCGGGCTTCCTCACAGCATGGTAGTCACAAGGCTCCAAATATGAGTGTCCCGGAAGGACTAGCCCCAGTGCAGGTCTTATTAAGAACATGCTGGCGGGGCCCCTGGGCGGCTCAGTCGGTTAAGCGTCTGACTCTTGATTTCGGCTCAGGTCACAATCTCATGGCTCGTGAGTTTGAGCCCTGCACTGGGCCCCCTGCTGGCACTGCTTGGGGTTCTCTCTTTCCCTCTCTCTCTGCCCCTTGGCACGCTCTCTCTCTGTCTCTCTCAAAAAATAAAAGAATATGCTGGCATCACCCTTGTTAATTCTAAGTTGTCCAAGGCAAGTTACATACCCAAGCCCACGGTCAAGGTGAGGGAAACTATCTCAGGACGTGAATCCTACTTCTGTCGTCTGGAGGCAGCGGTATATTGGTCAATAGTTAACAACCAGCTCTCCAAGAAAAGTAGCTCTGATTTGTAGAATTTGCCAATTTCCAGGATGTAAATATTCCTACTGTGACCCATTCAAGTTACCGAAGTGATGAGCCACAGTGACAAAAGATGGAGTTGGGAATAGACGTGCGCAGTTTGTCGCGACCCAGTACGAGCTGTGTGGGACACGTAAGCTGTGACACCACAGACTCAGTAGAGACCAAACCTAGGAGACCAGGAAGACAAGGAACACTACGGGCGAGATCAGAAGAGCTGGATTAAAAAGTGCACAGGCCTCCCATCCACACCCCTCACCTACCCAAATGCCACGCCTTGGAGGAGATAGATGGGAAGGATTTTAATCCTGAAAGTATGAACATCGACATATTTAAACTACTGCATCCAACCGTACTCAATGGATTGAACTAAAATATAGCATTCCCTACGCTCCAGTGAGATGCGGGTTTGTAACACAGATCAGATCAATTAGAAAAAAAAAAAATGGAATTGTATTTTGAATGAGGATTTTTATTAGAATGGACAGTGCTTCTCCTGGAACACCAAGGACAGTCCCTAAAGAAGAATCTGCAATTCTAATTCCAGCAAGTCAGGGCTGGGGGATGGTGCAGAAAAAAGATTAATCACTTCTCTGAATAATAATGGGATTTAATAATTACAAGGAGCGGAGAAAGTGCACTAGTAACGATGAGACAGTTAAATAACTCTTTGCTTCTTCATTATGGATTTAGCCCAGATTTAGGCCTCAAACCCCGAGGCCCAGAATGACAGAGGAGGGGTGTTAAGCATACGCCTCCCTCCCCGCACCCATACCACACACACACCACATACACATGGACACATACAGCCCTCCGCCACACAGACATCCGCTCATGTACACCCACACCCATCACACCCCATACACACACACACACACACCCCACATATGTGTTAATATATGACATTCCACACTTAGCCTTAAGACCTGGGGGATAAAAGGAATTGATGGGGACGTGGTAAACAGAGATGATAGGCCCAGTCCAGGGAGCTGGCCTCTTTCCAAGCCTGTTTTTGCCAAGTGGAATGCGGGCCTCTTTTGCTCCAATATTCTTCTTCTCAAGAGAACCTGAATGTACAGATATTTAGATGAAACTTTCAGAGCCTCATGTGTTCAGCAAATCAAATGTCTGTTCTCTTGCTCTTCCTTTCTTTATTTCCCATCTTTCTCCTTTCATTCCTATTTTGTTTTTGCTTTTGTTTGTGTAACATCATATGGTTCTGTGTTAGGTGCTAAAATCAAGCGATTTTGAAACGTTTGGTCAACTGGTTCGAAACTTCTTGGGTAGATAGCGCTATGCCTGAGGATCAACTTCTAGACTTGCAAGATGCTTATGTATAGTATGTGATGTCTATGTGTTCTTCTGATCCAATCTGTACAATAGTTCACAAACATACACGCCCACCCCTGCCCACACCTGCGCACTTTGGAATTAGTGATTACACCCAGGCCACAGAACTCCGCATCCGGGATTATTTCCACGGCTTCATGCTGTGTCTTAGGTGATGGAAATATGATTCACCTACTCTTTTTTAAAATAAAACACTGCGACATCATATTTTATAGGAATACAACATTTTATGGGGAGCCTGTGTGGCTCAGTCAGTTGGGTGTCCAGCTCTTGATTTCAGCTCAGGGGATGATCCCGAGGTCGTGGGATCAAGCCCCACAACCGGTTCTATGCTGAGTATGAAGCCTGCTTAAGATTCTCTCTCTCCCTCTATCTGCCTCTCCATGCTCGCACTCTCTGTCTCTCTCAAAATAAATAAACAAACATTTTTTTTAAAAGGGAATACAAAATTTTAGGTCTATGGTCACGATCAAATATATTTAATTGGTGTATTAGACACACGCACAGAGAAGTCATTTCTTACAAAGGCTGGTAAGGAGTAATCTGCCTCTGTCCTGCATTCCCTGGTGTCTAGGATCACCCAGAGTTCCACAATGACAACACCTCAGAGTCTCAGGACCCTGCAAGCTCTGTAGTAGGTAGAGCAGCTCCCGGGATAAGTCTGATGACGAGTGGCATTGGATCAGATCCCACTTCCGATACCAACTAACCATAGAAATTGGAAAGGTCTCTCCACCTCCCTAAGCCCCAATTCCTTTACTTTGAAGACAAAGGTAGTAACGTTATGTGTTATACACAGGAGAAAATGAAACAACAAATGTAGAGACTTGAACATAGGGCCTGGTATATCCCAAGCACTCAATTTTATGATTTTATTCCAGGAGTTGTGAGTCAGCTTGTGACAAAGATTCCAAACATTCTCATTACTCTGAGAACTTAGAAAAGTTGTATTTGGTATTCAAATTGCAGTCAGAAGATGATATAACTTTTATTTTCACTGCTGCTGCTTTCCATTCTGACTTACTTGTACGAACACCCCTTCACTCAAACAAGGAGGAAATAAAAGTCCACAAGAAACTCCTGTGAGAAGGCAATTGTGTGTGCGCGTGCGTGTGTGTAACACATATCTATATTTTCAGACCATATTCAGAAGTTTTCTCGTTTACATATAGAGTATGTTTCTAACTGCAGGAGTCTAGTTAGACCCTGTCTGAATTTGGAAAATCATTTAGGAATACTCTGAGTCAGCTTAAATATCAAACAATTCTTTCTGGGTTGATGGGATTATGGATTCTTTGGCTCTTTAAAAAAATTTTCTTCTGTCCACCTCCCCCTGCCTCTTTTTGCATTTTCTTATTTAATGAACATACTATATTTTTAAACCCACAGAAAAGTTACTTGTTTTAAAATGAAAATAATTAGTTCAAGAATGATAACATTTGCAGGCATTCTGGTGTTCCTTATATGAATTAATATAATTAAAATCAAGCTATGTTAGTACTTGCCAGTATTGAGATATTTTTGGCTTTCAGAATTTGACCAGGATGACCTCGAAATGGATTGAAGTTCCCCATGGGCAGAGAAGAATGAAAATTCAGGCCAGTGCATACAGTTTGAATTGTATAAAAACAAATTTATATCTTGTATTGAAAATGTGACTTATCTGGGCTACTACTCAGAGAAAATGTTTTAACTATTCTTCCCTGTAACATAATAGCTTAAATCCTGTATCACACTGAGCTCTTTCTGTGTAATAAATCACTCCAAACTTGGTGATTTAAAACCTAGAGACATTTGTGGCTCACGTATCTGTGAGTATGCTGGGTGGTTCCTTTGATTTGGGTCAAATTTAAGTGATTTCAGTTGGGTTCACTCATGTACCCATGGTTATCTGGTGGGAAGCCAGTCTAGAATGGCCTCATTCATATGTCTGGTAATTGGCTGGCTATTGATATTGGTCTGGCGAAGAGGGTGATGGGTCACCAGTCTCTCTTCCTCCAGTAGGCTAGCCTAGAATTGCTCAGATGGTGATTGCAAATGTCCCAAGAGAGTAAAGCCTAGGTTTGGAACTGGCACGCCATCACTTGTCCTAGAGACTTCTGTTCAATGAAAGTTACCAGGTTTGTTCAATGAGAGTCACAGGGCAATGCCAGATTCAAGAGGTGAGGGAAGAAACCACCTCTTGATGATAGGAGGAGCAAGTCATATGGCAAAACACATGTACAAGAAGTAAACAATCGAGATTATTATTGGAATTGCTCAGCTCTAAACCTTGCTCATGTTCAGAAGTATGGAATCAAAACCCCCCAGAGGGTCAAGTTGCTAGTGTTCAAAAATTAATAATCTTCAAACAGCAGAGTTGGTGTGGCAGTATGTAAGGACATCAACATTTTGGGTCTAAAATGTCAAAATATCCAAGAGCCTAATGACAAGTCATTCCTTGTATCTTCACTTTTCCATGGAGAATAGAAATGGAAATGTCATGTTTTTTTTCCTCTTCTCAAAAAACAAGAACAAAAACCCAACAAAAGCAAGCAAGCAAGGAATTCTGTTTACCAGGGCCTCATTCCTTCCGCATGCCTATAATGTGAAACCTCCCAGCCAGGACCAGCAATCTGTTTCCTCTTCTCTTTGCAAAGTTAAAATCAGGCCGTAGGTCTTCCACATGCTGTTCACAATCTTACTCAATAACTTCAATAGCGGCTCCAAACAGTCGCTGTGTTTTGATGGAGAAAAATCAGTGGTGTGCTTTAAAAGAATGTAAATTAAGTGATTGACTACAGCTATAAATTGAGCAAGATTATTTTGTTACTGAGAAGTAAACTTCACTCGCTGAGAAGTAGAGTAAGCAATTAGCAAATGCATTTTCTCTAGGTGAAACTAAGTTTATATATAGGCAGTAGTTTGTATGTTAAATTTATGTACTAAGGGTGGGTAGAAAATGATAGCTAAACAGCAATGCATCTGATACTGCTTTCCACCTACCTTACTTATTTGCCTTCCTATCTAATGGAAAGACAATCTGGGGGCATGAGTGTATGGCTGGCCCCAATAAGGCTATATTGCTAACCCTGCCCTCAGCGTTTCTAGCCTCCCTTGTAGCCAGACAGGTTGCCATGTGGCTAGTTATTGAAAAACGGAAATATCTGCTGAGGGCAGGGCTTTGGGAAAATTTGTAGTTTTTAAAGGCTGTATAAACACACATCTTGCCTTTTCATCTCTTATTTCGAAATGTATTACGTTATATATGTTATACATTACACAGCATATATTACAATAGGTGTTACATTGCTGGCTCTAATAACACATAGAAGTGCAATAGATTTGACAAGAACAGCAAAATGGAGGCAGGTGGGCCAAAAAGTTGTACTGGAGGAAGGACAAGACACCGTATACAGTAACTTGATTCCACTCAAACAAAGGAAGAAAACGTGAAATTGTAAATAAAAGTTACAAAATAAATGCATACTTCTCCTTCTATCAGCTTTATCAAAGACATAAAATTCTATCAACTGAGAATTGTAGCATCATGCCATTGAGTTTGTAACATATTTAGATGCAGAATTTCTAATAGCAACACAAAAAGGGTAAAAGAGAGAGAACTACATAGGAGTAATGTTTATTTATTAAATGTTTACATTTTAAATCCAGTAGAGTTAACATACAGTGTTATATTAGTTTCAGGTGATTCCACAATTCTATACATTACTCAGTGCTCATCATGGTAAGTGTACTCTTTAATCTCATTCCCCTATTTCCGCCATCCCCACACCTTCCCCTCTGGTAACCATTGGTTTGTTCTCTATAGTTAAGAGTCTGTTTCTTGGTTTGTCTCTCTCTCTATACTTTTTTCCTTTGCTTATTTGTTTTGTTTCTTAAATTCCACATATGGGTGAAGTCATATGGTATTTGTCTTTCTCTGGTTTATTTTGCTTAGCTCTAGTTTCATCTGTGTTGTTGCAAATGGCAAGATTTTATTCTTTTTTTATGGCTGAATAACATTCCATTGTGTATATATATATATATATATATATACACACACACCCACTTTCTTATCCATTCATCTATCTATGGACACTTTCATAATTTGGCTATTGTGAATAATGCTGCAATAAACATAGGAGTATATATATATCCCTTTAAACTAATGTTGTTCAATGAACAAATATTTGGGGGGGTAAATAACCAGCAGTGTGATTACTAGATCATAGAGTAGTTCTATTTTTAACTTTTTGAGGAACCCATATGTGTAATATTTCTATATTTTACTAAAATTTACTATAAATCTGAAGTATATGCTAATAAGTTGTACATAGTGAATCCAGTAAAGAATTTAAAATAGATTTGTTTACTAGAAATTATAAAACATGGCTGAAAAAAGGTTTGAAACAACCTAAATAAATTGAAAGATATCCCACAATCATGCTTCAGAAGACTTGTGCAGATGGCAATGTCGCCCAAATTAATACACAGATTTAATGCAAAATCTATCAAAATCCCAGCCAACTTCTTTGCAGAAGCAGATTAACTGGTCCTAAGTTCATATGAAAGTTCCAGGGAACCAGAATAGCCAAACAATATTGAAAAGAAGGACCGGGGTGCCTGGGTGGTTAAGTTGGTTGGGTGTCCAATTCTTGATTTCGGCTCAGGTCATGATCCCAGGGGTTGTGGAATTGAGCTCTGCATTGGGCTCCACACTGAGTGTGAAATCCGCTTAGGATTCTCTCTCTCTCTCTCTCTCTCTCTCTCTCTCTCTCTCTCAAAAAAAAAAAAAAAAAGACAAAGTCAGAAGATTCATACTTCCTGATACCAAAACTTACTACAAAGCTATGGTAATCAGGACAATGTGGCTCTGGCATAAGGATAAATATATAGATCAATGGAATTGAGTTAAGAATCCAGGAATAAACTCTCACTTTTCCTGTCAACTGATTTTCAACAAGGATGCCAAAAATATTCTATTGGAAAAGAATAGTCTTCAACAAATGGTGTTTGGAAACTGGATATTCACACTCAAAACATTTAAGTTGGACTCCAATTTCACACAAGACACAAATTAACTTGAAATTGATCACAGACCTAAATATAAATGCTGAAACTCTAAAGCCCCTGGAAGAAAACACGGGACTTTGAGCTAGGCAAAGGCATATTATATATGAACTCCAAAGCCCGAGCACTAAAGAAGCAAACAGATAAACTGGACCTCATCAAAGTTAAAATATTTGTGTTTCTAAGGATTCCAACAACAAAAAAATAAAAAAACAAACCATAGAATGGAAGAACATATTTCCAAATTATATATGTGATAAGAGACTCGTATCTAGACTATATAAACAAATGTTAGAACTCAGTAGTAAAAAGACTAAAAATGAGACAGGATCTGAATAGATGTTTCTACAAGGAAGATACAAAAGTGGGCAATATACATATGAAAGCTGCTCCACATCAACAGCAATCAGAAAAATGCAAATCAAAACCACTAAAAAACACGACTTCTCCTGAAAAACATGGATAATATTAAAAGTTGGCAAGGACGTGGAAAAATTGGAACCCTTCCACACTGCTTCTGTGAATGTAACATGCTGCAGGTGCTTTGCAAAAGCAGTGGAATAGAGTAGCCCATACAGAGATAGGCATTTAGTTTGCAAGGCATTTACTCAAAAACAAAAGACAGTGAAAATAAATGCATTAATCTTTTACTTGAAAACCTATAAAAAGAAGTGAGGTACTCCTATAGCATAGAAGTAAGGAAATAATAATAAAAAGCAAACTTTCTGAAAAAAATAGAGAAGATGAATTAAATCAGAGGCTGAATATATTCCTATGTGTTGACAATCATTTAGAGATGATTAGAAAATATGAAAAGAGAGAATCTGATTAAAGAACAAATACACTATGTTCATAGATGGACAGGAATAATATGCTAAAACTATAATATTCTCAAACATTAATGTACAGTCCCAATATAATACCCCTCAAAATCACACAAGGGTTTTCATGAAACTTAATAACCGCAAACTAAAGTTTATAGAGGAGAAAAGGACCAAGAATAACCAAGATATTTTTTAAGGATGAGGAGCGAGACAACTTATTACCCCAGCTATTAAAAACTTAATTGCAATCTGATAATAAGAATCTAAAAGGAAAAATGTACAAGAATAAATAGACTGATCAGTAAATAATAAAGAAAGTCTGCTATAAAACCCGTGGTAACTAGTTATATGAGAGTTGACTTAAATTATAGAGAAAGAATAAACTCTTTAGTGCATTTTGCTAACATAATTTCATAATCACATGGAAACAAAATGTAAAATAAGATAGCTAGTTCACATGGTACATAGAAGTAAATTATAGGGAGTCAAATCCCATAACTTGAAAGTTTAAAACTTTTAAATGGCAGTAACGGGCAATATCTTTATGAACTTGATATCCTGTAGAACTCATTTAACAAAACACATAAAGTAATCATAAATGTTGTAAAGGTATGGTAATTAATTTCAATTAAATTAAAATATTTGAATAATATAAAACACCAGTAAACAAGTGAAATGGAAACGCATCCACTGTGGCTATTCACATAAAAGACAAATGTTTATTCTAGTATAAACCTTTCTGGAGCCAGTTTTACTGGATTTATAACTGAGGGCTGTGCAATCTTAAGCAAGTAACATTTCTTCAATACCTGAATTTCCTCATCTATAAAATGGAGAAACTACCTACCTCAAAATGTTATTGAAACAATTACTGTGTTAATTTATTTAAAGTACTCAGAAATACCAGAAACAAAGCTCAGCTGTGTTTAGCTATTATTATTATTATCCAAAACATATAAAGAAATTCTATAGATTCATAAGAAAAATAGAAACGCCCTCAGTCTTAGTGTGGTCAAGGGATATGAATGTATAATTCACAGAAGAAACATCAAGTGACCAGAACACTTGAGACTATGCTCACGCTTCCATAACCAGATAAATACAAGCTGAAAGACTATGGACTCTGGTTCCTACCTCTGTGACTGAATAAAAAAATTAGGGCTGACAATACCAAGTGCTGGCCCAGGATATATTGACAGAGACATATATTGACAGAGGAAGTGTAAATTGACACAATGTCTTTGGAGATCACTTGGAAACTATATAATACAGTTGGAGATGTGCATTATTATAAACCACAAATTTCACAGCTAGGTTATAACTTTCTTTTAGGGTTCCCAGACCCAACTCCAACACTTGGTGAGAGGGATGTCCACCATGCACTAGCAGGTGTCCAAGAATTCAACTCAATTCCGACACTTTCTACCCAGAGACAGCATCAGATGCCACAGATTGAGAGCTGCCCTCTTAGGTTCTTATGGAGGCTTCATTACATGGTCATGATTGACTAATTCATTGGCCATTGGCTAATTCAACCTCCAGCTTCTCTCTCCTCTCCAGAGGTCAGTGGGGGTGGGCGGTGGGAGAGGAAGACTGAACGTGTCAACCCTCTAATAATATGGTCGGTTCTCTTGGCAACCAGACCCCGCTCTTGAGTGGAATCCAAAAGTCACCTTCATTAATAATCAGACATCCATTTCACCTTTACGGCTCAGGTGTTTTCAGGAACTGTGGATGAAGACTAAACATATCTGAGAAACATATCTTGGTCATCTGAATGAATGAATATGTATCTCTTATAAATCACTATATTTCAGAAGTGCCAATCGGTACCATGTCTTCAGAGATCACTTTGAAAGTATCTGATAATATTGGAGACGTACATTATTGACAACCCAGAAATTCCAGACCTAGGCCCATAACTTAGAAAAACTTGTAATTTGCTAAAGGAAATTATAGCAAAAGACAAAATTAGACTGGATACCACCTAATTGCCCATCTGTATGAGAATAGATAAATCTTGAAATATTCAAATAATAGAACTCCAAATCATGATTAAAACAAGCGAAATATGGTGTAGCCACTTTGCAAGACAGTTTGGCAGTTTCTTTCAAAACTCAACATACTCTTAATATATAATCCAGCAATCGTACTCTTTAGTATTTACCCAAAGATGTTGAAAACTTATGTCTACGCAAAAATCCGCACATGGATGTTTATAGCAGATTTATCCATAATTGACAAAGCTTGGAAGCCACCAAGATGTCCTTCAGTAAGTGAATGGATAAATAAATTGTAGTACACCCAGATAATGGAATATTATTCAGTGCTAACAAGAAATGAGCTGTCATGCCATGAAAAGACATAAAGGAACCTGAGTGAAAGAAGCCAGTATGAAAAGGCTACGTAATACATAATTCTGACTCTATGACACTCCGGAAAAGGGAAAACTATGCAAACCTATAAAAAGATCAGTGGTGGCCATGAGTTTGGGAGGAGGGAGGGAAAGATGAATAGGTCCAGCACAGGGTTGTTATGGCAGTGAAACTATTCCGCCTGATACCGTGATGGCGGATACGGGCTATCAGGCATTCATCAAAACCCATAAAACTGACAACACAAAGAGTTAATCTAATGTAAACGATGGACTTCAGTTAATAATAATGTATTAATATTGGTTCATCCATTGGAACAAATGCACCACTCTGGTACACTATGTTGAGTGTGAGGGAGTCTGGGTACATGTGAGGGCACGGTATATAAATAGGAACTCTGTGCTTTCTGTTCAATTTTTCTGTAAGCCCAGAAGTGCTCTAAAAAATAGAGCTCTGCTTAAAAAATAAAGAAAGGAAATAGAATTCATGTATGGACTTGGATAAATCTGAAAAATGTTTTCTGAGTGAAAAATATATTGCAGAATCCTACCTTTAGAGTAAGATTGCTATACAATTTTGAAAATTGAAAGGTGATGTTACTCACTGTTTTAAAAGATACTTATAAAATGTCATAATATAAAATGATACAAGGGCTAAAGAAATATCAGGTTCAAGATAGTAGGGTTTTTTGGGGGGAGGTGGTGGGTGGGAAGGATATGGAGTTGACTATGGGCATCATGAGTCCTACATTAGTATATGTCATGTTTTCATTTGTAAATAATTGAAAAAGTTTAACATCATAAAACCTTGCTTAAGTGTTGTTTATGAAGACAAAATAAGACAATAGGAGTGGAAATCTTAAAATTGTGCCCGACGCAAGGTGATCCCTTATTAAACGCTCTCTCCTGACTCCCCATCAAGTCCTCATTCTTCAAGGTCATGCTCCCTCTTTCCGAGGCCTGTGGTCTGCCCAAGGCAAAGCGAAAACTTGGTTTAATGGAATCAGAAGGGGACTCGCAGGCAGCCAGTCCAGATTTGCACATCAGGTCTACACCAAGTCTCCGTGTCCCCTTGAGCAAGCCACTTAACCCCACAGACTGCTCTGAAATGAGAAGGGTGAGTCAGGTCATGGGGGGCATTCCTCCCGTCTTTAACAGTCTGTAGCTCTGAGTTAAGAGAGTTACCCCTATGTTAGTAGGCTGATGGTCATTGAGAGAACGACTACCTTTCAAAACCGGTTCTGTTAACTCGCACAGCACAGGGCTACATTCTCCACAAGAAATTACACATCTCTCTGTTTCGGGTCGATGCCGTGATCAAGAAGAGGCATCTGCAACCTACATTTCTGAGGAACATGTTCTGATCACCCGACATGAGAGGATCGAAAGGAGACACCGAAGGATGCTCCTGCCTCACCTACCACCAACACCCTCTCCCTCTTCCTGACTTTATCCCTTTTCCTCGTGAGCATTTCACATCAGAGTATACAAATATACCATATTTTCAGGGTTTTGAAATCTTGTTTGTTGTCTGTTTTTCCCAAAGATAATGGAAGCTCCATGGGAACGGGCCTTTTGCCTGTTGTATTTCCCCCTTGAGGCCTAGAGAAGTATCTGTCACAGTCGATGGTCAGTAGATATTTGTGCAAGGGATGATTAAGAGCACATATTCGAGGCAGAACTTTAGCTTGAGAGACAGTTCTAATCACCCTCTGCACTCAAAGGCCACCCAAAATACAACCCATGATCCCCTGCCCCTCTTATTACCCCATAAGCAAAACATTAATTCTCCCTCAGCTGTGTTCCAATGACACCATTTATGTAGCTCCTACCGAATTGATCACATCCTGCATTATACTGCAATTGTATCCTCTTCCCTCTGGTAGACAGTAAGTGAAACGGGGGCCCGAACATTCTGGTTTCCCACCCAGCGAACTTTCCCCAGTACGTCTCGTTAACTAGGGTATTATCATCCGTCCTTGTCACCATTACTTTCTCGCTCCGCCTCTGGTTCACTCACTTGCTGTTCATTCTTGCTCCCACTCAGTCCGTTTCTTTTCATACACATGCCCAAATATACCCCATCTTGAATCAAGACCCTCACCCTCTCCTTTATCCCCAATTTTAGGCTGTACTGAATAAAATGACATAGGCAGGGAGGCAAGTTTGCTCTGTAATCAGGCTACGATTTCCTGACCAGCCCCTGATCATACCCCATCCCAGCCTGAAGGTGGTTTTCAAATTGTACACCCCGCATTAGGGTTAGTTCGGTGAAAGGTAAAAGTTTAGATGTAGACACTCTTGGCAAAGCACAGGGTACAGACTCTCGTGGGTTGTTTCTAATAATATTAAGAACCAATATTTACTAAAGGCCTAGCACGCAATAAGTAGGGTCCAAAGTAGATTATATTAATTCCTTTTATCTTCACAACACGCTCCTGAGGTAGTTACTGTTCCCTGTCCCACTTTACGGATGAGGAAAATGGGGTCCAGAGAAGTTGACAAAATTCCCCTCAATCACACAGAATGAGGGAGCCAGGATTCACAGTCAGTCTGGCTACAGGACATATGCTCTTGGTGTAATGATCCATGTAAGAAACATATTCTTATTATATATATTTGTATTGTGTGTTTATGCACACAAAAATACACACGCATTCTTAGACGCGTTTAGAAAATTCTCAGAACCATACGGAACCTGTCACACTTGTGACTTCTACAAATTGGAACTCAAGTGTTGAGGGGGGGAGGGGGGAAAAAAGCGATTACCAATCACTATTTTAACGTATGTCACGGGCATCTATTACTTTAAAAGGATTTTAGGGGCGCCTGGGTGGCTCAGTCGGTTAAGTGTCTGACTCCCGATTTCTGTTCTGGTCATGGTCTCTCAGTTGGTGGGATTGAGCCCCCAGTCGGGCTCTGCCCTGACCGTGGAGGCTGCTTGAGATTCTCTCTCTCCCTCTCTCGCTACCCTTCCCCCGCCTCAAATCAAACTTTTAAAAAAGGTATTTTATTTTCTTTTTTTCGTATAGTTTTTAATATAGTTTATTGTCAAATTGGTTTCCGTACAAACCCAGTGCTCATAAAAAAAGTATTTTAAAGTAACTTTGTTATATTTAAATAAAAGCCTGATGCGCTGAGTAACTTAATAAAGAGAAAATACAACTGAGAGTAATATGAGACTACAAAAGGACATATCATTTTACTTACCAAAGACAACTATATTTTAAATATTGGCATACCCTGAGATGTTGAATAAAATGTAAGCATCAAAATTCTTTGTATCTATATGTATATATTTATTTATATCTACATATTCATACTTACTGAGCTCTCAATGTATATGTTTATCTATGGGGCATGTGTGTTTATTTCTAACGTGAGTATGGCTCAGACACAAATACATGATATTTGTGTGTGTATAAATACAAGTTCTCACCATTCTTCCTACTTTATGAACTATGGTCATTCATATACACATCTACAAATGTGTAGACGTTTAGTTTCTTCCAACTAATTTTTTTTAAACATACACCATTTTTTAGCTTCAGGTGTACAATATAGTGATTCAACAATCCCACACATCATCCAGTGCTCATCACAAGTGCACTCCTTACTCCCCATCACGTATTTCATCCATCTCCAAACGCTCTGGTAACCATCAATTTGTTCTCTGTAATTAAGAATCTATTTCTTGGTTTGTCTTTCTCTCTCTCTCTCTCTCTCTCTCTCTTCTCTTTGTTCACTTGTTTTGGGTCTTAACTACCACATAGGAATGAAATCATATGGTATTTGTCTTTCTCTGACTTATTTCACTTATCATTATACTCAACTCTTTATCGATAGATATTTAGATTATTCTACTTTATACCGTAAAACACTACATAGCGATGGCTCACTGCAAATGATCACAAAGTTAAAAAGGAAAAGGAAAAACCTCTATAAATAGGAGCGAGTGATTAAAAACATACAAAATGTTGGGGCGCCTGGGTGGCGCAGTCGGTTAAGTGTCCGACTTCAGCCAGGTCACGATCTCACGGTCCGTGAGTTCGAGCCCCGCGTCGGGCTCTGGGCTGATGGCTCAGAGCCTGGAGCCTGTTTCTGATTCTGTGTCTCCCTCTCTCTCTGCCCCTCCCCCATTCATGCTCTGTCTCTCTCTGTCCCAAAAAAAATAAATAAACATTGAAAAAAAATTTTTATTTTATTTTTTTTTAATTTTTTTTTTCCAACGTTTATTTATTTTTGGGAAAGAGAGAGACAGAGCATGAACGGGGGAGGGGCAGAGAGAGAGGGAGACACAGAATCGGAAACAGGCTCCAGGCTCTGAGCCATCAGCCCAGAGCCTGACGCGGGGCTCGAACTCACAGACCGCGAGATCGTGACCTGGCTGAAGTCGGACGCTTAACCGACTGCGCCACCCAGGCGCCCCTGAAAAAAAATTTTTAAATAAAATAAAATAAAATAAAAAATAAAAACATACAAAATGTTAATTATCCCACATACTGCTTAATTCCAATCTCTAGAGCATATGCCTAGAAGACATGAACTTTTCAACCATATTAAAAATTTGACAAAATTTCCATGTTGAACAACTCATTTTAACCAAACACCTTAGGATACTGTTACCCTCTTTTTGTAAGTTCCTTTTCTTGGTATCTCTGGTATTTCTTGGCCATGTTTTCTATCTTGGGTCCACTTTACGGCCATGTTTTTTATCTTGGGTCCACTTTATCACCACTTTTATACTCCTCTTGGGTGCTGTCAACAACTTAAATGTCTTCAGCTGCTGTTGTCACTCAAACCTCAGTCTCCGGACAAATGGCGGCCCTGGAACTACCCATACAGATGTGGCTCCTTCACCCCATCGGGTCCCTGGGGCCCTTTCCCCACTCGGTTGTGAAAAGGGAACCATTACTTCAGCGCAAACATGTTTCACTCCCTTTTATAGCTCCGTAGTCCTCGTTCTGTACAATATATGACATCGGGTCCTCCCTTACCCAACTCTCAAGAAAAGCTCTCCTGCCTATTTCTACTTCTATGGTGGGAAGTGCCCCAAATCCACCATGTTATTTCCCCTGCAAGCCTTGCATGTTACAGATTTCTTTATGTGGGTTAGTGTTCTCCTTCACATCCTGTGTGAGCATGAGTTCCTCTCCTCAGCTACAACAGGACTGCAGTTCAGGTACCAAGGACACCCACAAACGTTACGATTGTCTAATTTTCCCTCCTCCTTGCCCTTTTTAGACTTTATGTTGTCTTCCAGTTGTTGTTGTTGTTGTTGTTGTTGTTGTTTCTAGTCCATCCCTACTATCCACTGGAGCCTGGTTTTGTGATTATTCATGTATACGGTAATTAATTTTAAAATTCTTGAGGTGAATCACAGATTGTACAAAATAATATACTTGCATACATAAAAAATGAGGCATTTAAATTTTCCAAATCAGATCCATAGGAGGAGAAAACAAAATGGATATACAAGTTATAAGATACATGGTTTCCACAATCCCTTCTTCCTGCCCTACCTCAAGGCAGTCTTGGTTGCTCCCCAATACTATGGTGCCTTGGCCCATTGGTGTGAACTATAGCCAAGTCTCCATACTGCAGTCCCCTCAACCACCCTCTTTGTCCAGACTTTGTGTTGTGTATATTGAGTCCACTAAAATGTAATTTTGCTCATGTTATTTTTTCTGAGGAAGAAGGTGACATTACCCATTTTAGGGTGAAGGGCTTGAATGAGGAGTGGTGGGACTCTAAGGGAGAATTTTAGAAGGAAGCTAGGCTTGGTTTTGAATCTAAGGAAAGATGATGTGAAATGGGAAGATAGCAATAGACTAGGAGGACCCTAGGCTTGCTTCATTCCACAAACACAACTAGATAATTATTAAATAATCCTAAATACTCCAGAAATCAACCTGAAGACTGACAGAACCCCCAAATAAAGGGAGAGAAGGTAGGAAGTGGGGAGACATGGTTTAAGGGAAAAAATGGATCACGGGTGCTATGGAGGAGAGGGAGCCACAGTCACGGAGAAAGACGAGAGAGAAAGGAGCACATAGGGGAATGCATAAGGAGAATGTTTTCCTGAAAACCATTGGCCTGGAAAACAAAAGAGGCTGAATTTTGTGAGTTCTTGCAACCAGCAGGTCTCAAAGCCTGCAGTTTTAAAGGTCAGTGGACTTGTCTGGGAGAGAGCTCAGAGGGCACTGCCCTGTTTCTGGAGAGAAGTCAGACAAATAACCCAGAGGCAGACAGCGTGGAAGCAGTGATATGAAAAATGCCTCAGGCACAAAGTGGAGAGATTATTTGCTCTTCTTGGAGCAGGACCCTGAGAGGCAGCACTCATGGAGAAGTCTCTCTGGGAACAAAAGAGCTGGCCAGCAATATTTCCCTCCCTATCTCCTAGCATAAACCCAGAACCACCTGTGGGAAGCAGTTCGGCACCAACGCCGGCTGCCTAAATTTCTTATACCAAGCCCCACACCCTTGAGTTCTGGCAGGCCTGCCCTTTCAGTAAGCTTGCCTCAGTCTCAGTGCAACAGGCTCTTCACCCAAAAGACCAGCACAAACCCATGCCCACACTATCCCTCCCAAACAGAGAGTGCTGCAGGGCCTCAGTTCTGGGGGAGGTGGTGTCAGATCTCATTTTACAAGCAGACCAGAGCACACTTAGTTAAAGTTCATCACATTCGGGCCAGGCAAGGAGAGCCTCTGCCAATGACTGACCTGAGGGATAGAGCAGCCCAAACACAACAGCACGGCTGTTCAGCACACACTGCAGATACTCCCTGAAGTGTCAGGCCTTGGGCACTATATGACCTCTTCCTCGGAAGGCCATTACTTTCAGGAGCAGATGACATAACTGGCTTTTCTAGAACAAAGAAGAAGGCACAGACTTAGACAGAATGCCAAGATGGAGGAATTTATCCCAAACGAAAGAATAAGATAAGGTCATGGCCAGCGATCTAAGTGAAACAGACGTGAGTAACATGCCTGATGGAGAATTTAAAGCAACAATCATAAGGGTACTCCCTGGGCTTGAAAAAAGAATAGAAGACATCAGTGGGAGCCTTACCACGTAGATAAAAGAGTTAAAAAAGAACCAGCCAGCAATGAAGAATGCAATAAATGAGATTGGAAATAGGCTTGATGCAATGAACAGCAGGCTGGAAGGAGTAGAGGAACAAATTAATGACTTAGAGGAGAAAATAATGGAGAATAATGAAGCTGAACAAAAGAAAGAAAGAATTATGCACCATGAGAATAGACTTGGGGAACTCGGTGACTCCATAAAATGTAAAAACATTGATATTATGGAAGTCCCAGAAAAGAAGAGAGAAAAAAGGAGGCAGAAAATTTACTTCAGGAAATAATAGCAAAGAAAATTCCCTAATCTAGGGAAGGAGACAAACATCCAGATGCAAGAGGCACAGGGAACTCCCATCAGAATCAACAAAAGCAGGCCAATACCAAGAGAAACTTCGCAGTCAGAAGGGAGTGGTATGATACATTCGAAGTGTTGAATGGGAAAAATCTGCAGCCAACAATACTCTATCTGGCAAGGCCACCTTTCAGAATAGAGGGAACAATAAAGAGTTTCCAAGACAAACAAAAACTAAAGGAGGTTGTGACCACTAAGCCAGCCCTACAAGAAATATTAAAGGGGACTCTTTGAGTGCAAAGAGACCAAAAGTGACAAAGACAAAAAAGGATCAGAGTAAATCTCCAGAAACAATGACAAAACAAAGAATAAAATGGCAATAAATACGTATCTATCAATAATTACTTGGAATGTAAATGGACTAAAAGCTCTAAGGAAAAGGCATAGGGTGTCAGAATGGATAAAAAACTAAGACCCATCTCTATGCTGCCTACAAGAGACTCGTTTTAGACCTAAAGACACCTGCAGATTGAAAGTGAGGGGACGGAGAAACATTTATCGTGTACCTGGATGTCTGAAGAAAGCCAGAGTGGCAATACTTCTATCAGACAAATTAGACTTTTTTCGTTGCTGTCGTTCTCCTATTGTTTTTATCCTGCTTTGGTATCAGGGTAATATTGGCCTCAGAGTGATTCTGCAAGTATTCCCTCCACTGCATTATTTGTAAGATTTTTACAAAGGTTTGGTAGAATTCACCAAGGAAGCCATGTGGTCTTGGGTTTTCTGTGCTGGGATATTTTTGATTCCTAATTCAACTTGCATTCTTTTTACTGGTCTAAGATTTCCTGTTTCTTGGATTCAAGACTCATAACTCAACCTTGGCAATTTGTGTGTTTTTAGGCTTTATCTGTTTTTCTTTTCTAAGTTATCTGATTTGTTAGCATGTAATTGTTTATAGTAATCTGTTATCACACTATGTATTTCTGGGGTTACCTGTTGTATTGTTTTCTCTTCCATTTCTCATTTTGGTTTTTGAGTCTTCTTTTTTCCCCCCTTAGTTAATGTAGTTAAAGCATTGCCATTTTTTTTAACTGGTCATTACTTTCAACGTTATGTTATTATTTATGCTGGTTCCCATTTCATTTATTTTTAATTTTTCTTTATTATTTCCTTCCTCTACTAAATTGGAGCTAAGCTGCTGCTTTTTCTAGTTCCTTGCAGTGTAATGTTGTTGACTTGAAATTTTTCTTGTAATACAAGCATTTACAGCATAAATATCACATCTGTTTTTGCTGCAATCCCATAGGCTTGGGAATATTGTATTTCTTTTTTCTTTTGTTTTGAGACATATTTCGACTTGCCATTTGATTTCTTATTTGGCCTGTTGCTTGTGCAATACTGTGTTGTTTAACATTTACGTGTTAAATATGTCATATGTCCAAAAAAACCCTCTCGTCATTACATACTAAAAAGAGTAGATTTTATTGCATGTAAAGTATACTTTAATGTTTTAAACGGTGAAAATATATTATAAAAAGTGCTTATGCATATACAAAAAATTAAAATTAAAAAAATTGTTTTAATGATGCCTGAATTCATCCCCAGCCCGTCTCTAGGTCAGGTGGAACTGATGTCCCCTCTCCCCCGCCCCACACGAAGCCAATAAAAATAAGATACCTGATGCAAAATGAACAAAGAGAGACACCATGTATATCGGAATTGTAAAGGCCCTTTTATCCCTCTTTGGTTCCTTATCTTTTCCCCTCAAAATTGCAGTGGAGGAAGCAGTTTCTTAGCCCTTCCCCGACATCTCTCTGAGAAAAGCCAACAATGAATGGAGTGGTTTTCGCCAGGTTGGGGCTGATTGACCTAATGCTGGAGTCATGGTGTCCAGAGGGATTGTTGGGCAGGAAAAGCAGTATTGCCCAGGCTCTGGAACCTGTGCCCAAACTGTGGTATCAGAGGGACTCCTTGTCTTGCTCTGCGGTGATTTTCTGCTTGTGTGGGCCAGAGTCCTGGGACTCTCTTGCTCGCTACTATTTCCCCGCTACCTAAGAAAGGATCTGGCACATGAAAAAAGAAAAAATGCAGTGGAAAGTTCCTTAGGATTGGAACTCATGTTCTCTCCTTTCAGGAAGGTTTCAGGAAGAAGCTGGAGCCTATTATCTGTGTATTATCTGAGGTTCAGTATTGAGTTTTTGGGGAAGCTGAAGAAAGATTGTAGGGAAGCTCGGCCTGTGGTAACTCCACAGAGTTTCAGCAGCCTACTCAGAAGAAATGTACAGTTTTATAAACCCCGTTAAGTGTATTTATGGTGGTAGTTACACTAAGAAGCACTCCCTTTTATTTCTTTCACAAAATAAACAGAAGGTCACGCCGAGCCTTACCCAGGAGAACCCCCTGTGACCCAAATCCCTCCGTTGTTCATTCTACACAGTCCTCCTCTGGGTAGGAACCGGAATACAAAAAGATTCTGGATATGCCTGACTGTACCTTTGGATGTTTCCACAGAGCCACGGATGGGGCTGGAAGGAAAATGCCATCGAAATTATTCCAGCACTGTGATCTCACTTTTCAAATTCTGATTGATTTTCACAGTGTCGGGAGGTCCATACTAATCAGGAAAGATGAGTTCCTTCGAAAACAGACACTTTCCCCATCTCTTTGGACATCAATTTTCTCTTCTCCGGGTAACGGAAAGCCCTGCCGTAGATTAAAATGTGTGTTACTGATGTTGGCTGAGCAGAACAGGTCTCAGAGAGACACTGGATCATCTTGAGAGGGAGAATCAGCACGAGATGCGAAATGAATTCAAATCTGGAAGAGACTTGAGTGGGTTTCACCGAAGTAACAGAGCGCCAACTAGATCGTTTGGAACGACTTTCCCATGGCAGACGACTTCAAACCCGGACCAAAGCACATCAGCTGGGACACGTCGGAACGCTCATGTACGATAGTGAGGAATTAACAGTTTAGACTGTGGGGGCTGACTTTCTTTGGGGGACATGGGCCAATTCTCAAAGAGGCAATTTAGAGGACAAAAGAGCGATTACAAAGGACGCTGAGATGGTTTCTGGGGCACAGGAAGTGTTCCGTGTCTTGACCTGGGTCATGATCCATGGGTGTTTGAAATATAGCAATTCATTAATCTGGCTTTTACACTTTATACATTTTTTTCCTCTATGTGTGCTGCATCTCAAATAATTTTTTAAAGTGCCTTTGGTGTTTTAGGAGGCAAAAAGCCCTTTGAAGCAATTGAGCTGCATGTGAGGGAATGAGGACGCACTTGCCCTTTGTGCTACAGCTGAGAAAATAAGTTGCCAAGTGGACTTCCAACCAATCTTCCTCCTCCAGGTTTCTGTCTCATGAATATTGATTCCTTTCAAAGTGGAATTTTTTTTTTCTTTCCTGAGAAAGAAAATACTATTGTCCATCATATGGCCAAGGACTTAAAAGCAGAGGTGATAGGACCTTCACGGGGGGGAGGGGTTGGAAGAAGGAAGCCAGGCTTGATTTTGCATCTGCAAAGGCATAATGCCTGAACCCATGGCCAGCCTGTCTCTAGGTTCGATACAGCCAGACCAGGAAACCATGTCTGCTGGTGGGCCCCATGCTCCATTCCATTTCCAGAAGACAGGATCCAGCCAGCACCCACCCAGCTACAGTCTGCCTTGGCCCAGTTGCCGATCCGTTGGGCTGGCCATCTGGGCCACCTTCTGAGAGGGAGCCTCAGCCATTCTGCATCTCAGCACTGCCTTTGACCAATTCTCCTGGCTGTTATGGACAGACTTGGGTTCCGAACCCTGGGGATGGACGGTCCACCTTGATGGACCATGATCCTGGGGCAGCACGGAGGAGAGCTGAAAGAAAACTGCCGTCTCCGATTGTGGGGGGCGAGCTTGTGGGGAAACGTCCCATCTCTATGGCAGGGATGCACCAGAGGCTCTCCGGGTGCTGGTCTTGTTTATAGCTTTATGGCTTTTCGCCCTTCTGGCTTCTTCGCACCACTTTTCCTTCCTTGTCATCACTTTTCTTTGCCTTCTCAACTTTTCTCCTTCACGTAAACTTCAAGCTGGAGATCCTCAGAGTTGGTGTTCACCCATGAACGTATATTTGGTATTTCTCCACCTCCGTTTCTGTTTCTCTAAATTTAAGGGACAACTTGCAAGTGTCTGCAGCAGCCCGACTTAGTCCGTGAGAAATGGCCGGTGACCCATCCTCATGTGGTTGAACCTTTCCAAATAAAGTTTATTGAACTCTAATCATCAAAGATGGATTATTCACGATGAAGTCTTTATTCATTTAAATTTTACCCTTGAGAAACAGCAATAATGTGGGGGGGATTAAAGCACCTGCCTAATATTTACCATTGAAAGTAATTCTAAAGTAATTCTATTTCTCTGCCTCGGTGGGTCTTGTATCCTGAAAAGGACTGCATGGGGCTCTGCTGATTAATAACAGTATCAGTCAATCTGAGTTTAATCAGCATTGTTGGGCAGTTATGGAAGATGAAGATTCATTTCAAGCGGATTCCATCTAATACCTGCTACAGCACAATGCTAGGCCTGCCCCCAAAATAAACAGAGCAAACTTCTTTCCTTGCAAAGGGAAGAGCGCACACACAATTAATACTAAAATGAAAGGAAGTGATGGGTATTTGCTATATTAGCTCCATGAAGATAATGTTAACAGAGCCTGAAGAAGGGGAAGATTCAGCCTTACTCTGTGTATATGTTGCAGCGTCCATGTTGGTTGTCAATATTTATTAAAAGATTGGTTATTGTTGGTTGAATGAACTTTAAATACAAGCTAAACATGCCATAATAAAAAGAGCACTGAATTAAGAGTCAAAGGACATTGGCTGCCTCGGCATAATTATAACATATAATTAAATGAACATGGAAGGCAAGTATGTATTTTGACTTATTAATGTTGGAAGAAATAGAAGCTTCTATTGTCACGTGATAAGAAAATTGCCTCGTAAGTTTCATCATCCGTCAAAACCACTTTCAATGGTGTGCCTGCGTGGCTCAGTCAGTTAAGCATCTGACTCGACCTCAGCTCTTGGGTTCATGAGTTCAAGCCCTGTGTTGGGCTCTGTGCTGGGCATGAAGCCTGCTTAAAAGGAAGCAAGCAAACAAACAAACCCAAAATGCAACTCTCAAATTTAAAAAAGGGGGGGATGAGAAAAGAAGAAATCAAAGTCCCTAAAGTTGAAGAGAATTGAAAATAAGTGACTTACTCTTTGTTGAAAATTGAAAACCAAAAGGTCCTCGGCTGATTATTGATACTGAACTTATAGGAGAGAATTAATTCTAAACTGTGATTTGGGATAAATTCAGAACAGATCACTTGGTATTTATCTACAGGCTGAAAACATTGTTTCAGTTTGAAATACTAAAAAAAACTCAAAACAGCAGCTGCTGAGCTCTGTTTACTTCCCTATATGATTTGCAGACTAATAGATTCTTTGAACCTCGGTTTCCTCTTGTGAAAGCAAGAATAACAGTAATAATAATAATAATGTGTCATGACTCAGAATTGCTAATGTTAAAATTAAATGTAAAGATGTTTTCTTGTAACAGTCTAGTGAATTATAATAAACATTATAAACACAGTTGCAATTTCAGATTTTATTAAAAACTGAGGATCCCCTATCAATGTTGTCTTATCATTTGCTTCTCGTTACTAAAATCCAGATTCAGAATTTAAAAATTGCTACTTGAGATTCTAATGCATAAAATCTGGCTTATCATTTTTTCATGTGGGAAATAGGAGCTATTTACCTCTAATTTCCCTATAATGCTTCTGTGATTCTTCTTTAAACCGGACTTTTCTCTTTGAGGGGGCTACATCTTTGGTTTCCACTGAAATGTTCAGACACCAAGTTACAGTGTTTGTTTTCTGTCTTCTCTCTTAAGTTCATGCAACGAAGCTTCTTCATCCATCCATTACCATAATGATTAATTTGTTCTTGCTTCCTGTTTCCTGGCACTTTACAAGCAGGCTTCCCTCTCCCTGCCATCTTACTCCGGGTATGGTGGGTGGCTTGCTTTGGCCAATGCAACGAGAGGGGGATAATTGAGGAGACCTTGTTTTTTGTAGTTTTCCCTCTTGGCTGCCATTGGAACTCTGCAACCATCATGTGAACAAGCCTAGACGAGCCTGCTGAAGGATTAGAGACCCCATGGAAGAAGGTACCAAACATCCCGATCTTCTCAGCTGAGGCCATACTGTATCGCTGGACCCACTCACTGATAATGCATGCATAAGCAAGCCCAGCAAAGATGGGATGTGCCCAGTCAAGGCATACAAGAACCACTCAGCTGAGCCCAGCCCTAACTGCCAAACTATAGAATCACGAACTAAATAAGCAGATGGAATTTTAAGTCTCCATGTTCTGGATGCTTGGTTGTCCAGCAAGAAATAATTGGGGTAGAGACTAATGGGTGGCAGGGGAGGCTGTTTTGAGTTACATCTCTGGGTCGGAGTGCGTCTTCAGGATGAAAGAGAGAAGGAAGCAATTAGTGTGAATAATTCCCAAACTGCATACCCAGTGCTTAGAATATTATGAGTTTTTCTTTCTGTGTTTTCACATTGGGCCTTAAGGTACCTTACCAAATGGTGCTCTGCTCAGTTGGTCTGTGGTTGAAAAAGGAAATGAGCACTCGATGCAGTAAAAGACACGAGCAGAGGACACTTTGAAGTCTGTGCTTGGAGTACAACTGCTTTTTTCTGTGTATATTCCTTTAGTTTGATCACCATACAGATAAAAGCTGCTGTCACACATTCAAAGTTAACATGTTAATCTCTGAGATAAACAACTACCTGGGAACCAACTTTCAAAGAAAACTGGTAGTTTGATTGAACTGCCTACTTCCCCGTGTTTTTTCCAGCTCTTCATCAGTGAATCTAAAGACTAGGTTTAAGAACAAGAAAGAATGAGACAAAAAAGTCGTTAAATTTAAAGAAATGGCCAACGAACATTTACACATATAAAAGAGCATTCCTTATATACCGCACATGGATTGATTGTATTTATTCCTGAGGGGGTCGTTTTGTTTTGCAAAAGTTTACAATGTTTGGGATGTCAAGCTTGCTGGAAGGAGAGGGCAGCAGGTCAATGTTTTTTGTAATTGTGGTTGTTTTTTTTTATTTTATTGACTGAGTCCTTGTTTCTTGTCTGATCACTTCTCTTTTGCAAGTCTGCAAACCCCTCCAAAGGACGACAGCAACAAAATGGCTCTATCTATAGGAGAGTCTTTCCTGTTGTTCTTTATATCTTTGTTACCTTTAGGTCCCCTGTAAAGCTTCCCTAATTCTGGAAACATATTATTATTGATGAGAAAAATCTCCTTCAGACTAGATTCTGATATACATTTTTGTCACTTCTTTATGTCAACACTAAGCCTACTAAAATAAAAATAATCTTAGAAGATGGATTCTAAATTGAACACATAAACACAATTAAGATGGTAAAATATTTGTTATACGTATTTTACCATAACGAAAACTTAAGACAATAAAGAAATAAAAGCAGAATCAATTCTACTTGATATGTATGAGTGTTCTTGCCATATGAACTTTACCGATTTCTTAAAGGAATATTAAAAATTATTTTTATGCACGTAAACTCATTTCCATTTATACAATTAAACAAAACCTCAGATATTATAGTGTATCGTATATTATTGCCATCTATTAGCTGTAGGTATGCCTGTGTGAATGCCTGTACATGATGCCATAGACACACATGCTGCTATATAAAATAACACAATTCATGACATGATTTAATTATATGCTTGGAAAGAGCAGGCTTGTGGCGCCTGGGTGGCTCAGTTGGTTAAGCACCAACTTTGGCTCAGGTCATGATCTCACCGTCCGTGAGTTCGAACCCCGCGTCCGGCTCTGTGCTGACAGCTCGGAGCCTGGAGCCTGCTTCCGATTCTGTGTCTCCCTCTCTCTCTGCCCCTCCCTTCCTTGTGCGCGCTCTCTCTCTCTCTCTCTCTCTCAAAAATAAATAAATAAATAATTTTTAATGAAAAAAAGTGCATCTTTTATAAACGATTTTAAACTAGATCAGGTGACTGTATTCCGTTTACATTGCCGATAACAGTTTGGCAAATGCCGAATGTATCCTCCCCCAACACACACACACAAAGCTGCTGCTGATGGCATTTTTTTGACGGAATTTCGTGGATGAGTCGGAGAGCATTTCTGTTGATATCTAAAATTCCCAATCTCTTTTGCAAAACGTATGTCTTATTAACACGGGCATTTGGAATCATGTAGTTGGCATCAAAGTCACAAAAGCCCCAAGCAACACATCATCTACCCACCAGCAGCTTCCTGCAATTTGGGGTGAAAAAGCGCCGAGTGAGTAAACGAGAGAAGGCAGGGGCATTCAGTTGCCAGCTTAAACGGCAAGAAAGATAATGTCTCTGCTTTGCTTTGCATGTAATCTCGATGTTACCAGATGGAATTTTGATTGTAGGTACCAGATTTTGTGATTGTTTATCTGATATCTGGAAACAAGCCTCAACTACCTCTTTCTAGAAGGCTCACCCTCTATGTACACACCTACTATAAGACCACGCTGTCCTGGGCCCATTGCTACACACTGATGATTTTTGTTAAGATAGAGCACTAATAAGCAGTGATGGTTGTGACCAGTGGTGTCCCGAATGATTTTAACATGCAGCTCTACAGCAAATCAACCCCCGCCCCATACACAAAATACTCCCATACCCCCAATTCATGTTTATTATAAATCGCCAACCTTAGTTAGTGCATTGATATCACATTCATATTTATAAAATAAACACAAAATAGAAATGTCAAAACATTAGATGCAAACAAATACCCATAGAAATGTAGTATTTTCTCACCGCATCCCACCAGAGGATCTCACAAAACCCTGGGGAACAGGCTCTGCTCCTGGCACCTGCCATTTATTAGAAAGAACGTAGGTCATTTGACTCACCAACTTCATGGTAAGTTTGGGGGATGATGAGGCCTCATCTTGTCATGATGTTCTCTGCACCTCTCGAAATACGTAGCACCGATGGACGTACCTCGTAGGCATTCAGTTTTGTTGAGAATAGATTCCAAGTGTACACCAACTTTGCACTGATGGATGAGAGAAGGGATTGCAGAGGAAAGGCCTTAACATCTTAATAGTTCTATTGGGCTTGTCATTTAACCAGAAGACATATACAGTTAGATATCTGGTGACGGGTGAGTGAATGGTTTTATTTTTAGAACTCTGCAGGTATGCGTTGTCTTTCTAGGGCTACAATTTGCTTTATCCAAAAGAGTTCCCACCACAGTTCCTTTTTAATTTGCTTTAACTTCAAACTCCAGGGAATTGTATTTCGGAGGACATCATTTGTCTCTCGTATTCGTTTTACTCTCTAGCTCTCTCAAAAAGCAGGGAAGGGGTGATACAGTAAAGACACTCAAGCTGACAATAATTCATAAGGTCTTTTCTCACCAGGAAATAATTTTGTCGCTTCTAGATTATTTTTAGTCATATAAATAATTTCTCTTTTTATTAAGGCAGACATCTATTTTAGTCATCTGTGACAAACTAGATGTCTGCTTCCTCATTCTGTAAAAACAGACTTCTTTGTTCAGTCCTAGAGGCACCAAAGCCACATAGATGTCTTTAAAAGAACAAAGCTTAAAAAGTGAAAAGTCCAAACCTAGCATGCCTTGATTATGGCATAAGTGAGTCATTCACACCTCGGTTCCTAATTTTGAGCACCAACCGCATGTCAAACCCTATGCTCCTTTCCAATTAACCATTAACCTTCGAGCATAAGGATACAAACAATCTAGGTGTAGTAGAAACAGTTCACCCAAATACAGAAAAAGAAAATGCATCCAGTGAGTTAAACCTCCACCATCACCTTCTGCTTCTATGAGCCAGACACCTTTCCTTTTTATCTTTAACCACAGACAAAACCTTAAAGGCACATGCACTACTCAGCTTATGTCTCTTTGGCCAAGAACACACTGGAAGACTGGAGAAACAGAGGAGTCGAACAGTAAACTTGCAAGCTCGTAAAGTGAAACCTTCGTTCTCTGCGTCCTATACAACCTAGGCCTTTCAGGCATACAACAGAGCTTGTGGGAGGACTTCCTCTCCAGCGTCAGCTGGAAAAAGACGAGCCCTCCTGCACTAGCTTCTATCCTTCCTTCATTTGACTCCGGCGTATCTTAGCAATTCTTCCTTAGCTCCAGAAGGATCATTTTTTCCCAAAAACTTTTCAGAAAACTGGGCACGCAGTCCATTTGAACTCTACTTCATTCATGGAACACTACTGGGGGCATACCGAGTGTCCCTCCATGAACTGTACTAGGACATAAGTGCATGCTACCCTCAACAGGTGCATCTCATATGGAGGACACTTGTATCAGAGTTCGGGAAGAGAATGATGCCTGTTATTATTTATTTTAAAATATAAACATTCGTATTTTTTCTACTTTTTTTTTAAAATCAGAAAACGTTCAAAACAAAAGTAGAAAGTCCAAAAGAATTGACAAAGCAAAACAAAACAGAACAAAAACGTCCTGGAAATAATAAGCAATTATAGCAAGGCCGCAGGAGGCCAAGTGTATTAATTTGCTAGGACCGCCACCACAAAACACCAGAGACTTGGTGGTTAAACAACAGAAATGTATTCTCTACAGTTCTGGAGCCTGGAAACCCAAGATCAAGGCATTGGCAGGACTGGTTTCTTCCAAGGCCTCATTCCTTGACTTGTAGATGGCCACCTTCTCACTGCCTCCTCACATGGTATTTCCTCTGTGCACACACATCCTTTGTATATCTCAGTGTATCCAAATCTCCTCTTCATCTAAGGGCCTTTAAAGAGATAATTTGGTTAGAATAATGTCTCTGGAGTTGGCCCTAATCCTGTCTGATTAGTGTCACTTACTGTAAGAGGACATACTTAGAGGCACAAGAGATATACATGCACAGATAAGAGACCATGTGGAGAGGGGACAAGACACTGGCCACTTGTAAGTCAAGGAGGGAGATCTGAGAGGAAGCTAACCCTGCTGGCACCTTGATCTTGAACCTCAGCATCCAGAACTATGAGATAATAAACTCTGCTGTCTAAGCCACCCGATCGGTAGTATTTTGTTATGGTGGCCCTAGTAAAGTAATACAATAGCTAAGAGACAATTGAAGGAGGAAAAGAAACTTAGGGAACTGACACTCCCCAACATACTCTAAAGCTACCACAATAAAGATAGGGTATTTTGGTAGAAGAATTGACAAATAGACCAATGGAATATAATGGAGAGCCTGAAAATAGACACACAATATGGTAAATGGATCTTTGATGAAAGAGAAAAGGCAGTTAAATGGAGAAAAGAATAGTCTCTTCAACAAATGGTTGAACCATTCCAGTGGTTGTTCACACACACACACACACACACACACACACACATTCACAGACCTCACGCTCTTCACACGCTCTTCACAAAAACTAATCCAAAGTGGATCGTAGATTTAAATATAATGTGCAAAGCTATGAAACTCCTAGAAAATAACATAGCAAAGTATCTAGATGAACTTGGGTTGGATAATGACCTTTTAGCTACAACATCAAAGGCTTGATACTTGAATGAAGCATTGGTAAATTGAACTTCATTAAAATTAGAACATGCTCTGTGAAAGATCCTGTCAAAAGAAGGAGGAGACAAGCCACAGACTAGGAGACAATATTTGCAAAAGATATCCCGAGATGGGACCATTATCCAAAATACTCAAGGACTCGTAATAAGAAAACATGAGAAAATAAGAAAAAATGAACTACCTGATTTAAAAATGAGCAGGGTAGTTCTATTTTTGGTTTTTTGAGGAACCTCCACACTGTTTTCCAGAGTGGCTGCACCAGCTTGCATTCCCACCAGCAGTGCAAGAGGGTTCCCATTTCTCCACATCCACACCAGCATCCGTTGTTTCCTGAGTTGTTCATTTTGGCCATTCTGACAGGTGTAAGGTGGTATCTCATTGTGGTTTTGATTTGTATTTCCCTGATGATGAGTGATGTGTAGCATCTTTTCATGTGTCGGTTGGCCATCTGGATGTCTTCCTTGGAGAAGTGTCTATTCATGTCTTTTGCCCTTTTCTTCACTGGATTATTTGTTTTTTGGGTGTTGAGTTTGATAAGTTCTTTATAGATTTTGGATACTAACCCTTTATCTGACACGTCATTAGCAAATATCTTCTCCCGTTCTGTCGGTTGCCTTTTAGTTTTGCTGATTGTTTCCTTCGCTGTGCATAAGTTTTTATTTTGATGAGATCCCAGTAGTTCATTTTTGCTTTTGTTTCCCTCACCTCCAGAGATGTGTTGAGTACGAAATTGCTGCAGGCAAGATAAAAGAGGTTTTTGCCTGCTTTCTTCTTGAGGATTTTGATGGCTTCCTGTCTCACGTTTAGGTCTTCATCCATTTTGAGTTTATTTTTGTGTATGGTGTAAGAAAGTGGTCCAGGTTCATTTTTCCACATGTTGTTGTCTTGTTTTCCCAGCCCCACTTGCTGAAGAGACTACTAGGCATTTATCCACGGGATACAGGTGTGCTGTTTTGAAGGGACACATGCAACCCATGTTTATAGCAGCACGATCAACAGTAGCCAAAGTATGGAAAGAGCCCAAATGTCCGTCAATGGATGAATGGATAAAGAAAATGTGGTATATATATATATATACAGTGGAGTATTACTCGGCAATCAAAAAGAATGAAATCTTGCCATTTGCAACTACGTGGATGGAACTGGAGGGTATTATGCTAAGTGAAATTAGTCAGTCAGAGAAAGACAAAAATCATATGACTTCACTCATATGAGTACTTTAAGAGACAAAACAGATGAACATAAGGGAAGGGAAACAAAAATAATATAAAAACAGGGAGGGGGACAAGACAGAAGAGACTCATAAATATGGAGAACAAACTGAGGGTTACTAGAGGGGTTGTGGGAGGGGAGATGAGCAAAATGGGTCAGGGGCACTAAGGAATCTACTCCTGAAATCATTGTTTCACGATATGCCAACTAATTTGGATGTAAATTTTGAAAAATGAAATTTAAAAAAAACTTTAAAAAATAAAAATGAGCAGATTTGAACAGAAAGAGACCAATTTCAAAAGAGTACCTACTGCATGATTCCGAGTATATGACATCCTGGAAAAGGTCAAACTAGGGAGATAATAAAAAAAGTCTGTGATTGCCAGGTTTCGGGGGAGTGAAGGCTGAATAGCAGAGTACAAGAGATTTTTATGGCGGTGAAACCATTCTGTTAGACACTGTAACTGTGGATACATGTCATTATACATTTGCAGAAAACCCATAGAACACCCAACACCAAGAGTGAATCCTAATGTAAACAATGGACTTTGGTTGATAATGATGTGTCAGTGCTGGTTTATCAATTGTAACAAATGTATCACTCTGACGTGGGATGATGATGGCAGGGGAGGCTGTGTGTGTTTGGGATGAGCGGGTATGTGGGTCATCTCTATACTTTCTTTTGATTTTCCAATGAACCTAAAACAGCTGTAGAAACTAAGTCTGCATATTTTTTAAATGCTAGTTTCTTATTCTTCCAATCCCCAGTAACTTGAGAAATATAAACAGTAACAGAAATTTGTTTAGAATTCTTCTTCCGGTGAAATGTGCAAGTGACAAAAGACACACACACACAGTAGTATATTTGTATAAAAGGGATCGGTCACTGCAGCTGATCTGTGTGTCACTTTTATCACTTACGAATATATTTTGAAAACCTATTAATAATAGTAGATACCAGTGTAGTGTAGCACACTTATTATTTTGTTTGGATAGATCTTGTTTTATTTGACCAATATTCCATAGGCTATATTTATGTTGATTTTCTTAACTAAAAATATATTTAAAAATATATTCCATACCATGGTACAGTTTTGCAAGAATGCCCCCAGGGCTAACTTCTGGTAATGGAATTGTTGGGTGAAAGGGTGTGTATGTTTAAAACCATTAGGAGCGCCTGGGTGCCTCAATCCGCTAAGCGGCCCGCATCGGCTCAGGTCATGATCTCGCAGTTCACGGGTTTGAGCCCCCCATCGGGCTCTGTGCTGACAGCTCGGAGCCTGGAGCCTGCTTCGGATTCTGTGTCTCCCTCTCTCTCTGCCTCTCACCCGCTCTCTCTCTCTGTCTCTCTCTCTCTCTCTCTCTCCTTCAAGAATAAATTAACATAAAAAAATAATAAAATAAAACTGATAGATGTGGCCAAATTACACTCCAAAGTGTGACTTCAAAATTTGGACTTCAAGCATATGCGAGTGCCCATATTTCAAGACCCTTGTTGCAATTATTATTGTCAATATATTTGCTTTTCCATTTTGATAGGTATAAATGCTTTCTGATTTTATTTTTATTCATTTATTACATGTGAGGCTGAGCACCTTTATATTTACATAAAGCCTCCAGTTTGTCTTATTTTCTGTAAAATAATTAATCAATTTATGACTGAAATATTTGATTTTAGTCATTTTTAGAAGACTATTGTACATATTATAAATATTTTGTGCAGTTTACTTTGATTTTTCATTTTATCATGTTTTTCCATAGATTAGTTTTTAATTTTTAAGTAGTTTTACCAATATTTTCTTTATAAATTCAGTTATTTTTCTTTTGCAATCCTTGTTACAGTATCTCTAAGGTTTTAGTTTTTACATTTAAACAATTAATAGATCTCAAATTTATGTTGAGACTCAAGTAAACTCTCCAGGATCCACGCCCCCCCCCCCCCCACGACCAAAAGTCAATTCCATTTTCGCAAAGTCAGTTTAACTAATCCATGTTTCCCCACTGACTAAAATAACATCTTTATCCCATGTGACATATTCATATCTCTCTGGACAAATACTGTCTACATTTTGGATATTGTTCTACCGAACCTATCTTTTTTTTCCCCTCATTTTGAAGAATCATCACAGCAATTTTGTACACGTGTTCCTCAAAAAAAAAAAATCATTCTATAAAGTTTTCCCCAAAACATCTCATTGGGATTCTAATTTGGATGGTACAGGCTTCGTAGACTAATATTATAACGTCTTTATAACATTGAGACTTTCCATCTAAGAATCAATTCTGACTATTTTTCTAAATCTTCTTTTATAATCCTCGGAAGAGTTTTAAAGTTTCCTTCACATAAACCCTGAATATTTCTTATTCCCTTAAAAAAAATCTTTTTCTTGGTATTGTAAATGGAATATATCTTTCATTAAATTTTCTGTTTGTAGTTGGTATATAAGAAAAGTAATGATTTTAATATGAATTTTGCAACCAGGGAATTTTCTGGATTTCCTTTTTTATTTCAGTAGTGTCTCAGACAATTCCCATGAGTTCTAAGAGTATGCAATCATACCATCTGCAAATAAAAGTAATTTAATGCCCTCCATTCCCACTTTTACAGCTGTTTCTCTCCCACAGAAACTGCATTAGCCAACACTTTCAGAGCCACAGTAGTAATGACAATTGACATCCTCTTGACTTCACCATATGGGCCCGATTTTTCGAGATGTGCCCCCACCCACCTACTTTCCCTTTGCACTGCTTCTGGGGCGGAAATATTGGGGACATCGTCCGGTACTTCTGCACTTCTTCTCTGTTTACACTTGTAAAAGACTGTGTGTGAAGCTGTGTCTGTCATTCCATGTGTTGATTGTGGCTGATGCAACAGTAAGGTATCTATTTTTGTTCCTATTTTCCAACCTACGTACAGTGAGGCTCTGACTCAACTTCGCTCTCTCATCTTATAGCAGAAATGCTATCCCGTTATTGACTGCATGCCTATCAGGTGCCAGATGCTTCACTGGGGGATTTACATTCCCTGGCACATTTAGTTCTCACGACAAACCTTAGAGAGCGTCATTGGTAGCCCTCGTCTACTGATAAAGCCTTGAGGACAACTTGTCTTAAGTTCTACAGCTCATTAGTAGCAGAGACAGGACCTGAAGCCACATCTCTCTGTCTCCAAGGTCCTCATTCTCACTGCTGCATTTCCTTGTGGCTCAAGAAGGCTGAAGCCAAGGATGTACAAAGCTCTGGATGAATATGGAAGAAAGAGAGATCAACTCTGCCTGAGGAGGGTCCAAAAGCGATGCTTCTGCTCCTAAGAATCAGCACTCAAAGGGATGAACGCAAAATTGATTTGCCTCCATGATCCAGGAAACACCCTCCCCATCCCACAGGAAAAGTAAGCACATCACAGCCTCACGGTAGCCCTTGATTGATTTCCCTCTGGGGCCCAAGCCGTTCCTCATGTTATAGCTTGGTCAATTATTTTCAAGTCCAAGCTTACTTGCCTTAAGAGTGTGCACATGCTCAACAAGGTTCTTTCTGGAGGGGGGAAAAAACCGAAAAAACAAAAAAACCTTGTTTTTACCTGAGGAAACTTAATTCAAGTTTTGAACTCATTTCTTCTTTCAAGCAGTTTCTATTGTAAACCCAATTCTATGGTGGGATTTATTGAAGCACAGAAGAGAAAAGACATTTGCTCAGAAGTAACTCAGGGATACAATGTGGATTAGAACTTGGAAAAAATAATAAATCATAAAGCTACTGGCTCGTGAAGATACTGAGCCATCCTCGAAAGTAGACTGAGATCGGAACATGTGAGCTGTTGTTAAATGCACACGGATATGTCAAGAATTATATCTGAATTACTTCCTGTCTCAGCAGTTTTATTTAGCGTCTGATTTTTCTCTTAACTCTCTTTAACCCTATTAAAGGAAACACTAGCATCTTCTTTCACTCTTTTACAGATGAATAAATAAAGAATAATTGGATTTCTGGGAGCCATTCGGGATAACTGAGGGTCTATAATTAGAATGGGTAATTCCTGATCAAAGTGTCCTTTAATTCCTTGGTTGAGGGTGGCATTTTATCATGCCTTATTATGAGGATCCTAGGAATCTGAAATTCATCATGGACATTTTCCTCTTTTCTCTATCATCCAGCATCCGGATCTTCTGCTCATCTAAGACTAGCTACTTTCACAAAGGGTCAAGTCAAAAGCCCTACGTCAAAGGTAAGCAGCTGGCGAACCTCACCTACAACACCCACAAAAGGTGACATAATCAATTGTTTATTTATTGGCAAGGAGATTCAGTGGTTATTTATGAATCACTTCATCAGTCCTGGCCTAGCCACAGCCTGTTCCCTGAAAGGGAAATCTGACACATGTCCTTCTCTCATAGAACATGTAATCTGATGTGGAGACAAACGTTGTACAGATAATACAGTTAGAGAACTATCAACATAGAATAATAGGAGTATAAACATGTTATAAAGAGCATAATTTGGGGCTAAGCTAGGAGAAGATATCAAGGTGTCTACCATTGTAGTTTCAAAGCATATCTTCAATGTTGGGGCCTGCCTCTATGACATCATGTATTTTTATTTATTTTATTTTTGTCCAGAAAGGGTCAAACTCTGAATGACCAGTGTATTTACCTCTTACATTTCGATCACAAGTTTGAGTTTTCAGAAAAATGGGGAAACAAGATTACACATACGCATCTCCTCTATTCCAAAGGAGAGTGTTACATGTCGAATCATTTAAAGACTCTCATTGTGGGACAGTTATGGAAATAGCAAAAGATGCCCAAAGACACAGTTTAGGCTATGGATTTCATTGACCAGAAAAGGATATGGAAACATACCAATGTGGAGACCTTGCTGTACATTCTCAGTTGAAAGCAAAGGTGTCCGGGAATCTCAAAGTCCTCTCTCAGATGCCCAGCTGCCATCAATGATTCCATCCTTGGAGAAAGAAGTTCTGACTCCTGTAGAACCACCACTTTCCCATTCAGGTGCATCCAGAAGATGCATAACCTTCTGGGAACTCTGGCTAAGCATCTTTGGACTCACTAGGTTCTAGTGAATGTGGAAACTATCCTCAGAAAACTTACTTCTGGGTGAGTCAAACGTCAGTTTCCTGACAGACCTTGACTTTTCCATCTGTTTTCCGGACCAAGCCCCAAGCCTACCAATGGCCCGAATTCCTACAGGAACAAAACTAATTTCTTGTTTTTTTCTTTCAGTTTTTATTCACCCCCGCACCCCATTCCTTTGTGTATTTTTTATCATCTTTTCTAAATGCAATCTTTTCAAGAGCATCAAGTCCTATTACAAAAATATCTGGTAAGAATAAGAATATACATAGGAAATTAGATCAGGATATTAGTCTGAGAACTCATGTCTGTATCTTTTACTTCCCTAGAGAAGATGTAAAGAAACTGTATTAGAGCAAGTCACGCTATAACATTAGCAATAAACAGTAGTTTCCTTGGTGAATCAAACTTGTTGAAGGATCTATGGAAGTAAAATACAGAAAGAGTCATCTTGACAGAGGAGACCACAGACCAAATAACACAAAGGGAAGGACAGGCGTACAAAGCAAAAACATTTCTAAGGCTTCTTCATGTCAGAAGTAAAAGATAAAATAAGGAGAAAGGAGTGCTGAGACCACCTTCCAAGGTGACTTTAGGTCAAACTAAATTCATACAGGTTGATCTTTCCCGCTTTGGTGATGGAAACTGTTGGGCAGTGATGTGGGTGCTTGTGTTGGAGAGGCAGAGGAGTACCCAGATGGGTGGTCCCATCCAGAAATCACAGAGAACATGGTGCCTCCAAAGACCAGCCACTGGGGAATCGCACAAATAAACCTCACCCACACCTTCCCTGTGATCACTGCAAAACAGGCTGGAGTATATAAATGTGTGTGGAGTCCCAGAAAGAAAGATTTTAAAAAATCAAAAAGCCCCAGGCATTTGAAGAAAATCAATAGAATGGCATAAGGGAATATAAAATGTAAATAAATAATATTTATTTAAAAGTGATTATTTATTTAAGAAGCTAATACACAAGAAATTAGATTTGCTATAGAAAATATTGACAGGAAAGGCCTTATTAAGCCAAACACAAAACTTGAAGCCATAGGGGGAAATATTAAGTTTAATTACATAAAAGTAATAAAATTCTTTCCCATACAAACACCAGTAAAACATTTAAATAAAATTGACAGGTGGAAAAAACATAATTGCAACACATGTGACAAAGAATTCAAATGAAGACTATCAAGAAATTCTATAAATGAATAAGAAATAAAAAAAACCTAAACCACTGGTGAAGTGCCTAATAAACTTAAGAAAAAAGACACAACCTCACGAATTATCAGGGAAATAAAAATGAAAACGATGATATAATATGTTTCACCCCTTAGACTGGCAATAAGGATAAGCAGAAATTCGGTTTGTTTGTTTAGCTCCTGATATTCAAGGACATCTCTGTCAAAACACTATGCAAACACAAACTAAAGTCAGTGACCTCGAGTGACAAGGAATACAGTCTCTGCAAAAAATAGTTTCCGAAAGTCACTTGAATCATTGACTATAGCCTTCCTTCAACAATCCATTCTTCAAGAAGATATAGCAATTATATATACATACATATGTATATATATAAATATCACCAAACACCTGAGCCCTAAAATACATGAAGAAAACATCGATACACTTAAAATAGAATTTAGAAATAAGCATTTCTAAAATAACACACTCTTAAACAACCAGTAGTTCAAAGAAGAACTTCAAGGGAAATTAGAAAATACTTTGCGATAAATGGAAATGAAACATAGCAATACTTATGATATGCAGCAAAGGCAAATTTCAGAAGGAAAGTCCTAGCTGTAAATGTCTACATTAAAAAAGATGTCAGGGGCTCCTGGGTGCTCAGTCAGTTAAATGGCTGACTCTTGATTTTTTTTTTTAATTTTTTTTTCAACGTTTATTTATTTTTGGGACAGAGAGAGACAGAGCATGAACGGGGGAGGGGCAGAGAGAGAGGGAGACACAGAACCGGAAACAGGCTCCAGGCTCCGAGCCATCAGCCCAGAGCCCGACGCGGGGCTCGAACTCACGGACCGCGAGATCGTGACCTGGCTGAAGTCGGACGCTTAACCGACTGCGCCACCCAGGCGCCCCCTGACTCTTGATTTTGGCACGGGTCATGATCTCACGGTCTTGAGATTGAGTGCCATGTTGGGCTCTGTGCTGAACATAAAGCCTGCTTGAGATTCTCTCTTTCCCTCTCTTTCTCTGCTCCCACCTCCAAATAAATAAATATTTAAAAAACAGATCTCAGATTTTACATCTTGAAGAACCAGAAGAAGAGCAAACTAAACTCAAAGCTAGCAGATGGACAGACATAGTAAGGATTAGAATGGAGATAAGTAAAACAGAAAAGCAACAGAGATCACTTAACAAAACCAAATGTGGAGTCTTCGAAAAAACTCAGCAATCTGACAAATGCAAACACACCATAATGAGATACCCCTTCACACCTAGTGAGATGGTTACAATTAAAAAATGGAAATTAAATGTTGGTGAAGATGTGAAGAAATTGTAACCCTCTCTTTTGCTCGTGGGAATGTAAAATGATGCAGCCACTATGGAAAACAGTTTGGCAGTTCCTTACAAAGTTAAACATTGAATTGCCATATGACCCAGGAATTATGCTTCTAAGTATACACCCACAGAATTGAAGTCAGGGATTCAAGGGGCACCTGGGTGGCTCAGTCGGTTAAACATCTGACATCAGCTTAGGTCATGATCTCATGGTTCGTGGGTTCAGGCCCCACGTTGGGCTCTGTGCTGACAGCTCAGAGTCTGGAGCCTGCTTCGGGTTCTGTGTCTCCCTCTCTCTCTCTGCCCCTCACCTGCTCGCACTCTCTCTCTCTCTCTCTCTCTCTCTCTCAAAAATAAATAAACATTTCAAAAAAAAATCAAGAATTCAAGAAGCATGCAAATATTCGCTGCAGTGCTATTCACAATAGCCAAAAAGTGAGACAAACCAGTCCATCTACAGATGAATAAATAAACAAAATGTGGTATACACACACCATGGAATATTATTCAGTCATAACAAGAAATGAAGTTCTGATAAATGCCACAAAACAAGGGCTCTTGTGATAAGCCGGACACAGAAGAATAAATATACAATTCACTTATATAAAACATCTAGAAGGAATGAATTCATATAGAGAGAAGTAGATTAGAGGTTATCAGATTAGAGGTTTTTTAGCATAAAAACAGTGGAAAACATAAAAACACACTTCACTGCTTCATAGTCACAGAACTTCTATTTGGGGTAATGAAAAGTTTAGGAAACATATTAGCAATAGTCATCCAGCATTATAACTTTAATTAATGTCATTAAACTGTACATTTAAAATGGTTAAAATGGCAAATACTATGGTTTATACATATGTGGTATATATACTAATACACAATAAAAAATCGAGAAAAAACCAATATGAGAAGGGGAGGAAATCAATACTCATACGTACAAATGTACATCGATACTTTCTGGAGGACAATTGGACAGTATCGATATTTTAAATGTTTGTGGATGGACAAAATATATTTTTTAAATTGATTTGTTGGCTCTGAAACCCAAATCACTTCCCACTGAAAAAGCACAGTCTTGCGTGAGAAGTTCAATGGCCTATCACAACCTCTTCCTCATTGTTGGTGGGACTGAGTGGCAAGGTAGGGGGATAGTAGTAAATGAAAACCACTCCCTTCTAATGACTCAAAAGTTTATACTAAAGGTAAAGTATGGCGTGTAGGAATTCTGTGTCTTTCTCACCTCATCGCACCTCAGGAATATGACATATTCTCCATGAGCGCCTGGGTGGTTCAGTCAGTTAAATGTCTGACTCTTGATTTCAGCTCAGATCATGATCTCACAGTTGTGAGATCGAGCCCTTCATTGGGCTCCATGCTCGGCATGGAGCCTGCTTAAGACTCTCTCTCTCTCTCTCTTTCAAAAACAAAACAAAACAAAACAAAGCAAAACAAAACCATATTCTCCAAAGGCATCCTGGGGCAAAGGACACAAATGGAGCCCACTAACACTTGCAATGTGACTAAAAACCATGAAGTGGGAACTTAACTTTGGTTGACTGCTTTGTTTTTTAGCATAAAAACAGTGGAAAGGTAGTCTTGTGCTTATTTGGTCTTGTATAAGCCGTTTTCTCCCATATTCTAATAAATTGGAAACTCCCAATGACAATGTACAGGGAGGAAAAAAAACAATTTGAAACACAACAGAGAACCCACGCTGAAATCTAGAGAGACGGTCAAGGTTGAAGAGGAAAGAAGCAGAGGGATTCGAGAGGTTGAATACCCTCTGGGAAAGAAACAAAGGAGGCAGCAATCTAGAAACCCGGGGAGGATGTTTGAACAACCCAAGAGTGGAAAAAAAAAAGCCTCAGGGCCCATCTACCATAGGACCAGACCAACATGTCACATTTCACTATTTGTGTCAGTTAATTTTTTTCCTGAGTATAAACCATCTCAAAATATAGTGACCTAAAACAACAGCTGACTGTGTAGTTTACATCTCACTGGATTACTGGTTTGGCCTGGGTGCAGCTGGATTGTTTCTCTCGTCTCATCTGCATTACTTATGCATCTTTGTTCAGTAGCTAGGTCCTTTGGGGTGTTGAAGGGACTCGGATGGCCCAGCTGAGCTGACTGGTTTCTGGTGTATGTGGTCTCTGATCTCCCAGTGTGCTAGCTCATGACAGTTCACGGTACAGTGGGGCAACTTCCCAAGAGGAAAAGCAGAAGAATTCAAGTCTTCCGAGGTCTGGGCTCAGGACAGAATGACTTAGGACAGAATGACTTCCTGCAGGGTTTTATTGATCAGGAAAATTCCAAGTTCAATCAAGACTGAAAGGGCGGGGAAACAGACTTCACCTCCTGTTGAAAGAAGCTGCAAAATCACATTACGAAGGGATGTTGGTGCAGGACGGGAATACGTGTAGCCGTGTTTGCAATCGGTAGAACACCTCATGTCCTCAATCAAGAGCATAAACTCAATTTCGAATCTGGATATAAGATTGCCCCAGGATCTATGATAAAAACAATGTGGTTTTTGTTCATTCCTTTCTTCTTTTTGGTGAGAATCTGAATGTTCTCTCTGCAAATTTTTTCTCTATATAACTATGGGGGGGAAATTGTGTTCTGAGATTTACAGAAGGTATGGAGGTTTCTTCTTAATTTATCCCAAACAGCTATGACTTTGGAGCTCAGGCTTCAGAAATGATGGTCCAGCTGTTGCCTTTTAGTGTCTAAGAGTCTACTGAGAGCCCCAGATGTAAAACGTGCCTGGAAAACAGACATGAAGCAGGGATTCATTCTCCTTTAGGAAGGGGATGATTTGATTTAGGACTTTAAGGACTAACAGGCCTTTGCCAGACTATGAAAGTCGGGAAAGATAGTCCAGATGGAGAGGACACCGTGGCAGAAGATAAGGAGGTTGAGTATACCTAGCAAAATCTAGGTGATTTCTAGGCTCAGCTAGAAGAGCGGTAGGTCTTGGCTGTAGATTCTCATCTGCAGGAAAAGCATCAGTGTAGACTCCCACAACTCAGTCTGATCACCTGTGTTACTAATGGCATAGTTCATGTCCAAGACTACACTTAAAACTATATTTAAAACTCTCAATTCGGGGCACCTGGGTGGCGCAGTCGGTTAAGCGTCCGACTTCAGCCAGGTCACGATCTCGCGGTCCGTGAGTTCGAGCCCCGCGTCGGGCTCTGGGCTGATGGCTCAGAGCCTGGAGCCTGTTTCCGATTCTGTGTCTCCCTCTCTCTGCCCCTCCCCTGTTCATGCTCTGTCTCTCTCTGTCCCAAAAATAAATAAACGTTGAAAAAAAAAAAATTTAAAAAAAAAAACTCTCAATTCTACCAGAACACCGTCACGTTTCTACGAAGCTGGTTATCTTATTGTCACATTGTTCTAATCCTGTGTTCAGTACCTTCTGCAGCAGAATGGGAACACTGTTTGCTTTAAAATTGCCTCCCAATATTAGACGCCCCCAAATTGAATTGTCAGTCTCGAGTTGAGAATGATACTTTTTTTTTACAGCACTTCCCTCACTGTCACTTCATGTCGGAGAAGTTTTCTCCAGAGACTTGTTTTTGGTGTAAAATTGGATCCTGGCACAGTCTTGATTCTTATTGACAAGCTTCCTTGTTTACTGTTGTTCATCCTTAAGATGTTGCCTCGTTAGAGACGGAAAGGTTAACAACTGAACCCTGTTTGCCTTGAGTAAATCGTACTCAATTTTCTGGAGCTCATTGCAAACAATCTGCTCCAAAAGAGCTAATTAGGGCTGAGAATACAAAATGAGAGGCTGGGCAGCCCCGTTTTGCGTCGTCTCACTGGCAGGCTTCTTTTCCTCCTGAACACCAACAAAGTCATTCTGTGCAAGTCAATCTCCTTTTTCTCTCAGAAGGAAGATGTGTGCTGAAGATAGGGATATATACACTGTGGCATTCTAATGGCAAATTATGGCTACCATGGCAGAATGTGGGCCATAAAATATATGAAAAAACTTGTCAGTTTCCTAGAGCTGTGTTGATAGTTACTGACAGACTTGTAAAGGTGTCCGGACCGTTATCCGTCTGATTAGGGACTGCAGAACGGTGTTTCCAAGCGTGACTCAATTGCAAACATTCTGCTTTCTCTCTGTGTGCTCTGTCTCTCTCTCTCTCTCTCTCCCTCTCGCCCCCTTCATCCCTGGTGTGTGTGTGTGTGTGTGTGTGTGTGTGTGTGTGTTTGGGAAGGAATAGAGGTTCTTGTCAATTGATAAAAGTAGTTCTTATCCCATGTCAGTTAGATTTTGCAGCAGAACAAATCACCCCAAACTGTTGGCTTCACACAGCGCTGGATTAATGCTCTTATGACTATGAAGTGACTGGAGACTTCTGCTGATCTGAGCCTGGCTCAGCTGGCCCAAGCTGGGCCCATTCATGAGTCCATGTCAACTACTGGATTTGGTGGAGACGGGGCTCAGCTTGAATGGCTCCTCTCCTGTCCATATGGTATTTCCTCCTCCTGCAGGTGAGTCTGAGCTCATTAGCATGGTGACTCAGCAGGGTTTCCAGGGAGTGAACAGAAGCACGCAGATCTTCTTGGCCCAGGCTTGGAAGGGGCAAGGCATTCCATCTACCGCATTCTATTGGCCGACGCGAGTTCCGGAGTCAGCCCAGATTTAAGCAGTAGGAGAATAGACTTCATCCCCTGAGGAGTTACAAAGTCACGGGAAAGGGGCACAGATGTTTTTTAAGAGATGAAGAATTGGCACCAATTTTGCAATCTATCACAAGTCATAAGGGAGTAATAGCTTAATTATGACCCAAATCTCAAGCTAAAACGAATGATGTGTTCTTTAGTTATTTTTATAAGAGGGTCCGTTGGGGTTCTGTTGGCCTATGAAACAGGGCAGGTTGATTTTCCATCCCCTTCTCCAACTCGTTCTTTTCTAGTTTGGTAAGCTCTTTGATAAATTCTTCAGTGAACCAAATTGTGACAGATAACTGTAGTAAGTGTGAATAAAGAGATCCTCCGTCTTACGGAACTTAATAAGCAAAATTTTTTTGTATTCCATCAGGCACAGGAACAGCTCGAGAAAGCAGGTAAGGACAGTTATGTGACGTAAGGCATGTGAATGAGCAGCCGCACAGAGAGGATTGGTTCTCTGCCTCTACAAAGCCAGTATTCGATAAAGAAGTGGTGAGGGCCAAAGGCCTTTGGTACCAGGGACTCCCAAAGAATGCATAAGAACAGCTGAAAGCCGATGTCACGGAATAACTTTGACCAACTTCTAACAAATTTAACGCGGATATTTAGAATAGCTAAAGGATTATGCGGTGGGTTTCACTTAACAAGTAAGGAAGGAGATCTTCATTCCCGGTAATTTTTGAAAACATCATCATGGCAAAATGGGGAGAAAATAGTACACCAGGTTTAGAGTCTAATGGGTGTGTTTGATCAGTTTCAATTCCATGGAAGACAGCCATATCACTCCACCTGGATAGAAGGCATGGGGCAGCTATCTGACAGTTACAAAAAGTAAACAATAAGAGCCAAATTGAAGAAGAAGACCATCTCCCAAAGTACCACTGAACCTGCAATGAGCTTACCGTCCCTGCCCCCACTCTGGTATTCCTTGGCCTGGATTCCAAGCAGCCCCAAATGCAGACCTGGTCTTCAACATGAACAGAAAGGGCTCGGAGAGAAGCCCACTGGTTCTTGCTAAAGGATCAGGAAGGGGAATTCTAATGCTCTGAGTGGATGAAATACCCATTATTCCTTTTTGAAAAATGAATATTCTCATGGCCCAGCGATAATCCTGCCATGGCCGCTGTGGTGGTAAGGTGCAGCAGCAGTGGGAGACTGCAAACACCTAAAATTTTGAGGCCCAGGAAACCACCTCGGCAATATGAGAGTCGATGGTTCCAAGAGGGTCCGGGCTTCCAACAGTGGTTTCAGCTACATTTGCTTTTTTTCCTCTCTCTGGCCTCCCACCAGGTGGTCATAGAAAAGACTGCAGTCCTGGGGCCTCCAGAATATAGCAGGATAACCATAGCCCCAGATTTCTGGCTACAACTGAAGAAATGAGCCCCAGAGACAACGTCAAGGAGGTCACGGAGAGGCAGGAGCTTAGGAAAGCAAATGGTGACGTCGTTTAAAAACTCCTGAGCTCATCACCAGGCTGCAACTTGTGTGGATCTAGTTCCGAATGGCACACCAATGCCTTTGAGAACTGACCAAGATAAAAGCCACAAGCCAGGTTCCAGACTGGCATGTGGGGACACAGTCAGAGGATAGATCCAAAGAGCTCTACAAAAGGGAAGCAATGTCGAAAACACGCTCATAGGAGGCTAGTCCAAACTTGTGGCTCGAACTCTACCAGGCACATTTCCTACTTTAGAAAAAGTCAGTGTTCTTTATAGGACTTAAATGAGACTTACAGTCTCATGATATAATATTCAAAATGTTCAGAATACAAGTCAAAATTACTTATTACAGGAAGAATCAGAAAAAAAAATCTCAACTTGCATGGAAAAAGTCCATTAGCAAATGACAAGAAGAAAATGAGGAAAATGTTGAAATTATTTAACAAAGACACCAAAGCATCTACTATAAAAAATGTCCAAATAAGTACCAGTAAATACTCTTTAAACAAAAAGAAAGATAGAAATTCTCAAAACAAAACAAAAAAAAAAAATAAAGCACAACCAAATAGACATTTTAGAACTGAAAAATAACAATAGTCTAAAGTAAAAACTTCACAGAATAGGCCCAACGGCATGATGGAAATGACAGGGGAATGAGACAGTGAACTTGAAAGTAGATGAAAAAGAATTATCCAAACAAATTAGATAAAGGAACAAATTAGGTAAAGATTAAAAAAAACTGAACAGACTCTCAGGACCTTTCATTCATTGGTCAAATATCGATGTCACTGGTGGCCCAGAAAGGGAGAAGGAAATGGACAGTTTAGAGAAAAACTCTTTGAAGAAATAATGGCCGAGATTCTCATAAATATTTGAAAGATATAAACCTACAGATTCAAGAGGATCAGCAAGCTTCAAGCAGAAACAATGCAAAGAAATCGATACCCAGCTATGTACTTAAAAAAAAATGGTTGAAGGTCAGAGACAAAGAAAAATTCTAGAAATAAGCCAGAAAAAGAAGGATGTTTGAGTTACAGGGAAATCATGACTCCAACGACTGCAGAATTCTCATGGAAAACGAGGTGTGAAACAAAGTCAAATAACATTTTTAAGATGCTGGAAGTAAAGAATAGTTGGCCTACAATTTTGTATCCAGGAGAAATATTCTTGAGGAATAAAACCGAAATTAATGCATTCTCAGATGAAGGAAGGCCAAAAGAATGCATTGCCATAGACCTACTCTAAGAAGGAAGACTTAAGGGATTTCTTCAGTGGGAAGGTCAACGACATCAGAAAGAAGGAAAATAGGAGCTTCAGTCATGAAAAAAGAGAAATCGCAAGGGAAGTATCTAGGTAAACCTGAAAGAACTTTCCTGAAGTTCTTTACCATACTACGGCAGCTGAAAGCAAAACTATAAGATTGGTGGAATTTTCAATGAAAGAAACTACAAACTAAATAGTGAAAGGTGGGGGAACTATATGGTGGTAAGGTTTCTGCCTTCCCCCGGAAGGGAGAAGCAGTGATTTTAAGCAGATTTTGCAAAGCCGCTAAGATTATGTGAAGAACAACCACTAAAAAACAAAAGAGAGCAAAATAATTCTTATGCAAGGAAATCCATATAAAAAGATAGCAGCTACATTAACTTTTAATAATAAATGTGTTGTGGTTTTTTTTTTTACATTTTATTTAGTTTTCAGAGACAGAGCACAAGTGGGGGAGGGGCAGAGAGAGAAGGAAACACAGAATCCGAAACAGGCTCCAGGCTCTGAGCTGTCAGTATAGAGCCTGACGTGGGGCTCAAACCATGAGATCATGACCTGAACCGAAGTCGGACGCTTAACCAACAGAGCCACCCAGGCGCCCCTAATAAATGTGTTCAAATAAGAAAACAGTATTCCAAAAGAAAACAGAAAGGAAAATGGAGACATGAAAAAAAGAGGCGTAACAAACAGGAAACAAAGAATAAAATGGCAGATCTAAATACAAACATAGCAATAAGTATGTATAATATAAATGTTCTAGGTACAATTAAGAGATAGATTGTCAGAATAAATGTACAAATAGATATGCCTGAAGCATAGGCTACCAAAAAAGCCACTCCAGATAAATAAGGAGGTTAAGAGCAAAAAGCATGGAATAAGGCTAGACCATGCAATCATTAACCCAAAGAAAGATGGCGTGGATATATTAATATCAAATAGGAAAACATGAGAGCATAAACATTTACCAGGGATAAAGAAAGATATTACACAATAATAAGAGTCAGTTCACCAAAAAACAGTACCAATCTTAGGTGCATAGGTACCTAACAACAGACTCTCTTTTCTACATCGAATTGCTTTTGCATGTTCACAAAAGCAAACAAAAATGCATAGACACAAAAAGACTGGACGTGCCAAGTGCTGGCAAGGAGGTGATGTAACTGAATTTCACATATTGCTGATAGCAAGGAAAAATAGCTCAGCAATTGTAGAAAATAGTTTGGAAATTTCTTATAAAATTAAATATACGCCACCACCTAGCCTAAAATAAAATCAAGTAATGCCTATATATGCATTTACATACATATTTATAAATGCATATATATGTATATGTATATATGTATATACATATGTATACATGTGTGTATATACATATATACATATGTATACGTGTGTGTATATACATATATACATATGTATACGTATGTGTGTATATACATATATGTATACACACACACACACACATATATATATATATATATATACATACATACATATATACATACACACGCATTTACCATATGATCCAGCAATTTTACTCCTGGGTATTTGCTTTAAAGAAGTAACTTATTTTCATACCAATACCTGATCGGAAATGTTTATTGCAGCTCTGCTCATCAGTGTCCCAAACTGGAAACAACCCAGATGTTCCTTTGCGTATAAATTGTTAAACAAACCATTGTATATCCATGCAGTGGAATACTACCAGCCATAAAGAAGAAGCTATTGATAAATAGGTTTGGATGAATGTCAAAGAACTCAGTCCCGAAAAGTTATATATTGGGGGCGCCTGGGTGGCTCAGTCGGTTGAGCTTCCCACTTCGGCTCAGGTCAGGATCTCACGGTTTTTGAGTTCGAGCCCTGTGACAGGCTCTGTGCTGACAGCGCATACATAGCAATAAGAATAGATCAGTGTTGCCAGAGGTTGAGGGTGGGGAGAAAGTTTTAACCCAGATGAAGAGTCGAAGGGAAGGAAATGTTGGATAATGATGCCCTGTATCCTGAGCGTAGGAGTGTTTACGTAAGTAACGTATGAGTGTGTCAAAATTAATAGGACTGTATACCAAAAGTCAATTTTATTGTAAGTTCATTTAAAAATAATATTTAAATGTATACGTACACGTTTATATAGTACGTGTCATTGCAAAACGATTTCACATTAATTATTATCCTCCGTATTTTAATATAGTGCTACTGGATTTAGGTCTTGGCTTGGCGACACAAATCGTGTTTTTCTCCCCTTTTTTCTCTTTGTAGACCAATTTGCAATCCAATTGGTTCTTTCAGGAAAACTAGCTTCTAAGAATAGGTCAAGATAATGGAAGATTATGAAGATACTCAGACACTGAGCATGAATGAGAGAATACATAACCCCCTTTAGATCAGTGCCTGGCACAGAATAGTGTTTCCACGGGCCAGAGACCATGAGGGTTTTTCCTGTACATTTCTTTATATAACCCTCCAACTCTTCCAACTTGGCATGGTAGATATTGATGACCTGTTTTTACAGAGGAAGAATCGGAGGCTCAGAAAGATGAGCGGGCTTCAACAGAGAGCAAGGCCAGAGTAGGAATCCAAACACAGGCCTTTCTAACCCCAGTGGCTTAGCTCCTTTTTTCTTTTTCTTTCTTTTTTTTTTTTTTTTTAAAGAACTTCTATCCCTGTTTTAGTCCAACAGTGTGATACATATTTTGTCTTAATTCTGTGCAACAACTTTCTGGGCATTTTCTGGGACATGATGGTGAATATTCAGAGGGATGGTGGCTATTTGGACACGTGGGAGAAATCATCGCCCGCCCCTCTAACGCCCGGTGTGGAGGAGGGGCATTGAGTGCAGGGGAGGGGCCCGCACATTATATCCTCCAACCGCGTTGGAGGATGAACTTGAAGAAACCTCCAAGGAGGTGATCTACTCGTGCCCTCTTGGAAACCGAGTCGAGAATCAATCTAAGTGTTCTACTGGACACATGACCAAAGGCTTTTCTGAAATAAATCTTTCCGCTTTTCTTTTTGTGAGACTCACCACCACCAGGGACCCTCCAGAGCAGAATAAAGCTGTCCATATATTACCTGCAGGAAACCAGCGCTGCAGAAAACAATACCAGAATATTCTAGTTCTAACAGACACTGACCCACTGCATGGCCATTTTGACTATAAAGTAATATATAGTATAGCTTCTGAAAATAAAATACTGACCATAAGCAAAAAAAGTTGGTGATCTTCCTACAAGTTAGAGATATTTTCTTTCAGAAATTTTATAAAATTTTACCAAATTGTGATCATGTGATTGAGACTGTCATACCTTGCTTAATTACTTACTAATATACACCGCATATTCACACTCCATTAAGCAGCCTCAAAGACTAGAGTTTTCTTCAGTGACTTTGTAGTATTTCATCATATGAATGCATGCTAATTTAGTTTAGTTTTTATTGGTTACTCATTGCTCAATGTTGCCATTCAAATCATAGAAATAGCAGTATGGATAATGGTGTTGTTCATAATATTATGAGGCTCACATTCTAGTGACAAATTGCTGGAGGTGGGATTGCTCGGATGTGGGTACGTTTAGCCAAATTGTCGGTCACGACCTTTTGTCGACTCACAGACCAACAAGCATGGTTACAAGAGAATAAGCATTTTCCTAAACTCTGGTCAAGGATAGATAATGTACATTCATGTGTGGTTTTTTTCTAATAGCACAGCAATGACCATTTTTTTAGAATTAGTAAGATTTATTATATGACTGTATTTACCAGACTGTTATCTACCATTTAGTATAATTTAAGTTGAAACATCATGCATTTTTTTTTTGCTATGTTTTGGTTTTATTTTTCTATTTCATTAATTTTCCCAATGGGTAAATTTCAAGAAAATACTCATGTAGACAATGAAAGCTTTCTCACCCTAACTTTCAATCCTATACTTCTCACCTTGACACTCCAGGGCCTGTGTATATATTTCAAGATATTTTTATCTGCATATTAGCAAAAAGAGCTTTATCTCTATTTACCATATTTTCTCTATTATAATCATTGTTTCACTTAATATCCTTGTACCTAAATCATTTTATACACATACAAGGAACCTAATTTCTCAGAATTGAATTGCTGGATTACATGATATGTTCATTTTTAATTTCAATGAATAATGCCAATAAAATTCCCATAGACATTACGCTAATTCATATTCCCACAAACAGTGTATGGGAATCCCTGCTTCCCTAGATCCTATTGGCACAATGTGTTATCACACCTTTAAAAAAAACTTTCTTGGGGCGCCTGGGTGGCGCAGTCGGTTAAGCGTCTGACTTCAGCCAGGTCACGATCTCACGGTCCGTGAGTTCGAGCCCCACGTCAGGCTCTGGGCTGATGGCTCAGAGCCTGGAGCCTGTTTCCGATTCTGTGTCTCCCTCTCTCTCTGCCCCTCCCCCGTTCATGCTCTGTCTCTCTCTGTCCCAAAAATAAATAAAAAACGTTGAAAAAAATTAAAAAAAAAAAAACTTTCTTTTTTTTTAAATGTTTATTTATTTTTGAGAGAGAGAGAGAAAGAGAGAGACAGAACGTGAGTGGGGGAGGGGCGGAGAGAGAGGGAGACACAGAATCCGAAGCAGGCTCCAGGCTCTGAGCTCTCAGCACAGAGCCCGATGCGGGGCTTGAACTCACCAGCCGTGAGATCGTGACCCAAGCCGAAGTTGGATGCTTAACCAACTGAGCCACCCAGGCACGCTCCCCCGCCCCCCAAAAAATCTTTCTGAACCTAATTGGGAAAAAGGATACATTCTTATAGTTTTCACTTGCATTTGTCATCCTAGGACAGAAACTTATCAACTTCCTGTACACGTGAGAGCCATTTCTATCTTGCTTTTGTAACACAGTGTGTCTGTTCAAATGCTAGTCTCATTTTCCATTGGGTAGTTGTTCTCTTACTGATTTCTATTAGCTCTCTATACCCTGGGAGATCAGCCTTTGCTGGGATGTGCAAATGCTTTCTAATTTGACATTTATCTTCTGACCTTATTTAGCATGTTTTCTTCTTGCAGTCAATTCATCATTCATTTCTGTATCGATTTCTGATGTATGAGTCATAGTTAAAAAGGACTTTATTCTGAAATTATAAAAGAAGTTGTCCATGTTCACATCAAATAACTTTATGGATTTTTTTGGGCGGGTTTACATTTTGGGGCTTTTTATTGAAGAATAAAATATACATATATATATATATATATATATATATGTAAACCTTTTAGTATAAAGCTGACTGAATTTGTGCAAACAGAATACGCCTGTGCAATCAGCACGCAGATCAAGAAATAGGATGTTAACAAGACATGAGAAGCAGCCCCCAAAGACCTCCTGGGTCACAAGCACCCACTCCCCAAGGCCAAAGTCAAACACAGTCTTGGCTTCTGAGACAACACTCAACAGTTCTTTTTTTTTTTTTAAATTTTTTTTTCAACGTTTTTATTTATTTTTGGGACAGAGAGAGACAGAGCATGAACGGGGGAGGGGCAGAGAGAGAGGGAGACACAGAATCGGAAACAGGCTCCAGGCTCCAAGCCATCAGCCCAGAGCCTGACGCGGGGCTCGAACTCCCGGACCGTGAGATCGTGACCTGGCTGAAGTCGGACGCTTAACCGACTGTGCCACCCAGGCGCCCCTCAACAGTTCTTAATAGGACTCCTTCTACTATACATTCTCAGAGTGGCTCAAAAATCATTCAGTGCTGAATAATTGTTTATTGAACAGAACCACTTACAATAATCAGAACAATTACCCATAATGTCAATAGAATTGACTTTGTACACACAAAGGAGAGTGTAGAGTAGGCATTTATGGATGAATCAGACATTGATATAAAATGCCTGGGACAGTGTGAAGAAAGAAACTATATAAACTTAAAGATCAAAATAAAATCCTGAAGAGAACTGCCTTTCCCATCCCTACAGGATAATGTTTATTATCATTGAGTATGTCGTTTCTGGACCCTCTCCTTTAATGAATACCAAGAGTCCCCTTATCCTCATTGATGCCAAAAATGAGCCTAAACCAATAACAATGTATTTTTTAATATCTCGCTAACATGCACAGCAAACTTGAGAATAGAGAGAGGCTTACTGATGATACTTGTAAGAGAAGAAAGATTCACATGCTCAAAGAAAGGCAAGAAAACTAATTTTGATGAGGAGGGAAGTGAATCATTGTCTGTTGTGCAAAGTTAAAGGAACCAAACAACTGGGGTTTGCAGATAAATGAAAAGAGGAGGAAGGGAGAACAGGAAAAGGCCGGAAAAGTGGGCTGCAGCAATTCCAGAAGAAGTGGTGTATTTTTTGTCATAAAAAGTAAATGCGAAATAAATTTTGGGAGATAAAAGGGAGAGAATTAAAATGGCTTTCACTATCGTTGCAATATCGAGCAGATTATTTCTCTGAATACGTTGGAAACGTGAAAGTTTATAGTCTGGAAATTTAGAAAAATGAGAAGGTGTAGCTCCAAACCAGAGAAACAGGCAAATACGACAATAGAACAACTTTCAACAAGGGAAGAAATATCTGCCTTCTTTACTGCGCGGACAGTTCCATCCCAAGGTTGCCCGTAACTTTCCCATTGCTAAATTTGATTCTTTTCATTTCTCATCTTACTTGACCTCTCTGTAGTTTTTGGTGCTATTGATCACTGTCTCTTCCTTGAAATCCATCCATCCTTTGGCTGCTGTGAAACCACCTTCTCCTGTTTCCCCTTTCAATTCTCTATCACTTCTGCTCAATCCCTGTTCCTCTCAACGGCAGAGCCTGAGTAAGAACTCAAGCCCAGGGTTTACTCAGGAGGAATCCAGGGACAGTCAGTGAGGACAGGGGAGGTGAAGGAAGGAGGAAAAGGCAATAAAGGGCATATCATGTTATTCACTACTGTGGGCAGCTGGGCTCAATTCGCCTGTGAGCACTTGATTTCTAGGACTTCACCTGACACTGTCTTAACCTGGGTTCTTTCCAAAAGCAGAATCAGAGACAAGGATTTGTGGACGGGTATTTTATTTTGGAGTAACTCTAAGATGTAGGGTTGAAGGCCCCAGGAGGGAGACGGAGGGCAAGAGAAAACCACTGCATAAAGGCGCACTATTGAGGTCATCACTGAAGGTAACTGGGGCTAGCTTCTCTCTGGCGCCCTCTAAGAAACACAGAGACCACTTCTCAGAATCATCCACCTGAGGATCAACCAGAAGTGTTTAACCATCAACTCCCATCCCAAATCTATTTGTTGAAGCCTGCCCCTGGGGTCATTAACTCTTTGCATTTCCAGACCTTGCACGTATGCTTGACCAGCAGGCTCCTGCTGGTGTCTAAAGTATTAGAGAAACCCAGCACGGAAGGCAGACTATACACGGCATATGCTAAGAGTGAAGTTCTGTCTACATGTGGCGCATCAAAGATCACCAGGCACTGCCTGCTAGAGGATAGCCGAAATTGGACATGAAGATTTAAGTCAAGGCTCCAGAGGTATCTGACATGCCCCTTATATACACTCTCCTTCCTTCACTCACCCATCAATCCAAATGATTATGCCATGGATTCTATTCTCTCCATCATCTTGACCCACCTCCACCCTAGGATTATTATTTCATAGAGCACCTTTATGCTTCCATAATGGAGACACATGATTGATTATACTATCCTGTAATTGTTTTCCTGGAATATCTTCCGATTTCTGTTGATCTTCTGCAAACTGATGGGATTGGACTAATTCCTCCTGTGACTAGAAAAGAAAATATTTCTTTCCATTTTACCGCGAAGAACTGACAACCATAAAAACATACTTGTAAGCACACAGTCTTCTCGCCTTTGAAGGATGGATGCTAACATGGCCTAGACAGCATGTTAGCAGTTAGAAAAATGGAATCTGAAACAAGGCATTTGTTTTAATTCCTGCGTGTTGGGTCGCTGGGGTCATGACTGGCTGAGGTTTTCTGCTTCTCACTTGGCTAATATGCCAGGCGCTGAACTTCGGCTTCCTTTTCCCATCCCCACGCAAGTTCTTTCCTCCAGGGAGGACTTGCCTCCTACCACATAAATCTTCTCGGCATTTTCCCCTGTTTTTGTTTGTTTGTTTGTTTTGCTTTGCTTCGCTTTGCTTTGTTTGTTTGGTTTTTACTTTGGGTTTTCTCTCACTGTCCAATGTGTTCCAATGGGGATAGCAGCATGAAGATTTGTATGCGAATTCTGACCCGACTCATGTCTCTTGCACGTATGTGTGACTCATTCATTAGTTTCCACTGATGAGCTACCAAGTTACAGTTAACACAAAGGCTTTTGAAAACCTGTCAGTACGATATATTCAGGAAAGTCCAGACAAATTCATAAGTTAGGATTATGGAACTCAAATGATATTTTAGGGAAGGCTTAAAATGCAACAACCAAGATGCAAAAGATAGGAAAGTCCTAAGAGGAAAGGGCTTTGTAGCTTAAAGGATCAGAAGTGATTTGTGGAGATTTGAAGCAATCCACAATAAATAATAACCCCAGACAATATCACCCTGCTCTCCTCACATAAAATGAAAGGATATTTTTCTATCTATAAATGGTATGTCTTTTCCAAGCATACAAGGTGTCTCTTTGGGTTCCCTCAGAATTGGCACATTCCAGAACAGCTCCTATTTGTACTTGTTGTTACCTAGGTTTATCAACACAGACTTCTTTCATCAGTCTCTCACTCTCTCTTTTTCACTTGTTCCTGATGATGAAGAATGTCTTCTTTACTTCTTTCCCAGACTTTTCCATGTGGTCTCTGGCCATTACCCTGTACATGAGTTTGGGTTAGTTTGAGGAGATGCCACCTGGAGAGTAGTTCTGATCCAGATGAAAGACAGCCAAACAGACCACAACTGGAAGACCACCTCCAGGAGTGAAGGGTGGTGTTCAAAACTATGGCAGGAGAAAAGAGGTGACTATCAAAGCTAGAGAAGATAAATGTTGTCAATATCTCCAAGGAGTTAATGGTTAGAATGGGCTCCTTAGAAAGCAGAGCCTGATATAAAAATTCAGATTCACAACATTTACTGACGGAATGTCCCTCAGGTCCCCTTTAAGAAAGTGAGGAAGAAAAGAATTACATAGGAAAAGGACCAAACAAGCTTGTGATCTCAGAGTCTTATCCAAAGGTGGGGCGCGAGGGGGGCGGTGCACCTGGATGGCTCAGTCGATTGAGCATCCAACTTCGGCTCAGGTCATGGTCTCACGGTTTGTGAGTTTGAGCCCTACATGGGGTTTGTTGCTGTCTGCATGGAGCCCCCTTGGAATCCTCTATTCCCCTCTCTCTGCCCCTCCCCAACTTGTGCTCTTTCTTTCAAAAATAAACATTAAAAAAATTTTTTTAAGTCTTATCCATAAGGGACTCTGGGACATAAGTCAGAAGACAGAATCACCCCCACCTGAGGCAAGTGTGCTTCAACTGTGTTCCCTCATATTGCTCAGTCATTGCCCACTGATTGCCCCTATGTTTGGGGGGAACATATAACCTCTAACAGTAAGCCAGCTCCCCATCAGCCAAGAGCAATTCACCATAGAAGGAAGGCTGTAAGTTATTAGCAGTCAACATTCACACAGCTGGAGGATGGACACACCAGCTGGCTTTGAGGATCAGGCACTTTCCCAGATGTAGTTCCACATGAGATGTTGGAATTTTATCCACTGAGGCCTTGGAAGTTCCTGGTTATTGGTTCCCTCCTCGTTGCAACCTTTAGGTAAATGAAATGACACATGGGACCATGTTGAGCTCAGTACTTGAGACTCAGAGTTCTTCCCCGATGCCTCTATCCACCCTCAGAAGGAATTTCCAGAGATTCCTCAAGTTGCCCCAAATGGTATGCTGTCTACAGCAGAACCCTCCACTCAGTTCTGCATGAGCTACTCATACTGGAGCCCAGATAGGCATTAGTCTTGGAAAAAGGCAAATAGCATCGAGACACGGTAGGAAAAGTCTTACTGGAAAAGAGCAGAGACGGATTACGAGATCAGGTTGCCTAGAACTCGCCATAGGTTGGTGGCAAAAGGAGACAGAAGGGTGCCTGGTGGGGCAGAACCCAAATCACGAGGGATGGAAGACAAGAAGCCTGTGAAAGAGAAGGACAACTGGCTAACACTGAAGTCGAGGTCTGCAGCACCGGCTTGAAATCATCTGGCCTTCCTGTCTGCTGGGACGGAGGAGAGAACACAGGTCGTGACTCCGTGAAAGTAAGTCCTGCACTGGCTTGCCCAAGGGAGGGCTTATCACCACCGTAGTCACTGCCTTTTCTGGGGAGAGGGGAGAGGAAGAGAGGTGGGGTGGCAGTAACAGCTTACTTGGATGCCTCAAGCAACTGGCTTCCCCATCACGTTTTCCATTCCAAACTACCCTAATTAATTTGAACGATCCTTTTGGACTCTGCTTACCATTGGGGGAGCCGAGAATTATTCCATGGCAACAGGACCTGAGAGCTGGTGAGTAACTTTTAATCAATATCCATGCCTCTAATGAGAAAGGGCTTGATATCCAGCAAAGCAATAATGCACATATTAGCTTTTGGACTGAACATGTTGATAGCTTCAGAAAAAACAGCCACACCAGTCGCCTATAGTACAGCTAATGGGCTTCGTTAGGACTGGAAAGCTATATTTAACAGCCCCAACACTCTCTTGTCAGCACCTGGCAAACAGCCAGCTACTCCCACTGTTCTGTGGATGTTCCCTGGTGATGACATGGTTGTGGGCTGAGGGCAGGTCTCGATTACATAAGCAATTATTTCATTGATCGCTCAATACCAAATAGCATCCTTCCCGCTAACTTGTGCTTATGGCCCAGAAGGGAAGGCTCCGATGTGTGCGGTGGGGGAGCGGAGAGGTCCTTCTCTGACCAAGATGCTTCCTTTTTTGCGATAATCACATTTGTGGGTCTTGTCTACATCTGAGTGGAACTAGATGCCTGGGGCACCCCGTGACTCTGGAAGCAAGGCACAGGTCACCTTACGGTAACTGTTCTAACACTGCAGGGATTAGGAGCTTGCTCTTTAAAAAAAAAAAAAAAAAAGAAGAGACATCCCTCTTTAAAATTTTTCAATACTTCAAAAAAATATATCTACCATAAAGCTCACTGTGTTGCTGTTGTGCACTACTGTGAGTTTTAATAAGTATGTAGAGCCATATAACTACCACCACGATCAGGGTACAGAATAGTTCCCTCATAGCAAACAATTCCCTCGTGATGCCCATTTCAACAGCTATTCCTTTCATCTCAATCTCTGGAAACCACCGATTTTTTTTCCCTCCAAACCTATAGCTTTGCCTTTTTCAGATGTCATCTAAAGGGAATTATACAGCAGGTAAACTCTTCTGTGTGGCTTCTTTCAGTTATTAGAACGCATTTGATGTTCACTTGTTTTGCGATGTTTATCAATTCTTTCCTTCTTTGTATTGCTGAATACTATTTCATTGTATGGATGTACCACAGTTGGTTTAGCTATTCACTCTTTGAAGGAAGTTTGTGTTATCTCTAGTTTGGGCCGTTACAAAACGTACTGAGTTACAGAGAGGGAGGGGGGCAAGCCATAAGAGACTCTTAAATACTGAGAACAAACTGAGGGTGGATGGGGGCTGGGGGAGAGGGGAAAGCGGGTGATGGGCATCGAGGAGGGCACCTGTTGGGATCAACACTGGGTGTTGTATGGAAACCAATCTGACAATAGATTATATTTAAAAAAAATAGACATTCATGTATATAACATGAATTCATGCGTAGATTTTTGCACAAACACAAATTTTTATTTCCCTAAATACCTAAAAGTGATATTACTGGATCATAAGGGAAACATATGTTTTGCTTGATTAAAAAAAAAAAAAAACCTCTCAGTTTTACATTGTGGCTTTCTCATTTTCATTCCCACCAGAAATGTAGAATTCCAGTTGCTCGGTAACCTCAACAATGCTTGGTTTTCAGGATATTTTTGTTTGTTTCCTTTGTGTCTTTTAAAAAGATGTGCAGTGGTATCTCATTGTGGTTTTCACTTGTAATTTTTAATTACTAGTGATGTAGAGTATCTTTTCATGTATTTATTTGCCATCTTCCTTTTTTTGTTACTGGTGTTGAGGTGTCTGATGAAATGTTTTTGTTATTTTCGTTGGTTCCATGTTTTCTTATACTGGAATTTTGAGAATATAGTGAGTCTTATTTCAGACAACTAAGTGATACGTATTGTCTCTCTGTCTATAATTTATCCTCTCATTCCCTTGGCAGTGTCTTTCAAAGAGCAAACATTTTAAATTTTGATGAAATCCAACTTATCTTTTTTAATAGATTGTGTTTTGGGTGTGAGATCTAAGAACTTTTTGCCCAACCAAAGATCATACACATTTAGGATTTGTATTAGTCTATGATCTCCACATTTAGGATTTGTATTAGTCTAAAAGATCTACACATTTAGGATGTGTATTAGTCTATGATCCATTTTGAGTTAGTGTTTCTATAAGATGCTTAGTATAGGGGCACCTAGGTAGCTCAGTTAGTTAAACGTCCAACTCTTGATTTCGGCTCAGGTCATGATCTCACAGTTGTGGAATCAAGCCCCACATCAGACTCTGGGCTGGGTGTGGAGCCTGTTGAGATTCTTTCTCTCTCTCTCTCCCTCTGACACTCCCACCCCCCCCCCCTCTCTCTCTCAAAATAAAAATGCTATGTATATGTCAAGATTAATTATTTTGCATAGGGGCATTTAATTTCTCCAGCATCATTTGTTGAAAAAATTCTTTCTCCATTAAATTGTACTTTCACCTTGGTCAAAAAAACAATGTACCATATTTGTGTAAGTTGGTATCTGGACTTAATATCCTTAATATCCTTAATATCAATAGTTCCATTGATCTATGTGGCTAATTTTTGCCAATATCATACTGACTTTTTGATGGTAGTATTAAAGTTAGGTCTTAATATCAGGTAATATAAGCATTCAACTTTAATAAACTGATTATGACTATTCTAGTTTTTTTTGCAATCCAGAAAATATGTTTGAATCACATTTTGTCGATACCTGAAAAAAAAAAATCTGCCAGGATGTTTATTGGGATTGTGTTAAATCCATACATCAATTTGGGAGAGAATTGACAACTTAATTCAGTTAGAAAGGGATTATCAAGCTACATGAGGAAAGTTTTGGGAGTGATATATGTATTTGCTATCTTCATTGTGGTGATGGTGTCACGGAGGTACACATATGTTAAATCCTGTTAAATCATCCAATTTAAATACAGGCAATTTATTATCTGTTAACTATATCTCACTGAGGCTATTTTTAAAAGTATCCTGGGGCGCTTGGGTGGCTCAGTTGGTTGAGCGTCCAACTTCGGCTCAGGTCGTGATCTCGCGGTTCGTGTGTTCGAGCCCTGTGTTGGGCTCTGTGCTGACAGCTCGGAGCCTGGAGCTGCTTCGGATTCTGTGTCTCCCTCTCTCTCTGCCCCTTCCCCGCTCATGCTCTGTCTCTGTCTCTCAAAAATGAATAAATGTTAAAAACAAAATTTTAAAGTACCATAATTGTTTTAATCAATAGTGTTGAGGTCATCAGGAGTTAGCTGAGGATTTGGGGAGTTTATCTGGTATGTGGCTCCCTCCCTCTATCAGGAATTTTGAAAGGGGGACCTGAAGGCAGGGTCAGTGGTTAAAATTTTGAGCTCCAGAGTCAGACAGACACAGATTTCAAATCCAGCTCCACCATTTGCTAGGTGACTTAAGAAATTTTGTAAATATGAGTTAAAGTCATTTGTTCACTGGGCATAATAATAATACCCAAACCACTAGGTTAATAGTTAAGTGACAGGATGCAGGTGAAGAGACTGACACTATACACAAACCACCTGTTACATATGTACGTGTATTATGTACAGAAATGCATACAACATACGAATACACACACATATACATACATACACACAGTAAAAATTCATCACATTAGACAGAATAAAACCAGGAACTTTGCACTACTAGATGTTTCCTCTGATATTTAGATTGACGATAAAAACTTCACACGATCTCATTCTGAGACAAATCTCAGAATTATCTCAAAAGGAGATGAAATTCTTCATACTTGGGCTAGCCTTTCCTAAACGTTGTGGTAAAATACACATTAATATGAAATTTGCCATCCTAACCATTTTTAAATGTACCGTTCAGAAGTGTGAAGTACATTCACCCTGTTGTGCAACCAACAACCAGAACTCTTCATCTCGCAAAACTGAAACTCCAAATCTCTATTTGAAATTTTACATACGATGGGGAAACGAGCTTCCATTCTGCCCTCCCTCTAGCCGCTGGAAACCACCACGTCTGCATTCTGTCTCTGAACTTGACGACTGTAGGTAACTCATATGAGCAGACTCATACAGAATTTGTCTTTATGCAGTTGTCTTTTTCATTTAGCATACTACCTTCAAGGTTCATCCATGTTGCAGCATGTGTCTGAATTTTCCTTCTTTATAAAGTTGAACAATGTTCCGTAGTAAATATGATATACACATATCTATCACGTGTTGCTTATCTATTCATCCATCAATGGACACTTGGGTTGTTTCCACCTTTTGTACTATGAATAATGCTGCCATGAACGTGACTGTACAAATATCCCTTTGAGCCCCTGTTTTCAATTCTTTGGGATTATACCCAGAAGTAGAACTGCCAGATAATACAGTAATTTTATTTGTAATTTTTGAGGAACTGTCCTACTGTTTTACATAGTGGTCGCGCCATTTTGCAGTCCCACCAACAGTGAACAAGCCTCCAACTTTTCCACATCCTCACCAACACTCATTATTTTCTGTTTTTGTAATAGTGACCATCCTGGTAATTGTACAATGGTATCTCACTGTGGTTTTGATTAGCTTTTGACCTGGGATCATCTCTAAATAATTGAAGGTAATTTTCAAAGCAGTAAAAATAATAAGAATATTTCCATTCTCGCTGGCAATAGGCTACAATTTAACTTGTTCAGATGAATTCATATTGTATTTGACATGGATCTGTTTATTTTGACATATGAAGGTGATGCGAAGGCTAAAATGTAAAGGAATAGTCTTTGTGTGTTTATATCTTCTCTTCTTGTAAACACTTGAGTAAACTTCAGTGATATATGAGATGGTATAAAAATAGTTGTTGAATTTAAATCCTTCTCTCTTTTTTTAATTTTCTTCCTCTCATTCTCCCTCTCCTCCCTCTTAGCCCCTCTATCCTCTATTGTTTTTCTTTCTCCTGTTTGTCACATTTTGACTTTGAATCCGAACACCAGTTTTTGAGAGGGAAGTGATTTAGGGAGAGATTTCCTTGGAGCCAGATTCATTGATTCCAGAGTCTTTTGACCATCCTCCTCTGATTAGATCCCAGAGACAGTCCCCCATGCTCTAGTGTAACCAAGGACAGGCCATTGAGAGAACCATGGTGGCGAGGACCTAGGGAGACTCTCCTATCAGCAGCCTGGTGGTTCTTCACTTCTCAGAGAGAAACAGAAATATTGGCTCTGTAAGAAGAGAACTTGTTTCTAGTCCCCCTGTGTTAGGTATTCTTTTAAAAGTCATGAAACTTACGAACATGCTTACTGATTTCTTAATTAAAATAGTTGAGGGGCGCCTGGGTGGCTCAGTCAGTTGAGCGTCCGACTTCAGCTCAGGTCATGATCTCATGGTTCGTGGGTTTGAGGCCCACATCGGGCTCTGTGCTGACGGCTCGGAGCCTGGAGCCTGCTTCGTATTCTGTGTCCCCCTCTCTCTCTGCCCCTCCCCCACTTGTGCTCTGTCTCTCTCTGTCTTTCAAAAATAAATAAATGTAAGAAAAATTAAAAAAAAAAAAAAGCTGAACTAGAGGATCTCTTCGTTCCTTAAAAATTCAAGAATTCTGTCACCTGATAGTTTTTATCCCAGGAAGAGATATTCATGCCGATGTTGCCCTAAATTGGGCCTATTGTAAATGGTGAGATTATGTACATCATTGAAATTAATGACATGTGATATGGTATGCCACACCATTTTAGATGATAATACCGTAACAAAAAATGTTATGATTAGAGATGTTAATAGGAAGTTCCTTTAATGTTAACGTGAGTGCGTGCACGTGCAGTCACACACACACACACACACACACACACACACATCACTTTATCTGTTCCAAGTACTTCTTCCAAGCATAAATCTAACAACAATACTAGTGTCACCTTGGATTATCTCCATCACGCTGCCTGGGATCATGGCAGATCTGATCTAACCTTGCTCAACATATGTGTCCTTTTCCACGACAAGTTAAAATAAAGCAGGACTTTGTCACAATTTACAGAGATTTAGGAGGGATCGGTTCCATACCCAGTCCAGTTTATCGATGTGTCATTTCTTCTTTGAGTTAATTTAACCCTTTCTATTGCAAGTGCCAGACAGAAATGCATTGTCTGTGATCAAAATTAGGGATGCTTAAATAATTCAGATGACGTTGCAGAATGAAAGTTTGATTCCATTAAATTGCTTACACATTCCTTGAGCCTCTGTTGTTTTCCAGGCTCCATGCTAGGCTAAATGGAGGATAAACATGAGTAAAATTCTAGCCCGACCTTGACAGAACGAGTGACCTGGCAAAAGAGACAGCTACACTGTGGGCAAGATAAGTTAGTTCTTCACCAAATTTATCCTTTTTTTTCTTCCTAGGGATAGAACAGGAGTCCTTTTTTCAATCTCAATTGTAGTTAGATGTGTCTGGGTGTGGTCAGTGGACGTAGATAGAGGCAGGCATGCAAGTGTAGACCAAGCCCATGAAAATCTCCTGCAAGAACTTCTAGCTTCTCTCCCAATTCCATCTGCCAACTGGATGTCAAGGCCTGGGGCGATCTTGGAATCCAGGTATTAAAGGAAGAAAAGGCTTTATCAGCCCAGTCCCTTGAATACCTGTGAGGCTAGGTTCCCCTGCCCTGGCACGCCCCCATGCAAATTGAACTTCACATGGGCAAGAAATAAATTTTACTGTGTTAGGCCATGAGGATTTTCAGGTTTGTCTCCAAGAGACATTAAATGTTATAAACTTACATCAAACAATTTTAATATTGACCACTCAACTGGCTGTCATAGAAGTTCAAGGTGTCACTTGGAGGATAGATATTTTAAAAATTAGTAAGAGCTTTACTTTTAACGTCCTAGTTTTTCTGCAAACTACATTGATGGAGAAGGTGAAAGTCAGAACGTCTGCAAACCCCACACTCTTGTGTCAGGGTTTTCAAAAGCTCCTGGATGCAGGTGAACCAGCACAGGAAGGCATAAAGGTGTGGGAAGGAACCACAGGTAAGGCAGTGGTCTCCTAGATGGAAGTTTCCACATATCACCAAAGAATAGTCATCCCCTGAAGAAGGGGGCCAAACCCTGCATGAGACCTGCTGTAAAGTGGACTGTGAACGAGCAGGGCATGAGCATTTGGGGCAATGGAGACAGAAGATGTGGAAAGTTTCCAGGAGGCTCCCACGTGAGAGTTCTCAGCAATGGCCACCTTCTAAAAGAAAAAAAACGAAATTTTGGAAGGTAGTAGGAGTATCCCTTGGTGGTAGCAGCTGGAAAAAGGAATTTAGAAAATCAGGACTAGTGATAGAAGCCCTCTTGAAACAGGTTAGGATTGGGGCACCTGGGTGGCTCAGTCCGCTGAGCGTCCGACTTCAGCTCAGGTCGTGATCTCGAGGTCCATGAGTTCGAGCCCCGCATGGGGCTCGGTGCTGACAACTCAGAGCCTGGAGCCTGTTTCAGATTCTGTGTCTCCCTCTCTCTGACCCTCCCCCGTTCATGCTCTGTCTCTCTCTGTCTCAAAAATAAAGGTTAAAAAAAATTTTAGAAACAGGTTAGGATCTAAATCAGAAGAGGACACACAGGGGCGCCTGGATGGCTCGGTCCTGATCTCAAGAGACGTCATGAGTTGAAGCCCTGCATTGGACTCTGTGCTGACAGTGTGGAGACTGCTTGGAATTCTCTCTCTGCCCCTATCCCATTCGCTCTCTCTCTCTCTCTCTCTCAAAATAAATAAATAAACCTTAAAAAATTAAAAAAAGAAGACGATGACATACATGTTAAAAATGGTCACTTAAAGAAAAAAAAAGGAGACAGTCCTTTGGTTAAGAAATTAAGGAAGATGCTTTAGTCTTTCCCACTTAAGGAAGATACCCTCATATCATAACTAAGCTGGGAAAGTACTTTACATTCAATAATTCAACATAAGTTTTTTTAAGGTATAAGCAAAACATTTACCTAGAGATACTGTGAGAGAAGCCATCTGGCAAATAGCAGCAGAACTTCCCTACAGCACATGCTCATCAAAAAGCAGAAAAAAATTATAAGCCAACTTTGCAACATGAAAAACAATAGCCACAAAGCAAAAATATAAACATTTAGGAAAGCGATGTCCAGCTAACAAGAGGTGGTGCCCAGTAAAGGTAGGAGGTGAAATGGAAGCTGATAATAAGTTAGGAAAGAAATGGAAACAAGAAATAAAATTTTATTTATAAAAAAAATCTTTTAATGTTTATTTATTTTTGAGACAGAGACAGAGCATGAGCAGGGGAGAGGCAGAGAGAGAGGGACACACAGAATCCAAGGCAGGCTCCAGGCTCTGAGCTGTCAACACAGAGACCGAGGCGGGACTCGAACCCACAAACTGTGTGATCATGACTTGAGCTAAAGCCAGACGTTTAACCGACTGAGGACACCGCCGCACCGCCCCCCCCCCCAATAAAATTTTAAATGTTAACTTATTTTTGAGAGAGAGTGCAGGTGCATGCACGTGCAAGCAGGGGAAGGGCAGAGGGGGCGGGTGGGGACAGCAGGCTCTGCTCTGCCAGCAGAGATCCTGATGCGGGGCTGAAATTCAAGAACCATGAGATCGTGACCGTGAACGGAAGTCTGATGTTCAACCAACTGAGCCAGCCAGGGGCCCTCAAAAGAAATAAAATTTTAAATTTTTTTTTCAACTTTTTTTTTTATTGATTTTTGGGACAGAGAGAGACAGAGCATGAACGGGGGAGGGGCAGAGAGAGAGGGAGACACAGAATCGGAAACAGGCTCCAGGCTCTGAGCCATCAGCCCAGAGCCCGACGCGGGACTCGAACTCACCGACCGCGAGATCGTGACCTGGCTGAAGTTGGACGCTTAACCGACTGCGCCACCCAGGCGCCCCAAAAGAAATAAAATTTTAAAATGAAAACTACATTAAGAGGGAAAACATGGGACAAAAACAAAGTCACCAAAAAAAAAGCATATTAAAAGGCAAGAATGAAGACAAGAACAGAGCAGGAAATAAAGAGGAAGAAAGAGGAAAATGGTTTAGAGACAGAGTATTGATATGTAAAGTAGTCAAAACACACACTTGGGATTTTTGAGGAAAAATATCAAAACAAGGGTACAGGGAAAATTTAAATTTTAAATTAAGAAACTTTCCTTAAATAAAGGGAAATTCTAATCTACATATTGTAAGAACACACTGTATTCTAAACAAAACAAAACAAAACAAAACTGATGCCCCAAAAGTCAGCACTAAAATAATGTAAGTCAATGTATTAAACTTGAAAGACCGAGAAAGGATCCTTTGGCCATCCAAGCATAAAGATCAGGTCATTCTTAGGAAGGTAAAAGTGGGTTAATCATGAGACACTGAAAAGATACCAGAGCAACACCTCAAGCTAACAGAAAGGAAGTGTAAGCCAAGAATTTTATATTCTGCCAAGTAGTAATAGCTACAGACAATTCTGGTTTTGTAATGTCTCAGGAAATATTGTACCTATGTGCCTTTTTGAGGAATCTGCTAGATGATGAGAAAATCTTCAGCAAAATGATGGGTGAACAATGAATGTATTCATCTATAGAATTAAGAATAACCCGAAGGACTACAAAATAAAATGCAAATTTTCTAAAGATCGGAAAAAAGAAAAAAATAGATGATATTATGAATGACTTTACATATATATATATAATATACATATATTATATATATATATATATATATATATCACCAAAAAATGTCAATAAGCTATTAAAGAAAATAAATTTTCAGATCAAATACACACACACACACACACACACACACACAAACCCAACAATGTAAGGGCCATATATAAGAGTCATATCTAAATTAAGCAATCAGACAAGATAAAAATAAAAATATAGGCAAGGTATAATAATCAATTGCAAACTGAAAAAAAAAACAAGGGGTAATATCTTAATATCAAAGAAGGTAATTTGGGGCAAAAATATTAAATTCATCAAAGAGGGGGATTATATTGCTACAGGATAAAATATTGTGGTGGTCTGAATAATAGTACTCCCCCCTCCCAAAGATGTCCGTGTCCTAGTCCTGGGAACCTGTGAATATATTACCTTCTATTTCATAGACTTTGCAGAAGTGATCAAGTCAAGGATCTTGGGATGGGGAGATTATCCTGGATCTTCTGGGTGGGCCCAAGGCAAGGGACCTTCTAAGAGGGAGTCAGTTGATATATATTCAGAGAAAGAAGATGTAAAAATTGAGCAGAAGTCAGACAGAAGATACTTTGAAGAGGAAAGAACGGGACACAAGCCAAAGAAGGTAGATGGCTTCGAGAAGCTGGAAAAGGCAAGGACAAGGATTCTCCCCTGGAGGCTCCAGAAGGAACTAACCCTGCTTTGCAATTTGCTTTGAGTCCCCTTACATTTATTTTAGACTTCTGACCTCCAGACCTGAAAATGAATGAATCCGAGCTTTTTTAAGCCACTAGGTTTGTGGTAATTCGTTACAGCAGGAATAGGAAATAAATATGGTGCCATCACATAATAACCTACAAAAAGGGCTATTAGCGATCACGAACATTTCATTTGTTCAAAATATACTTAAATGTTTAAAATTTACCAGCCGTGAAAGAGGGATAGGTTTCTGGTCAATTTTGACTTGACTTATGATGTACCCTATGTGGTTGGCTTACTCTGTGGTCAATACGCAATAATACATACCGCTCATCACTAACAATAATACTAAAAGGTACAGCTTATCGTCATTTAGAGTAGGACAAACTAGACGGCTGTGTAGGAGGACACTGAGCTCACCGCGTCCTGGGGATCACTTAGATTCCACCCACACCTGCCTAAATAACCTAGAGTAGGACCAACTGGGCTACTGCTCCTCATAAAGGGAAAGTAATTTTGCAACAAGCTAGAAATGCACAGAGCTAGATTTTAACCCTTGCTCCGTCTGGCTGCGGAACGCATGTTCTTTCCATTATAGTATATTTTAAGAATTCCTGTTTCTTCTGGCCTGATGCTCGCATTGTGGGTGAGAACACTGGGGGGAAGAAAAAAAGGAAAACAAGGATTCACTGAGCAGCAAGTCATGTTTTAGTTTCTTTCACACGCACAGGATGGCATCCGTTTGTCTAAGCGGAGAAAGCGACAGCAACAACCACCAAAGAGCTCTGGATTAGGAAGCCTATCACTAATGCTAAGTGGCCTAACCCCAAATATTTAACTCACGGCTTGCAAACCTCACTGAAATAAATCCAATATATTATATATCGCTCCAGGACTAGTGAAGGGTGTTATCCATTCATCTGAAGCGGAAATGAATTTCAGCAAGAAAAGCGAGGGGAGTATCCCCACCAGGCTGCCATTCACCCGCTGCAAAGGAGGATAATACAGATAGTACGGAGAGAGGGCATGAGGGGACCCCAAGGAGATCACACTAACGCTCCTGGCTCAGCATATTTGGAACACAGGCCACGGCTTGAGGGACAAATCTCAGAGCTCTTTGGAGCCTCTATTCTGGATGCCAAGGTTCGTCTGGCACAAAAACTCAAGAGTATTGACTGTCTACACTCACAGCCCATCTGAGACAGTTCTACATGGACAGGGAAGTGGCTATGCTTCGAATACAGGCTCTTGCAAGTAACAGGGAGCATTTGGAGAGGAAGTAATGGCTCCAGGAAGCTCTGTGATGTCAACAGACCAGATGTACAGTTAGGCAGGTGAGCTGCCTCCCTCCAAATACAGTTACCCTCCTAAGTTACCCTCTAAGTTGGCCACAAAAAAAGACAACAAATTGAACCTTCCCATAACTGGATATGATTTTCCCCAATAACAAGCTAGAAATTAGGGCAGCTAGAATTAAAGCCTAGCTCTTCCTGCCTCCAAAGCCCGTGTTCTTTCCAACATTCTTCATTTTTCTTTTGTTTTATTTATGGCTCTGAAAAGAGGCTTTGGATGAGGAAAACAGCCACCACAGCAGAGGACCAGGCCATCCGTTTCACAGAGCTATATCTCCTAAAAGGCCCCAACATTCTTCATTTTAAGCATCCCTATTTCTTCTTCTATTCTTATGCCCCAGGGCTCTAGGAGAAAGGAAGAAAGGAAAAGGAGAGGCACGTGGGTGGCTCTGTAGTTTAAGCATCTTGGTTAACCTAAAACCTAACCAAGCATGCTTGGTTAACCAAGCAACTCTTGGTTTCCACCCAGGTCATGATCTCACTAGTTCATGGGATCGAGCCCAGCATCTGGTGCTGAGAGCACAGAGCCTGCTTGGGATTCTCTCTCTCCCTTTCTCTCTCTCTGCCCCTCCCCAACTCTTGCACTCTCTCTCTCTCAAAATAAATAAACAGACTTTAAAAAAATGTCCAAAAAAAAAAAAAAAAGGAAAGAAAGGGAAAGAAAACCAAAGGAAGAAAAGAACAGGAGAGGGGAGGGAAGGGAAAGGAAGAAGAAGAGAGACGTTCGCACATCCTGAAAGATATTGTATCTGATCCTAGTACAGAAGACAGCCATTGTCAGTCTCTCTCACCCAGATGGAAACAACAGAAAGAGAAAAATCACCAAATATGTGAAAAGACTCAACACATCAAAAAAGGGAAAGTGTGAAGAATGAGAATTTCCTCCCCAGGAGTCACCCCTTGATTCCACTGTTGAAAGGGAGTCCTTGACTTGGGGTGGAGCCAGGGAGGTGATTTATTTATTCACATAAAAGGAAACTGGGTGGGTGTTGGAGGTTGGGGGATAAGGGAGGGAAGCAGATGTGAGTTTGAATCCAGACTCCGTATTAACTTATTAGCCTTGAGCAAAGAATTTAATTTAACTGAGTCTTAGTTTTCTTAAATTAAAAATGAGAATACTAACCCTCGGTATTATTTTGGGTTCTGGCTAATGTAAGCTAAAGTGGACACTTGTTAGAAGGAAATGAATAATTTACAGGATTAACGCAGGAAACAAGACACCACTGTGGGCAATTGAGAAGGAAGACTGTGGCCTCATCCAGAATTTCCACAAAGGAAGTAAGTTCTTACAGCTTTCGGTAATTTTAGAGCTCGGTTGAAGATTTATCTCCCCGAGATTAACTGTGAATTGTCTGATTTGGTTCACATTTCCACCCTGGCTAGGGCATCTTCATTTACTGCCTAACTGGATAGTACAAAATGGGGAAAAAGTAATTTCTTAAAAGGAAGTCAGGCCACTAGAGCCAAAACCCAAACCAAACCAAACAAACAAAACAGTAGAATGGATGTTCAGCGGGTCGGAATAACAAGTGTCTAACACATCCTCATGAGGCCTTTATAAAGATGAGTGAAGAGACTATTGGCAAAGCACTTGATAGATAAAAGCTAAAATAAGGCAGAGGAGGATGAGGGTTATATGGTCCCATGAGTTAGAGGGCCGCTTGGCTCTTTAAAACAGAAACAGAGTCCATGAGGTCTGGTTTTCAGTTAAACCACTTCTGAGGGGCCAGGAGAGTTTCAGCCATTTTCCTTCCTGATCTGAAAAGAATCCACACAATCAGCTTCAGAACTCTGCCCCTTTTCTTCTAACCTTTATTTAGCAAGAAAAACTTTTCCTCTGGCCCTTCGCTTTCCACAGTTTCCTTTTAATGTCCCCTAGGGGAGGGGGGCGGGGATTGACTGGCGGATGACAGCTCGAATTGTGGCTGTATCCTTGGAAACCCCAGAAAATTGGCTATTTTTGGCTAATTTGTTACTGTGATTTTCATGACAACAGCCAAGGGTGTTTCTTTAACTACCGTTTTTACTCTAATTCAATTAGAAAATAAAAAATGTTTAAAGCCAAATAGCCCTTAGACTCTCTAAGTCTGCTTCTGTTTCTTTCTATGCCTCAGTGGTGAGTGTAATAAGAGCCAGGAGACAAAGCCAATAGGCCATTTGCTTCCTGGATTTAGCTGCAAGAAAAATGTCTACGTTCTTCGGTGAGAGGAAGGTGATTTATGGTCAATCATGTCTTCAAGTCCCATCCGGACAGGTCATGGCCGTGGACCTGACCCGGCTTGATCAGTCACCTTTCTCTGGCAGGTCAGGATGCCTAAAAGGAAAACCATTTCCTCTGGAGGTCTAAGACAGTGTCAAGTTCTTCCAGGCTGGAAATACGTTAACTGTTGCCACATACCAGCAGAAACCCATCCCCCGAAAACTCAGATTGCAGCGTGACTAGGGGTAAAGACTCCCTGTCTTCTCAGGGCTCCCACTAAGGCATTAGCGCAAGAAAGAGGGACTCACAGCCTACACACCTAATTAATTTGCCTTCATGTTTCTACCTAGCCAGAGGGCAAACTGGGAAAAGAGGAAAGGCACTTAGTTATTTTTTTTTTCTTTTTACTGGCAATATACATTGGTACTGATTCCCAGCTAGAATGTCAAAACAAGTGGAAAACAGGGTCTGCCCATCCCTGTTGTAAGTTCCAGATCACCGCTCTCCGGCACACACGATGTAGACACATATCCTAAACCCGGCCTGCCTGGTGCTCTCACCTGTGAATCTGAATCTCTAGGGTAGATACAAAAGCACAGGGAAATACAAATCAAAACCACACTGAGATACCACCTGATGCCAGAGTGGCGAAAATGAACAAATCAGGAGACTCTAGAGGCAGGAGAGCATGTGGAGAAACGGGAACCCTCTGGCACTGTTGGTGGGAATGCAAACTGGTGCAGCCGCTCTGGAAAACAGTGTGGAGGTTCCTCAAAAAATTAAAACTAGATCTGTCCTATGACCCAGCAATAGCACGGCTAGGAATTGACCCAAGGGATACAGGATTGCTGAGGCATAGGGGCACTTGTACCCCGATGTTTATAGCAGCACTTTCAACAAACGCCAAATTACGGAAAGAGCCTAAATGTCCATCAACTGACGAATGGATAAAGAAGATGCGGTTTACATACACAATGGAATACTACTTGGCAATGAGAAAGAGTGAAATATGGGCTTTTGTAGCAACGTGGATGGAACTGGAGAGTGTGATGCTAAGTGAAATAAGTCATACAGAGAAGGACAGATTCCATATGTTTTCACTCCTATGTGGATCCTGAGAAACTTAACAGAAGACCATGGGGGGAGGGGAAGGAAAACAAAAGTTAGAGAGGGAGGGAGCCGCACCGTAAGAGACTCTTAAAAACTGCGAATAAACTGAGGGTTGATGGGCATTGAGGAGGGCACCTGTTGGGATGAGCACTGGGGATTGTATGGAAACCAATCTGACAGTAAATTTCATATTAGAAAAATAAAATAAAATAAAGTCAATAAAATAAAATACTTTTAGCAATTTCAAAAAAAGCACAGGGACAGTTAAAGATTAGTCACAGCTGTATTTGGTTGAAGTCAAAAGGCAAGGCAGCCTCTTCTCTTTCCAGCAGAGTTCAGCACTGCACGGGGTCAGTATGTGGCCATCCCTTCTGTGTGCTCCCAGCAATGGGGGTGCATGGCTCCCTGAACAGACAATTCCTGTATGAGGCTGGGAGTGCTGCCCTGCCTCCGCTACTCCAGGCCTACTTCACCAGCCTGAAAAGATGATTTCGTTCCTGAAAAGGAGAGGGAATAAAGAGTAAGAAAAGTGAGACACAGAACATCTCATCTTTGTCAGAAGCTTTTTCATACTAATTGGATTTAAAATTTTTATGCACACAGCTTTGATAAAATTAACATTTAATTCTCAGGAAGACTTAGGAGATAGGAGGTTTAGAGCTAAGTTTATTTTCTACCGACTGTCCCCTCACTCCTAAATGCATCCTACAAAATCCTGCAGAAGAGACCAGAAGGAACTCCCTTTGTCAAGTACTCGAGAAACTGGAGAGAAGGAAACCTGCTTTGCTACTGAATATTCTTAGAGCTGTTGGTAAGAGACGATGACTTTGAAATTGACCACTCGACCTTCAGTAGGGCTGGAGGATGCCAGAATGACGTAACCATTTAGCAAGGTGTAAGTGCCTGAGGACGAAAGTTGCGCCTGGCTAAAAGAGACAGCAGTAGGGTGAAGTGATGATGGTCTGACCCACAGAGATATATGGTTATTGCTAATTGATAATGGTGTCCTATATGACAGGAAAGAATGGAGAGCCCACTAAGGTTCTGCTTGAAATTTATAACCTTCAAATCCTATGCCTAACAGAGGCAACACCGGAGCCGTCATGATAGGACCCCTTTACACTTGAGTTGCTTCCCAGATGCGGGTGTCTTTGAACCGAGAAAAATCAGGGTATCCTTGAGGGAGGATTCTGCAATAAGAAACAGGTACTTACCATGAATCTTCCTCATAGCCTTCCCCAAAGGGCCTTGGGGCCGTTAGCCAGCCTAAGTGGGCATTGAGTAAAGAGATTTACCCAGACATTGAGAGGTTGTTGGAAGTTCAGTTTAAATCAAAGCTAATCCCTAGGGACCTAGAATGTCATAGGAAATAATGAGGGCTTTATAGAGGTCAAGTATGGAATAGATTGGGACTTGAGTCTACCTCATGGTAGTCCCAGCTGGTTCTTCATCTATCCCATGTGGATTTCCTTGGTTCCCGAGTGTATTTTAGACTAGATATCCTCAGCAACCAGCATGATCACAATTGTGATATGACTCACGGAACGCGTTTATTTTGGCAGGAAGGTGAATGAAAGTTTCTAAAACTCCCTTTCTATACCAAAATGCTAAGCCCAAAATATAATGCCATCCCTGAGGAAATCACAGAAACATGTGCCACCATCCGAGACTTGAGAGATTTAGAGTGTCGATTCTTCTCACCTTGCCATTTAACTTGCCAAATTGGCTAGCACAGAAGACGGAGTCGTCCTTGAGGATGACGATTAGTGGTCACATGTTTAATTAGGTAATGACTCCATTTACAGCTGATTTGCTAGATATGGTCTGCTTACTAAAGGAAATCGTAATCTACAGGGGCCAGCGCGCTGCTATTAATCTAATCAATTATTTCTCCTTCTCCCCAAAATAAGAGACACCAGAGTCCATGGCTTTTTTTTCCCAGCACAAAGAGCTAATCAACTTTAGCCTTCAGACTTAGCCTTATTTCAGTGTTCTATATCTGCTTCACAATTTAATTTGCCAGGACCTTGATCTCCTCACCATCCCAGAATATATCATGCTGGTTCATCATGTTACTGAGAGTAGAAAGCTAAAAGTAGCAATTACAGCAAATGTCTTGGAAACCCTTGCGTGACAGCGGTGAGGAGACGAGTCCCTTACAAATCGAGGGTCACAGAACGCTTTTAATTTCTGGGGATCCAGTGATCTGGAGCATGTTGGCATATATTGCCTTAGGTGAAAGAGTCCCGAATCTTGCATCCTGGGTTACTGAGAACGAGGCAATGAAATCTTTGGGGGGGATTTTACAGGCAACATTTACCATATTTGGTTCTCCAGTTGCTTCTCCGATCTGTTTACCAGGTTATCATACACATTCCAGCGTTGAGTGAGGAAGAGGAAGAGCAAGAGGAAGCCATCCAGCCGGCCAGGTTGTAAGGCAAGCAGCTCTGCCACTTGGCATTCACAACTCAGCTGATTCCACGATGCTCGAAGTCGGTGGGGGGTGGGGATGCTGTCCGGAGCCTGTGACGGCCCTGATGGGAAGAGTGCGTTTCTCAGGATGTTATGGATAAAAATCCTGTACATTCTTTTTTTTTTTTTTTTTAAATGTTTTTTTTCAACGTTTATTTATTTTTGGGACAGAGAGAGACAGAGCATGAACGGGGGAGGGGCAGAGAGAGAGGGAGACACAGAATCGGAAGCAGGCTCCAGGCTCTGAGCCGTCAGCCCAGAGCCCGACGCGGGGCTCGAACTCACGGACCGCGAGATCGTGACCTGGTTGAAGTCGGACGCTTAACCGACTGCGCCACCCAGGCGCCCCAAAATCCTGTACATTCTTTACAAAGCCACCAGTACTCCGGAAAACACTCTTCTGATACTAGGGGTGATCCACGTGCCCCTTCAAACTGAGAGCCACATCGCGGACTGTGTGTTACCTGGAAACTCCAAGCCATGGAGTCGGACGCACACAGCAGCCCTCCTCTGCCAGATGGAAAAGGTGTATGCGGGACTGCACTCAGACAGTCCTGAAGCATAAAAAAAGGTGCAGGAGCAGAGAGCTCACGCACGCAGCGTGCCTCTTCTCGGCATGCAACTGCCCCTCCATCAACCCACACTTTCCATCTCATGGGGAGTCTCTTACGATTAGAGCAACTACAGTTTATCATACAAACCAGGACACTTTTGAGCTAAAAAGGAGGCCGGGACAACAGGCCTAAAACAAGACTGCCCTAGCCAAACGCTTATGCATTATCACCCCACTGCAGTGATTTTCAATGGGGGGGTAACTTTGACTCCCTCTCCCAAGAACATTGGCAATATCTGGAGACGTCTGGGGTTGTCACCCGTTGGGGGAAGGTATGCGATGGGTATCTGGGGGTACAGGCCTGGGACGCTGCTAAACAGCCTAAGATGCAAAGAGACAGCTCTTCCACAACAAAGGGTCATCCAGCCTAAGATATCTTGGGGCTTAGACTTAAGAGGGGAAAAATAGTAATTGATGGAAAAATTCTGCATGACAGGCTAGCGCCAGAAGAGAGTGGAGAGCTCTAGCATTATAATCACGCTCAGAGGTGGACTGGGTGGGAAAGGGTCAAGGAAAGGGAAATAGCCCTAGCAGGCAGAAGTTTAAGGGTTCCAACAAATTCTTCACCTGGGCTAGAGGAGAGAGATGCTGAAGCAACCATCTACCCAGATCTATGAATGCAGGGTCATGCCCTTGGAAAGAACAAGGCTGGAAATTGTTGACAGAGAGATTTGAGGAGAGCGAATGTTAACGTGCCACTTGTACGTCGACCTTGTAAATGGGCCTCCGGATCCCATGGCACAAGAGGATCGTAATTAGTAAGAGGCCTGTTTGAGTCTTTCAGCTAACCAGGTTCTATCAATTGGCCCAAGTTCCCCAGTGAGGGTCAAAAAATGTGGCCACGGTTGCAGAGATGGTGACTGTGTAAAGGGGGGAAAAAAGATCGTCTTTTATCCCCGGCTCAACTGGATACCACCTTTGTTCGGTGTCTGATTTCCTCTATTTCCCTAACAGTAGTAACCATCGAGGAGCCTCACTCTGAGAAGCTCAGCTGGTCTCCTCGTGGCACAGTGATTACATTGGATCCTTTCAATCACAGAAGAGCCAGTCGTCTGTTCTCATTCTAAATAACACGTATATTGGACTCAAGTTTTCTTTGCTTGATAAACAAGCTGTGCCAGCACCATTCCAAAGTCTTATAACATTAATATGGTGTCATGAAGCTGGATGCTTCCAATCAAAAAATATAATGAAAAGAGTAAGACAAAAACAAAAACTTGATGTCCGTGGGATTTAATTTTATTTAATGTACCCCATCTTCCGGAAACAGGTTGCCTCATACCGTGTGACCTACTGGAAGGTCAGTCACAACACCAGCTGGTAAATAATACCTTGCAAGTTCAGAGCACTGATCTAGAGGAGAAGGCTTGTATTCTAAACTAAAGATAAACGTATGGTGTTTTGTTGTCGTTGTTTTTTAGCCAGGGAATTCAGGAAGAAATGACACTTAAAACATTACATCTAATATTATATTATATTTGTATCTTGGTTTTCCACAAGCCAAATTAACCTCTTGCTCATACAATATTTTGTTCTTTCTTATTGTACTTACCACATATAGCTCTATATCCTAGAAAATAGAAAATGCCTTTCTATTAGGCACTACATCTTACTTCTCTTTGTTTTCTCAGTACTTAGTAGACAATGGAGGTGCTCAGTAAATATGTATTTAATAAGTGCATGAATAAATAAACAGCTAAGTCAATAAATAATAAATAAAGCCAAATCGGATATTCTGTTTTTTCGAATGACCTCATAGGAAATTTGCCTTCATCTGTGAATGTTCTGACCCAAGCCAGGCATACTTAATGCTAGAAGCATTACTAAGTAAAGGATAGAATCACTTGCTTTCATTGATTTCAGTGTCCACTTTTAGAGAAACAAATGAAAAATAGAAGTACGCCGCTCAGGCTTTTATCATGTCACCTGTTCACTGCAACTTGCTATTGGATAAAAATCTAAGTTATTTCAGTATAATCAGAATGCCAACAGTTGTACAACTACATGGTTCTAAAATGTAACCTACCACACCTGGAGCTATACTGCTTTATCTCGATCCAACTATCTTATCATCTGTTTATCTACCTTTTCTTTCTTTCTTTCTTTCTTTCTTTCTTTCTTTCTTTCTTTCTTTTTCTTTCTTTCATGTTTATTTTTGAGAGTGGGAGAGAGACAGAGCACAAGCAGGGGAGGGGCAGAGAGACAGGGAGACAAAGAATCAGAAGCAGCTCCAGGCTCTGAGCTGTCAGCACAGGGCCCGACGCGGGGCTCAAACCCACAGACTGTGAGATCATGACCTGAGCAGAACTCAGACACTCAACCGACTGAGCCACCCAGACATGCCATTTCTTTCTCTCTTTCTTTTCTTTCTTTCTTTCTTTCTTTCTTTCTTTCTTTCTTTCTTTCATCTCCTCTATCTACCTACCTACCTACCTCTCATCTTTTTTCCTTCCATCTACTGTCTGTCTGTCTGTCTAAAGGGGCAACCAGGGGCGCCTGGGTGGCGCAGTCGGTTAAGCGTCCGACTTCAGCCAGGTCACGATCTCGCGGTCCGTGAGTTCGTGCCCCGCGTCGGGCTCTGGGCTGATGGCTCAGAGCCTGGAGCCTGTTTCCGATTCTGTGTCTCCCTCTCTCTCTGCCCCTCCCCCGTTCATGCTCTGTCTCTCTCTGTCCCAAAAATAAATAAACGTTGAAAAAAAAAATTTTTAAAAATTTAAAGGGGCAACCAGCCCAGCATATAATATCACTTCCGAACACATAATTCTGTGACACTTGAGGCATGCTTTCTTTAGCGATCTCTCTGCTTTCAAAGAATCCCTTACCATTGCAACTTGATGTGTTTGGCAAATCAAAATAGAGGAAGTACTCTCTACCTAAACTTTGGCTGAGCAGGCTTTCGAATGAATGCATGGATGGATGGATGGATGGATTGATGAATAATAAGAGACTCAAATCTTGGGCATTCCCCTGCTCCAACTTGTTTTCAGTGATACAGTTTGAACACGTTTGAAGGAAGATTGAGTTTTAATGGATAGATATCTCTAAAAGAATAGAAATCCTTCAGCAAATGCAGTGAAAGATGGAAAAGGAATCAGCTATAGAGGTAGCAACAAAGCCAAGAGGCAATATGCTGAATCACTTAACTTCTGAGGCATAGTAAACCATCCCAAAATTTAATGGCTTAAAAATATATCCCTGTCTTTAGCTCACACTTCTGTAGGTCAGCAATTTGGGCTGCGTTTATCTGGATGGTTCTTCTGGTCTTAGTTGGGCTATCATGCATCTGCAATCGGCTGCCAGACTGACTGGTTACTAGCTGCCCTAGGATGCCCTCCACAGGATGCCTTCAGCAGACTCTTCCAGACTCGTTCACATGGCAACAAGAAAGCTATCACAAGCACACACAAAGCCTCTTGAGGCCTAGGTTAGCAACTGCCACAGCATCATTCTGCGGCATTATATTGGTCAAAGCAAGTCACGTTGTCAGTTCAGATAAAAGAGGAAGAAACACAGACTTCATACTTCGAGGGGAGGAACTGCAAAGTCGCATTGCCAAGGACAGGCTGCAGATGAGGGACTGTGGTCACACATTCTTGCAATTTACCGCCCCAGCGTTCAGAGAGCAAGCTGACGGATTTACAGTGTGGCTGTCAGTCAGTGACTAATAATATAAAGAGTCTCATCATAATGAATTAAGGGACAGAATCTGGAGTTTAGAGTAAGAGGACTCCCATGTGACAAGACAGTTTGGCTTTGGACAAGTTACTTTCCTCACCTGCGAGCGATAGGTGTTCTTTCTACCATGAAGATTAAAATTGTCAGTGAGGCGATTCTCTGCTAGAATTTGAAAACAAAAATATGCTAAGACCTGACATAATACTCGACAGACCTTCGTTGTAAACTAGGCGCATGACGCAGACTCAGGCAAGTCGCTTAGGCTTTGTTTCCTCTCGTGTTCAACTGAAGGGTAAATGTTCCAACTTGGCCACTCCCAGAAATCAAGTGAGAAGTAACGAACACATGGGAGTTCAGACCTCGAATGATGAAAATGTGCTCCTTTAGAACAATCTAGGTCTAAGGAAGACTTTGCAGGAACGTAGCCTACTCTGGGATGGCTGTTTGCCTCACCAGTGCTGAAAGCTCTCGGCGATCAAAATGGAGCT